>NC_067413.1:661807-1015557 GCF_009764475.1 Pristis pectinata | reverse complement strand
CTGTAGAAAGCAGAGGGTTGTGGTGGAGGGAGTGCATTCGGATTGGAGGGCTGTGACTAGTGGTGTCCCACAGGGATTGGTCCTGGGACCTCTACTTTTTGTGATATTTATTAATGACTTTGAGGGGGTGGAAGGGTGGTTAGCAAGTTTGCGAGTGACACAAAGATCGGTGGTGTTGTGGATAGTGTGGAGGGCTGTCAAAGCTTGCAGAGGGATATTGATAGGATGCAGAGCTGGGCTGACAAGTGGCAGATGGAGTTCAATCCAGAGAAGTGTGAGGTGGTACACTTTGGAAGGACAAACTCCAGGGCAGAGTACAAGGTAAATGGCAGGATTCTGGGCAGTGTGGAGTAGCAGAGGGATCTGGGGGTTCATATCCACAGATCACTGAAAGTCCCCTCACAGGTAGACAGGGTAGTTAAGAAAGCTTATGGGATGTTAGCTTTCATAAATTGTGGGGTCGAGTTTAAGAGCTGCGAAGTAATGATGTAGCCCTACAAAACTCTGGTTAGGCCACACTTAGAGTACTGTGTCCAGTTCTGGTCGCCTCATTATAGGAAGGATGTGGAGGCGTTGGAAAGGGTGCAGAGGAGATTTACCAGGATGCTGCCTGGATTAGAGAGTATGGATTATGAGGAGAGACTAAAGGAGCTGGGGCTTTACTCATTGGAGAGAAGGAGGATGAGGGGAGACATGATAGAGGTATACAAGATATTAAGAGGAACAGATAAAGTGGACAGCCAGCGCCTCTTTCCCAGGGCACCAATGCTCAAAACAAGAGGACCTGGCTTTAAAGTAATGGGTGGGAAGTTCAAGGGAGATGTCAGAGGGAGGTTTTTCACCCAGAGAGTGGTTGGTGCATGGAATGTGCTGCCAGGGGTGGTGGTGGAGGCAGATATGTTGGTCAAGTTCAAGAGATTGTTAGATAAGCATATGAAGGAATTTAAGGTAGAGGGATATGTAGGAGGAAGGGGTTAGATAGTCTTAGATGTGGGCTGATGGGCCTGTATTGTGCTGTATTGTTCTATGGTACCTAGAAATTGCTCCATTTTGACTAATGAATTGCACAGTAAGCCAGAATGTTTGCAAGCTTAGTGTCATGTTTAAATCTAAGATGAGCCTATGACTACACCTCAAAATTGTGCTCTCACTAGCGTCCAACAATACTGTGTCCCAACTTCAGCTGCTTCACCCTTATCCCTACTTTTGCTAACTCTTGACTTGCATATTCCAAATCTGTCCTGACTGGCCTTGTACTCCAATCTTCTGTAATCTCTGCTGCACTTCTCCTAACTTACACAAATCCTTTTCGCCTAATGGTGACTCCCAGAAGAGCAGTGTCTTGATTTTAAAATTCTCTACCTTATTTTCAAATCCCCTTATAGCTTTTCCTCTCTGCAATCTTCTCCAGTTTAACCCCTCAAAACTTCTGCAATCCTCTAATACTTTGAAGAATAGCAGAATAGTTATAGCACAATAGAGGCCATTTGGCCTATTGGATGGGCTCTATGCAAGAATAATTCAGCTGGTCCCATTTCCTTGCCCCCTTCCTGTACATCTGCATATTCTTCCCACTAAGATACCTTTCCATCTCCTTTTTGAATAATGCTGCAATCAAATCTGCCTCTACTCCTACCTTGGCAATACATTCCAGATGGTAAGCATGTATGCAAAAGAGGATTATCTCAGGTTAGTTTTGGTTATTTTGCAGTCATCTTCATTCTTAGTCAATTACCTGTGTGAACAGTTTCTCTTCATCTGCTGTATACTCGTCAGGGATCCATACCTCTATCAGATCCCTTTTCAACCTCCTTTGTTCCAAGGAGAACAATTCCAGCATCTCCTGTTGCTCACATAACTTGGAAACACTTTGGTAAATCTCTTTTTTAAATTTTAAATTTTAAAAAAAATTTTATTTACAGCGTGGTAACAGGCCCTTCCAGCCCAGCAAGTCCGCGCTGCCCACTTTAAACCCATATTAACCTACCAGTACGTCTTTGCAATGTGGGAAGAAACTGGAGCACCCAGAGGAAACCCACGCAGACGTGGGGAGAACGTACAAACTCCTTACAGACAGCGACGGGAATCGAACCCCGATCACTGGCGCTGTAATAGCGTTGCATCTTCTTTTGATTTCCATCATTGCCCTAGGGTACCAAACCTCTGGCTCTCCCTCTGTGACAGTCTCCACTGCTCCAGTATTCAGTTTGACTAGGCTTCTGATCATCAACACAATTTTCTGCTTGGGTGGTGCAAAGTCAGAATTTGTTTGATAATGCTTCTGTGAAGCTTCTTGAGATGTATTTCTGCGCTAAAGAACTCGTATAAGTACTTATTATTGTGATTTCCGATCCTTTAAATTGTTGTTAGAGCACAGGAGGCAGCCATCCGGCCTGTTTTCTGGTTGACTGACTGGATGCCAGTCCGTCCCATTCCTCCACTCTTTCTCCACAACCCTGCATATGTTTTACTGTCAAATATTTATCCAGTTCGCTTTTGAAAGCCCCAGTTGAATCTGCATCCTCTACACTTTCAGGCAGTGCACTCCGGACCATATCTGCTCTTCGTATCAAGTTCAAGTTTATTGTTGTCATAGGTACACATACACAGGGTATAAATGCCATGAAAATTAGCTTTTTGCAGCAGCACAGTACATTATAAGCATAAGAACCAGGTTTATTATCACTGACACATGTCGTGAGATTTGTTGTTTTGCAGCAGCAGCACAGTGCAAAACATAATTACTATGTTACAAAAAAAATAAATAGTGCAAAAAAGGAATAGTGAGGTAGCTTTCGTGAGTTCATGGGCCGTTCAGAAATCTGATGGCGGAGGGGAAGAAGCTGTTCCTAAAATGCTGAGTGTGTGTTTTCAGGCTCCTGTACCACCTCCCCGATGGTAGTAACGAGAAGAGGGCATGTCCTGGATGGTGAGGGTCCTTTGTGATGGATGCTGCCCTCTTGAAGATGTCATAGATGGTGGGGAGCCTGTCATGGAGCTGGCTGTGTCCACAACCCTCTGCAGCCTCTTTCAATCCTGCGCATTGGAGCCTCCATGCCAGGTGGTGATGCGACCAGTCAGAATGCTCTCCACCGTACATCTGTAGAAATTTGCAAGAGTTTTTGGTGACATACCAAATGAAGAAGGTGTGCCTTCATGATTGCATCAATATGTTGGGCCTAGGATAGATCCTCTGTGATATTGACACTCCTTCCACCGTGGACCCCTCAGTGAGAACTGGTGTGTGTTCTCCTGACTTCCCCTTCCTGAAGTCCACAATCACTTCCTTCGTCTTGCTGACATTGAGTGCAAGGTTGTTGTTGTGACACCACTCAACCAGCTGATCTATCTCAGTCCTGTACGTCTCTTCGTCGCCACCAGGAGGAACATAAGTTAACATAAACTGAAATTAGCATAAATTGTACATAACATGCACGTGTGCAAAAGTAAGCACCAAAATAAACACAATGACACTGGTGCAAGATTGAAAGAAATATATTCTGACGTAGTGTTGGGGTTTCTCAGGTTGATTCAAGAACAGTGGGGAAGAAGCAGTTTCATTTCTAATATCTGACGCCGTAAGCCAAGCTGCTCGAGTTCTGATTAATTAACAATAAACCGGCTGCTGGAGGTGGAGAAACCTTTGGATAGTGTCGGATGCCAGTGTCAACTTGTCTGCATTCTGGAAGTGGGCACTTGTCTCATGTAATTAAATTGTGTACAGCCCTGTGCAGACCCCTCCTGTCAATGACACACATACCACTTAATGGTTTGATAAATGCCAGTGTGCAAGTGCTTGTCATTATTTTACCTTATCTGTTTTGTTTTCAGTTTTTGGTATATTTATACATTTCCATCTCTTTTCCAGCCTAATAGTTGTGGGTTAAGTAAAGGAATTTTCTGTTTTGAGTTGGGCCGAAGGGCCTGTTTCCAACTCTGACTCATTATAAACTACAAAACAATTAATATCCTCAAGAATGTTTTTAAAAAGCTCCCAAAGATTTTTCTGTATTCAGCAAAATGCAAAGAATATACAACACAAAAACAGCTTTTGTTTTTGGGTAATGTAACTTTGTGGGCTAAAAGCAGCACAAGAATTCATTTACCATTATCATAGAGTACTGAAACAGACCCTTGAGCCCACCCTGTCAATGCTGACCATCAAACATCCATTTATACTAATTCCATTTACCAGCACTTGGTGGGTAGTCTTCTGTGCCTTGGTGATCAGAGTGCTTGTCTAGATACTTAAATTTTGTGAAAGTCTCTGCCTTGAGCACCTTTTCAGGCAGTGCATTCCAAACGCTAACCACAAGTTCTTTAGCATAGCAAAACATTCTCAAGAAACTTCACAGAAGCAGTATCAAACAAAATCTGACCCAAAAAATATCTTTCTTAAATCCCCTCTGACCCTCTTACTTTTAACCTGTTCCCTCTGATTTTGGACATATTTGTTATAGGGGAAAAATTTACCGTTCTCCCTCATGTATGTCCCTCATAATTTTGTACACCTTTATTAGGTCCCTCCTCAGCCTTCTCTGCTCGAAAAACAGACCCAGCCTATCCAGTCTTTCTTCATGACTGAGGCATTCCATCCCAGAAATTGACATTTTCTTGCCACTGTTAAAATGGATGCACAAGGAAAGAAAGCAAGCCCATTTACTTAAATCTCTGCATCAAATCTGAGCCTGAACTATCTGCAGAAGTAGAAGAACTGAGCGGTGTACCTGAGAAAATGGCATAAGACAATGAAAATCAAAAGAACTGCAAGTGCTGGAAATCTGAAATAAAACAGTAAATGGTGGAAACGCTTAGCAGGTCAGGCAGCACCTGTGGAGAGAGGAAAACAGAGTAAATTTCAGGTTGAAAACTTGTCATCAGATGACCTATTCCAGCACTTGCTATTTTTCTTGATGTAAGGCTCTTTCTCCCACTTGGCACCCACTTGCATGTTGCCACAAAATGCTTGGCCTTGGTATCCCACGAGTCAGTATCTGCTAGCCTTTACTGTATTTGCAAAAGAATATTGCACTGACACTGCTGTACTGCAATATTAAACTGACCCTCAGGTTATTAATCACAGAATCACCTGATCCATAGTCCATCATTGATCAGATTTCTTCTCTATTAGTCTCTGTTACACACACACACACACACACACACACACACACACACACACACACACACACACACAGTCTGCAGAATCATAGATGGCCCTTTTCATCCCTCTCATGACCTTTTTGTCCCACTGCCGTCTGGCAAGTGGTGCCAGAGCATCCGGGCCAGAACTACTAGACTGTACAACAGTTTTTTCCCCTGGGCCGTCAGGCTCCTGAATACCCTGGAAGCAGTTTCAGACAAATGCTGCGTCAAAAGCCCTGGTTTGCACAATGGCGTAAAGAACTTTAGCTGCTGCTGAACATGTTTATACACAGTGCAACACACTGAGTTCTGTATTTTCTTTGTCCAGCTCGGGTTTTGCACTAACCCTGCACTAATTTTGTATTCTGTATATACCATTTTTTGCACTATTTGTACTTGCACAATTTTTTTGTCTGTGTTTATTGTACGTCCTCTGTTCTATGTGTCTGGGGGAAATGATATTTTGTTCCTCCATATGTTTTTATAGCGTATGAGTGAATGACAATAAAGTATAACTTGAACATATTGTACTAAGTGTTCATCAATGTGACCACTTGTTATGCTGAATTTGCACTTGTATGTAGTCACACCACTGACAACTAGTGATGGGTATTATTTATTCAAACTCTTAATTGCAAAGAAGAACTACAAATTTTTCATAACTTGCATTGTATACTACCCATCAAGACGTGAGGTGATCAGTTTTGGACTTGAGATATTCAGCATTTTCTGTATCCCAGTCTCAGGGTTCCTCCTAAGTGTTGGTCATACGTTGTTGGGCTATTCCAAGGGTTAGTAAAGAGTTTCCATGACCTATTTCTCTCATTCCATCTGCTTTCCTGCGATGAGACTATACCACACCAGTACTCTAGTCCAGCTTTGACCCATTTTGTCCATCTTCATTTGGTTGTAGTTCGTCTATTCATTGTCACAGTATTACCTCCATTTTCCACTTCAATTGTGTAGCATCCTAGTTATTGTACCGAGCCTCTCGGGTACAGAGGCGCATGGAACTGCTTGCTCCTGACAGCTCATACAAGCAAGCACCTTGCTCTTCATGTGGGTCTGGTAACCAGCCCTCATCATGAAAGTTTTCCTCGAGTTAACTTGGGTTTCTCTGGTAATGGCCAGCTCTTCTGCCTGCAATTGAGACCCATGGATACCATTAGAGTGTATTCCCCCCCCCAATCAGTCAGTCACTGTCTCTTTGCTTCCAGTTTGTTGGGCTCCTGAGCCCCTGGGGCATCCTATTTTAGTACTGTCTCAGTGAAGCTGAGAGAATGTTAAAGTGGGATATTGTCCCTTATCTTGTGCCAGTCTGGCTCCTGCCTTCAGTTACATTTATTTCACAGTCCTAACTGCCACTGATGCTTTTTCACAACAATTCCTGATTCAGAATCCTGTGATCGATCAATCCTGGAGATTCACTCCTCCCTCAATTATGTCAATATTACTCTCCTTGCTTATATTTTCTTAACATTCGCAGACCATTAACTACTCTCATAATATGTGGCAACCTCCAAATATCTGTTATGGCTGTACACATTGCCCGTTCTTTTTCTGTGATGGCTGTTTTAATCCTCTGACTACCACATTTGGTTCCTGATCACTAAACTACCTTTGTGCAAAGATGGAGCAGAAAGCTGAATTTCAGAGGTGACCTATGGATGACTGCTTTTGAAATATTTGACTGCCTTTCATTGGTCAGAACACTGAGGATAGGAGTTGGGACATCACGTTGCAGTTGTATAAGTCGATGGTGACGCCGCACTTGGAATACTGTGTACGGTTTTGGTCACCCTATTACAGGAAAGATGTGGTTAAACTGGCAAGAGCGCAGAGAAGATTTATGAGGATGTTTCCAGGACTAGAGGACCTGAGTTATAGGGAAAAGTTGGCCAGGCTAGGTCTTTATTCCTTGAAACGTAGGAGAATGAGGGGTGACCTTATCAGAAGTTTTTAACGTTATAAGAGAAGGTGGATGGTAACAGTCTTTTCCCCAGGGTAGGGGAGTCCAAAACTAGGGGCACAGATTTAGGGTGAGAGGGGAAAGATTTAAAAGGGACTCAAGGGGCAAGTTTTTCACGCAGAGCATGGTGAGTGTATGGGATGAGCTGCCAGAGGAAGTGGTTGAGGCAGATCGAATAGTATCTGTTAAGAAGCACTTGGATAGGTACATGGAGGGGTGGGGCTTGGAGGGATATGGGCCGAATGCAGGAAATTAGGACTAGCTGGGTGGATAATCTGGTCAGCATGGACTCGTTGGGCTGAAGGGCCTACATCTGTGCTGCATTGCTTGATAACTCTGAGAGTGTGGCATCAAGGGAAAACACTCTGAAGGTTTGAGTTATACCATGCACTAGAATAGTGATACCAAAGGAAGATGTCTTTGGTTGGCTGGAAGTCAATCATGCCACCTCTCCCCTCCTCCACCCACTTTTACTGAGGAATTGTGCAGCTCCATAGTGAAGGGCTATGACTGAACAACACACAGTGTGATCAGTAATTGGCTTCAGTGGATGAGGATTGTAAGAAGTAATGCCTTATAATAACTCATTCTGCTGAAGGATTTTATATTCAAACCCATTCAGATATAATTATATGCACCACACCCTTTCTGCCCTTCTATGAACAGTTTCACATTCTGCTGAAGCATTAAAGTACCTTGAGATGTAACTTATTCACAAAAAAAAATCACCCACCACCTTTCTTTCTCTTGAGGCCGCCTTGCATTATTTAACTTCAGCTGAAAGGAGGGGAAATGCACATCTGGCAGCCAGTGGTCCTGAATGATCCACTAGGCTTCTCTCACTTGGAGGCACCTGATCTCCACATGATTCATGTGGCCAAGAATACTCTGCGCATGGAGGTTTCGGTCACTGATCTAAAGTTCTGCTCGGGTATGAAATTAAAATCTGACCTGATTCGACCTGAGCAGCCAATCTGAACCTGACCCCAGCCTTACTGACTTGATAAGAGCTGAGATGATCTGTTTTTTGGATGCCGCTGTTTGAAGGAGCAGTTTTTGTGTATTTGTGTTTTGTTTCATTGATGTTTATACTGTGGTGGTAGGCCATTTGGCACCTTGTATCTATTCCAGCTCTTTGCCTGAGTAATTCAAAACTAAATTCATGCCTCATTTCCTCCCTATAGTTTCATTGTCAAATGCCTTTTGGAAGTCCAAACACATATAACACTTGGTTCCTTGAGCACCTTTCTGATATTTAAGAATGTGATCTGATCCAATATTACAGGCCATTCCTGGGTAACAAATGAGTTCTGTTTTTGCAGATGTGCTGAAGTTGATTTTGTCCATAAGTTGGAAAATACACAAAACACGCTCGCTATGTTAACCATACCTCCACAGTACTGTAATGAATGGCATCAAAAGTACATAAGACTGATAAGAACAATTACTAAAACAAGATAGAGAGAGGAAATTAGTTCTGCTGTTCGTATGATGAACATGTGTATTTATGTTGAACTTTTGAATGTAATAGTATTATGGGAGCTCGTTTGTATGTACAGGTATCTAAAAGTCAGGCATCTATAACCCAGGGATGGCCTGTATACAGATCCTTTGCTGCCTCAGCTTTCTCAAATGTTTTCCATCTGGATCAATTGACTATTTTGCTTGCAGGGTTCTAACTTTTTGTCCTAATCAAAGTTTCTCACGCCTCCTCCTTGACCTGGAGAGCATCCTCTCCTGTAACTGCAGATGCAAAGTTCTCATTTGATACTTTTCATGTGTGTTCTGTTGCTGTAAGAATGTTCCATTGATCCTAAACTACCACATTTACTCTGCCACCCCCCCCCATTCACTGACCACCCTCTAGTCACCCACCATTTCTTTCCATCATTTACTACAATTCTCATAATTTTTTTTCCTGTTTCATTTTATCTCTGTATCTTTGGTGATGCAAGGAGCTCCAGCTTTTGAAGGCTTTCCCTCCAAATGGAATTATATCTATAGTTAGTATCTAAGCTACCTCTTCTTTGAAGGCCTCTCATTGAATATTGTTTAACCCATCAATTAATTTCAAAAGCAAAGTGCTATGGACGTTGGAAATACCCACCAGTCAGACAGCATTAATGGAGAGTGAAATAGATCGATAGAGTCCTACAGCACGGAAACAGGCCCTTTGGACCAACTCGTCCATGCTGACCAAGATGCTCATCTAAGCTAATCCCTTTTGCCTGCATTTGTCAAAGATCTGGCTAAGGTCCATGTCGACAATGTCTACTGCCCTGCCCTCATCAATTCTCTTGTCATCTGTTCAAAAAAAAAACTCAATCAAATTTGTGAAACTTGATTCTTCATGCACAAAGCCATGCTGACTGTTCCCAATTGGTCTTTGCCTTTCCAAATGCAGGTAGATCCTGTCTCTCAGAATCTCTTCCAGTATCTTTCCCACCACTGATTTAAGCCTCACCAGCCTATAGTTCCGTGGTTTATCCTTACAGCCCTCCTTAAATAAAGGCACAACAGAGTTAATGTTTTGGTTTCATGAACTTTCATCAAGTTTCAACTGACCTGCTGAATATTTCCACCATTTTCGGTTATCGATTCCAATCAATGTGGTCAGATCCCACTTCAACACTGAGATTAGCTCTATTGCAGTTAAATATTTTCTTGTTCACCTATCTGTTTGAAACAAATACTGTATATTGCTATCACTATTCTTCATATGGCCCCCCCCACTGGACGATGCTCCACTTATTGCACTTCACTCTGTCTAGAGAATGAACTTCCTCCTTTGTTATAGAGTCATAGAGCACTACAACACAGAAACAAGCCCGTTGGCCCATCCAGTCCATACCGACTCGATTTCCAGCCTAGTCCCGTCTATTTGCACCCGGACCATATCCCTCCAAACCTCTCTTATCCATGTACCTATCCACACATCTCTTAAATGTTACAATTGAACCGCATCCACCACTTCCGCTGGCAGCTCGTTCCACAGTTGCGCCACCCTCTGAGTGAAGAAGTTTCCCCTCAGATTCTCCTTAAATATTTCACCTTTCACCTGAAACCTATGTCCTCTAGTTTTAGTCTCATGCAAGCTGAGGAGAAAAAGTTGCATGCATTCACCCTATCTATACCCTTCATAATTTTGTATACCTCTATAAGATCTCCCCTCATTCTCCTGCACTCCAGGGAATAAAGTCCTAACCTATTCAACCTTTCCCTATTATTCAGGTCCTCAAGTCCTGGCAACATCCTTGTAAATTTTCTCTGCACTCTTTCAAGCTTATTAATATCTTCAGGCTCACTGGCCTATATTTCCCAGCTTATTCTTAGAGTTGAGACAGACAGACACTGATCAAGAAATTTCTCTGATACACATTTCAAGAATTTCTCTCCTTTGGTCCTTAATACAGTTATTTATCTAGCACAGATTAGACAATTGATGTCTGCCCTTACTATTACTATTTACTTCTGAAACTTGTCAATGCTTGCTTCTCTATCTCCTTCCCGTGGTTTAGTGGCCCATGTTACTGGAGGTGACAGTCTTTTAACAAAAAGGTGGGCATGTGGCACTGGCCACAACTCTTGCAAAGACGGCCCAGTCAGGGTAAGTCTAATTCTGTGCTTGAAGCTCCTGTGGTTCTGTGGTACACAGCCAGCTATCTTATATGAATATGCAAAATAGGAGCAGAATCAGGCTATTCGGCCCCTTAACCTTGCTCCTCCATCCATTCAGATGATTGATGATCTGACTGTAACCTTAATCTTGCACTCCTGTCTGGCCACAGTAACCTTCCACCCCATTAGTTATAAAATATCCATCAAATATCAAATATTCAAAGACTCTGCTACCATTGTCCTTTGAAGAAATTGTTCCAATAATTTATGACCCACTGAGTGAAAATATTTCACCTCATCTCTCTCTCAGATGGGCAATCCCTTATTATTAAACAGTGATCCCTAGTTTGAGGTTCTTTGACAAGAAGAAAGGTCCTCTCCACATCCGTCCTGTCAAGACCCCTCAGCTCCTCTACTGTTCACTAATATTAATCACAGAACAATAGTATGGTTCAGAAGGAGGCCATTCAGCCCATTGTGTGAAATGCTACCGGAACAACTCACTAGTTCCATCCCCAGTTCCTTTTCTATAGCCTTGCAAACTTTTCTTAGCCGTTTATTTATTCAGTTCCCTCTTGAAGGTGACAATGGAACCTGCCTTCACACATCCACAGACAGTGGATTACCCATTCCAATCACACACTGTAAAAAAAGTTTTTCTTCCTCACTTCTACTTCATTTGCTTTTATTTTTAACCAAATAAAGTCAATGAACCCTTAAGCACATCCCTTTTCATTATCTTTGGTCAACATTGGCATTCCTCTGAGATAATTATTAATTATTGACAGTCAAGCTCACTGACATTGAAAATTAATTATCGCTGATGGACAGTCCTTTCTTCAAGTTTTGAATTTTTCAGGGGTCATTTCCTTTCATTGCATCTGTTCCACAAATAGATAATCCGTGCCTTCATGCAGTGGCACCCAGACAACATTTTGGCACAAAAGGTCAGGAAATGACCATCTCCAAAAGAGGAAGTCTGACCACCTACCCTTAATAATCAGTCTCCTTACCATCTTGGTGTCCTCCACTTACTGGGGGTGACTGTTGACTAGAAACTCAGTGGGACCAGTCACTTGGATACCACAGCTATAAGAGCATGTGAGAGGCTGAATATCACAGGAGCACCCCCCCCCGAACTAAAAGAATTTAAACTTTGCTGCAAAAGATGAGTGGGCCTTGCCCTGAGTGCCCTGAGGATTCTGGTCTTGGCAATGTTAAGGTCCCACCTCTTCCCGAGCTGAGTCTAATGCCCCAGGAATCTAAACCCATCCTTCTGCACTAGCCATGTGTATATGTTTGCTGTCCTTCCCACTAGTAAATGGCTCAAGAAAGACATTTGTTTTGTTAACCTCTCTGCCATCTCTGCACCTTAGAATGTGTTTGTTTTCTAAATTTTCCAAGTACTACTGATAGGTCATCAACCTGAAAGGTTAACTTTCATTTTCCACACATGCTGCCTGACTACTCCCCAGACATTCTCTCTTCTTGCCCCCCCCCCCCCCCCCCCCAATCAGGCAGAAGATACAAAAGCCTGAAAACGTACTACCAAGCTCAAGGACAGCTTCTATCCCACTGTTGTAAGACTATTGAACGGTCCACTTATATGATAAGACAGATTCTTGACCATCTTATTATGGCCCTTGCACCTTATTGCCTGCCTGCACTGCACTTTCTCTGTAACTGTAATACTTTATTCTGCATTCTGTTATTATTTTCCCTTGTACTACCTCAATGCACTGTGTAATGAAATGATCTGTATGAAGACAAGTTTTTCACTGTACCTTGGTACATGGGACAACAATAAACCAATTTACTTGCTTGTTGTTTCCAGCATTTTCTGTTTTTATTCCAGATTTGTAGTATCTGCAGTTTTTTGTTTCTTGTTGAGTGGTTTAGTTACTGGTCTAGTAATCCCGAATAGTATTGGTATTGATATTGGTTTATTATTGTCACTTGTACCAAGGTACAGTGAAAAGCTTGTCTTACAAACCGATCGTACAGGTCAATTCATTACACAGTGCAGTTACATTGAGTTAATACAGAGTGCATTGATGTAGTACAGGTAAAAACAATAACAGTACAGAGTAAAGTGTCACAGCTACAGAGAAAGTGCAGTGCAATAAAGTGCAAGGTCACAACAAGGTAGATCGTGAGGTCATAGTCCACCTCATTGTATAAGGGAACCGTTCAATAGTCTTATCACAGTGGAGTAGAAGCTGTCCTTAAGTCTGGTGGTACGTGCCCTCAGGCTCCTGTATCTTCTACTCGATGGAAGAGGAGAGAAGAGAGAATGTCCCGGGTGGGTGGGGTCTTTGATTATGCTGGCTGCTACACCAAGACAACGAGAGGTAAAGACAGAGTCCAAGGAGGGGAGGCTGGTGTCCGTGATGCGCTGGGCTGTGTCCACAACTCTCTGCAGCTTCTTGCGGTCTTGGGCAGAGCTGTTGCCATACCAAGCTGTGATACATCCAGATAGGATGCTTTCTATGATGCATCGGTAAAAGTTGGTGAGAGTCAAAGGGGACAAAGCAAATTTCTTTAGCCTCCTGAGGAAGTAGAGGTGCTGGTGAGCTTTCTTGACCATGGCATCTACGTGATTTGACCAGGACAGGCTGTTGGTGATGTTCACTCCCAGGAACTTGAAGCTCTCAACCCTCTTGACCTCGGCACAATTGATGTAGACAGGTGCGTGTACACCGTCCCCTTTCCTGAAGTCAATGACCAGCTTTTTAGTTTTGTTGACATTGAGGGAAAGGTTGTTGTCATGACACCATTCCACTAAGCTCTCTATCTCCTTCCTGTGCTCTGACATCGCTGTTTGAGATACGGCCTACAACGGTGGTATCATCTGCAAACTTGTAGATGGAGTTAGAGCAGAATCTGGTCACACAGTCGTGAGTGTATAGGGAGTAGAGTAGAGGGCTGAGGACGCAGCCTTGTGGGGCACCAGTGTTGAGAATAATCGTGCTGGAGGTATTGCTGCCTATCCTCACTGATTGCGGAAGGAGAACCGAAAATGCTGGAAATACTCACCTTTTAGGAAGCTTCTGCTGAGTAAGAAATGGCATTATCATTTCACATTTGTGACACCCTGCATTTGTAGCATTTTGCTTTAGTCACTGATCCAGTGATTCTGATTCAAACACCATGGCAGCTGGGGGATTTAAGTTCAGCCGATTAATTAAATCTGGAATAAAAAGCTAGTCTCAGTAATGGAAACCATAATTGTCGGCCAGATTGTCTTAAAACCCCATCTGCTTCAGTAATGTTATAAGGGAAGGAAATCTGCCATCCCTACCCAGTATGGCTGAAGTAGGACTTCAATCCCCCAGCAATGTGGTTGACTGGTCTCTGATATGGCTGAGCAATCCACACAGTTCCGCACAGTTTGGCATAGGCAATAAATGTCAGTCTTGTCAGTGGCCCCCACATCTTATGAATACATTAAGAACAAAAGCTCCAGAGAAAATGATAGCAGTGATTCCAACTTGAGGTTGCTTAAATGAAAGGTGATTGTTTTTTACCTTGAGATTATGCTGAACTTCACTGTAATGATGTCAGAAGCCGAGGTCAGTGTGCGAGTGACATGAAGTGTTCACGTGACAGGCTACTGAACAGGTGCTTTACAAAGTGCTCTCCCAAACTGCATTGGCCAGCCTGTAGAGAGGGCAGCTTTTGTGAACAGTGAACGTACTAAATTGGAGAAGGACCACCATATTGCTGCTGCTTCTGGACTGTGTGTGAGTGGGAAGGGATAGGTGTTGTACCTTTTATAATGGAATAGTGTTGTGGGATGTGGAGGGATCGTTGTAGGTTAGTGAGGAGTAAACCAAAATGCTGCAGAAGGGATGGTCCCTTTGCAATGGGGAAGGAGAATAATGTGCTGACAAAGGCACCTGGAATTCCCATCTGAAACCTATCCACATCTCTATAAGATGGTGTTTGAAATAACCTCTCATTTCCGCTTTCTGGTTACTTTCTGGTTTGGGTTCAGTATTTGTGTGGTTCTGTGAAATGTCTTGAGTCCTTATTTTACATTAGAGATGCTGAATAAATGATCTGTTATGAGCTAGTTCTTCATGGAAATAAATTCAACCATCAGTGGTCTGGGCTGTGAAGAACTTGGTGTGAGCTGGCTGCGATTATGTAAAATTCCTTATATAGTGGCTGCAGCAAATCATTACAATTAAGGTCTGAACATAAATCTGTACAATTAGTGCAATAGACAGAAAAATGAGCAGGCATGTCAATTTCATCTTGTTGATTGTAATTAAGGGGGCTAAGGATTGCTGCTCTTTCTGCCTTGTTTCCTCAGCAAGAGAGTAACATGATTTTAAATGACTTTCTAATTAAAAGAGGCTTTTGTGAATCATAGACTTGTAACATAGTTGAATAGCACAGAAACAGGCCCTTCGGCCCACCACATCCTTTTTGCCCATCTACACTCATCCCATTTGACTGCATTGGGTCCGTATCCTTCCATGCCTCTTAAATGTAGTGACTGTATCTGATTCCACAGCCTCTTCTGGCAGTGAGTTCCAGATACCAGTCACTCCGTGTGTAACAAAAAAATGCTTACACCTCAGATCCCCTTTAAAACTCCTGCCTCTCACCTTAAACCTATGCTCTCTTATTTTTAATATCCTTACTATAGGAAAAAAGATATTGACTATCTCCCCCATCTATGCTTCTCATAATTTCAAGATACTTTTCTCAGGTCACCCCTCAGCCTTCTTCGCTCTAAGGGAAACAAGCCCAGCCTATCCAATCTCTTATAAGCAAAGCCTTCTATTTGAGGCAACATCCTGATGAATCTTTTGTGCATTTTTCCTCATGCTAACACATCCTTCCTGTGGTGCAGTGACCAGAACTGTACACGTTACTCTAAGGTGTGACCTGACCAATGTTTTGTACAGCTGTAACATGACATCCTGACTCTTGACTTCAGGAAAGGGGGCGTTGTACATGCACCTGTTTACATCAATGGTGCTGAGGTCGAGAGGGTTGAGAGCTTCAAGTTCCTGGGAGTGAACATCACCAACAGACTGTCCTGGTCAAATCATGTAGTTGCCATGGCCAAGAAAGCTCACCAGTGCCTCCACTTCCTCAGGAGGCTAAAGAAATTTGGTTTGTCCCCTTCGACTCTCACCAACTTTTACCGATGCATCATAGAAAGCATCCTATCTGGATGTATCACAGCTTGGTACGGCAACTGCTCTGCCCAGGACTGCAAGAAACTGCAGAGAGTTGTGGACACAGCCCAGCGCATCACAGACACCAGCCTCTCCTCCTTGGACTCTTTACCTCTTGTTGTCTTGGTGTAGCAGCCAGCATAATCAAAGACCCCACCCACCCAGGACATCGGGTAGAAGATACAGGAGCCTGAAGGCATGTACCACCAGACATAAGGACAGCTTCTACCCCATTATGATAAGACTATTGAATGGTTCCCTTATACAGTGAGATGGACTATGACCTCGTGATCTACCTTGTTGTGACCTTGCACCTTATTGCACTGCACTTTCTCTGTAGCTGTGACACTTTACTCTGTACTGTTATTGTTTTTACCTGTACTACATCAATGCACCCTGTACTAACTCAATGTAACTGCACTGTGTAATGAATTGACCTGTACGATCCGTTTGCAAGACAAGTTTTTCACTGTACCTCGGTACAAGTGACAATAATACACCAATACCAATACCAGTATCTCAGCCTATGAAGCGAAGCAAGCTGAATGCCCTTTTCTCTACCCTATCCACCTGTGTCGCCATTTTCAGGGAGCGATGAACTTCACGCTATAGTTCTTCTGTATATTGATATTCCTGAGGTCCCTGCTGTTTTTACTTGATATGCCCTATCGGTATTTGACATCCCAAAATGCTTTACTTTGCACTTGTCTGGATTAAATTCCATCTGCCTCTTCTCCACCCAACTTTCCAACTGATCTATGTCCCTCTGTATCCTTTAATAACCTTCTTTGCTATCTACTACTCCTACAATATTTTGCACACTTACTAACCTGTCCACTTACATTCCCACCCGTCATTTATAGATATGATGAACAATGGTCCCAGCACCGATGCCTGAGGTACACCACTGGTTACAGACTTCCAGTCAAAAGAAAATCCTTCTCCACTGTCCTCTGCCCCCTAACGCCAAGCCAATTTTGGATGCAGTTCGCCAACACACCTTGGATCTCATGTGCCTTCTGGACCAGCCTACTGTGCAGGACCCTGTCAAAAGTCTGCTAAATAATGTCTACTGCCCTGCCTTCATCAATTTATGAATGATGGAATGATTTAGTATTTGGATACATATGGTCACCTTTCTACCATGATGGCTTGATGAAAAACACGATGATGCTGGAGGAACTCAGCAGGCCAGGCAGCATCCGTGGAGAAAAGCAGGCGGTCAACGTTTCGGGTCAGGACCCTTCTTCAAGACTGAAGATAGGAAAAGGGGAAGCCTAAGAGGTAGTGATAGGCAAATGTGGGGGAGGAGGGGAGAGCAGATCACGGGGGAAGGGTCAAAGGTAAGGAGAGAAAGGAATAAAAAGAGAGAGGGGCTAGGAATGACATTGGTGAGACCAAACACAGACTAGGTGACTGTTGTGCAGAACACCTGCGTTCCGTCCGTAACCGCGATCTGCATCTCCCCATTGCCAGTCACTTCAACGCCCCCTCCCACACTATCACTGATATATCAGTCCTCGGCCTCCTCCACTGCCAGGAGAATTCCAAGTGCAAACTGGAGGAACAGCAGCTCATTTTCCTTCTTGGAACTTTGCAGACTAATGGCATGAACATTGAATTCTCCCACTTTAAATAATCTCTACACCCCTTCTCCACAACCTCACCCCCCCCCCCCCCCACCAAGGTTTTTCTCTTCTTCCCTTTCCTAGCCTCTCTATTTTCTACACCTTTTTTTCCTTTCCCTCCTTACCTGTGACCCATCCCCCGGTGGATCTGCTCTCCCCTCCTCCCCCGCACCTACCTATCACTATCTCTTACCTGCATCTACCTATCACCACCTTGTGCCCACTCCGCCTCCCCTCTTTTGTCCACCTATCACTGCTCTGCTTTTCCCTCCTTAGAGGAGATTTCCCTATGTGGAGGAAAGTAGAATGAGTGGCATAGCTTCAGAATAAGTCCGAGATGAGGAGGAATTGTTCTTCTGGCAGGTTGTGAACTTTTGGAATTATCTGCCTCCGAGATCTGTGGAGGTGGAGATAGAGAGGTTCATAGGAACAGGCAGGAAAGTGGATTTGAGACCAGATGAGATTAACCACAATCTTACTGAATGATGGAACAGGCTTGGAGGCAATATATAGGTGATCTTAATTCTTATATTCTTTGTTGGCCTGTGCAGAAGTTGAAATTTATTGTATGTAAAGATGCACTGAGTGAAATGATACTGATCACAACGTAAAGCAGGCAACCCTGTTCTCAGTTCTTAACCTTTGGGGATCCATGGGCAATCCACTTCCTGTACCTCATGCAGGTGCTCATGTCTGGGTCTTCCCTACGATTACCCTTTTGTTCCAAAATGTGTTGCCCAGGAGCCTACACTTCTCTGGAAACTATCCACATGTGAATGTTTGTTGACTACTGAATCTTGGTTGAAGTTCTCTTCTTGCTGTTGCAATGGGTGTTAGGTTTGTGTTGCAGTGGTTATGTGGGATGACTGTTTTAACGTTGAGAGCAGTAACCCCTGTGCAGATTGAGAGTGAATCCTGTTGCCTTCAGATCTGCAAAGCCCCTCTACTGAGTGGCTGTTCTATCTGAGTTTAAAATCTCTGCCAATATGGACATCCAATAAGTAAACTATCAATGAGAAATGAAGGTCGATGTACACATCACCGGCAGTTCATTTAAGCAGAAGAACATTAAGATATAAGGAGTAGGAGTAGGCCACTCAGCCCCTTGAGCCTGCTCACCATTCAGTAAGATCATGGCTGATCCACTCCTGTCCTCAACACCCCTCTCCGGCTCTCCCCATGTCCCCTGGTTGTTTAAGTATTTGTCTGTCTTTACCTTGGATATACTCGGTGACTCGGTCTCCACAGCTCTGGGGGGAGAGAATCCCAAAGCGTCACGATCCCCGAGAGAAGTTGTTCCTCTTCATCTCCGTCTGAAATGGGCACCCTCTTACTCTGAAGCTATGTCCTCTAGTTCTAGATGCCCCACTAGGGGAAACAACTTGGCACCATCCACCCTATTAACCCCCTGATAATGTTCTTTGTATCAATAAGTTTAACTTTTTTGAAATCAGTAATGCCATTCAGGCATTCGTGTTACAGAATAGCTGGGCCTCTTGCACATTTGATTTGATTCTTCTGCATTACCATAAAAACTGCTGTAAAATTTCCTCTTAATTTTAAATCAGGTTTTGCATAAATTCCATTAGCTCCCCTGCTGTGCGCTTAATAGGCTTTGAATTAACCATCAAATGCAGCTTTCCCGATCCAGTCAGATGGATCTACGAATCACAGGCTAATAAATGTTCTAAAGAATCTAGGGTGTAACCTTCCAAGCTGCTTTAAACCTTGAAAGGCAGAATCTGACAGATGCAGGAAATCTGAAATAACAGAAAATGCAGGAGGTACTCAGCAGGTCAGGCAGTTGTGCTCAAAGGTCATTGTTCTGAAACATTAACTCTGTTTTTCTCTCTCTAGGGTATTTCCAGCAAATCCTGTTTTTGCTTTTAAACCTCCGCGTTTCTGTTCTTGGGATGTTCTGCCAGTTTTTGTTTGTCTGGGTTCCTGTGATAATGCAACACTGGGACAAAATAAAATCACCATGATCCTGAGAACAATCCTTAGCACTCTAACACTGAACTATTTCTGTCAGATTGACATTTTTTTGGTGCCATCAATGATCTCATTGCTTAACCTGAACCTCACTTCAGGAACTCTTCCAGTCAGTGTCCATTCTTGAAGGGAGGTGAAAGCTGTGTTGCGAATATGATAGAGAAAAGGTCATTTTGGCCCATCGAATCTATGCTGGGTCACAGAGCAATCCCAATCCCACTAATTTTCCCTGCAGCCTATCCTTCGCACATTCCCATCAACTTCCCCCAGATTCTACCACTCACCTACACACTAGGAGCAATTGAGAATGGCCAATGAACCTACCAATCCACACATCTTTGGGATGTGGGAAGAAACCAGAGCATCTGGGGGAAACCCATGTGGTAAAGATAGAACGTGCAAACTCCACACAGACAGGATTGAAGGTCAGGATTGAACCCGGGGTTGCCGGAACTGTAAGGTAGCAGCTCTACTAGTTGTATAGTATAGTGTATAATATATTCACTCTGTAGACATCCATAATTGAGCTGCCCCAGTCCTACCTGGTGAAGGGAATGAAGTTGGGAGTTGGGGGAGGCAAGGGGAGAGTGCAGGGTTAGGGTTTGTTTCAGGATGATAAATGAAGGAGCAGAAATATATCTCCAAGCCCTGCTTGTGTGTGGCTTGGAGGGAACTTGCAGGTGATAGACAAGTGATAGAACTTGCAGATGACTCTTAGATAGCCACATGAATGATAGAAAAATAGGGGGCTATGTGGGAGGGAAGGTTTAGATAGAGCAGAGTAAAATGTCAGCACAACATTGTGGGCAGAAGGGCCTGTACTGTGCTGTAGTTGTCTATAATGCTTCCATGCACCTGTTACCCTCATCGTTCTGGGTGGTAGAGATCACGGGAGGCACAGTTGCAGTAATTGCTGCTGTGCCTTATGTAAACAGTTTGCACTTCTGCCCCAGTGCACTGGTGGTGGATGGGCCACCAATAAATCTTTTTTTCCTGAGAATGTAAGAACATAAGGAATAGAAGCAGGTATAGTCCACGTGACTCCCCCATCCACCCTCACCAGCCCCAGAATGCTCTACCTTTAATAAGATTATGGCTGATCCTGTGCCTTGTTCATGTTTGCACCTAATCCTCCTGTCCTTAGATTGTCTCAGTCCAAAAATCTATTGATTTCAGTCTTAAATAAACTTGATGACTAAGCAGCTAAAACAGCTCGCATGAAGGAATTTCTCCTCCTTTCAATAACAGCTGATTCCTTATCTTACACGTGCTGCTTTGTTGTAGGCCAGTTAGTTGATACAGCTCCTTGGTATCAACGCTCTCAATTATGGGTGTCTCAGTGACATCACCTGTCGTTTTTCTTAACCAGTGAGTGCAGGCAAAGGTTTCTCACTCCCTCCTTGAAGAACAATCCTTTCCTCCCAGGAATCAATCTATATACCACACTGACTCCAAGACTGGTACATCAGGAGCACAAAACTGCACAGTATACTTTAGATGAAGTCTCATCAAAGCCCTGTATAGTCTCAGCAAGACTTTCTTACTTAGGTACTGCAAGACACTTGCAATAAACGCCCACAACATTTGGCTTCCTAATTGCTTCTGTACCTGCATGTTAACTTCTGTGAACAAGCACACCAAGATCTCCTGGACACCAGCATTTACTCACAGAGAGAGACAGCATGGAAATAGGCCCTTCAGCCATCGAGTCCACAGTATCATCCACCAATTTACACTAATCCTACATAAATCCAATTTTTTATTCTCTCTACATTCTCATCAACCCCTCCCACCCCCCTCCCCAGATTCCACCACTCACATACACACTAGAAGTATTTTACGGTGTCCAGTTAACCTGCAAACTTGCAGGTCTTTGTGATGTGGGAGGAAACCAGAGCACCCAGAGGAAACCCTGCAGTCACTGGGAGAATGTGCAAACTCCAGACAGACAACCTCTGAGATCAGGATTAAACGCAGGTCTCTGGTGCTGTTAGGCATCAGCACTACAAACTATGCCACTGTGCCATCCTCATGGTTTTATGCCCCTCCTTCAAAAGACTTTGGTCTGACATTTTCCCATTTTATTTGCCACATTGTTACTGTCCCTTTGCAGAATCTTTGGACCCTCCCACAATTGGGTATGTACTTTCGCAGTTGGCTTTCTCCAACAGAAAGCTTTTTATCTGAGTCATAAATAATGAATAAATGTGGGCCCAGGTCTGATCCTTGAAAACAACAAACTTATTCCTGCTCTCTTAACATTTCGTCAAACTGGGAAGAGTTTTAGTTGTAGAGAAAGTGGCGAAGTTGGGAATAACAAAGGGGATATCTTTGATGGGCTGAAACCAAATAAGTAAATGTGGAGTTAGAGGCAGACTCTGCTGCTTTGCTTGTGTTAAGTGTTCTAATAGGAGGGATGTGGCCAAGAGGGCAGACCGTACTCCGAGAGAGACAGAGTCAGAATCAGGTTTATTATCACCAACATATGACACGAAATTTGTTGTTTTGTGGCTGCAGTGCAAGACATAAAATTTACTATAAATTACAAAAATACAGAGTGCAAAAAAAAAACAAAGTTGTGTTCATGGGTTCACGGACTGTTGGGAAATCTGAAGATCTGATGGCGAATGGGTAGAAGCTGTTTCCAAATGGTTGAGCCTGATACAGATCGAAAGAGCAAGTTACCTAAAATTAGAGAATTTGGGATAGAGTCTTTGCAAAGATGCTGCCTGACCTGCTCAGTGTTTACAGCATTTTCTGTTCTTATTTTAGATTTCCAGCCTCTGTAGTTTTTTTGATCGTTTTATTCCTGCTATTTCTTTTGTCTAATCAATCCACTATCTGTGTAATATATTACCTTCAACCCTTAGACCCCATATATAATGTAATATCCTCTTAAAGGGTACATTATACAACATTCACAGGTTCATTCATTCTATCTTGCTAGTTAGTTTTTAAAAAATAACCATCAGATTTGTAAAACCTGATCTTCCCTCATAAAGGTCCATGTGCAATTAGCCAAATTTGACCATTTTCTGAGTACCTTGATCTCAACAGTGAATTCCTGCATTTTGATGATAACAGGTACCAGGCTCAGCTCTATGATTCCCTTATTTTCACTCCGTCTGCCCTTAAATCGCAGTGTTGCATTTACTACCATACGATTTCTGGAACTCTTCCAGAATCAAGAGAATTATGGAATAACATCATTAATATATCACTGTCTCTAGGGTGACTTTTTTTTTAAAACTCTTGAGTTGCTGTGCTGGGGATTTGTCTGATTTTAATCCCCTTAATTTTTTCAGTACTTTGTCGACTTTAAGTTCCTGTCATTAGACCATTTCTGCTACTTTAGTGTGTATTCTACACTGAAGCCAACTTTTTAAAAAAAAGTCATATCTCAGATATTTCTTTATCCTCTGTTATAATTTCTCCTGTCACCATATCTGTGCCTCTCATATTTATTTTCATAACTTAATTATCTCTTACATAATTATAGAAGACCTCAGTCTTATATTTATGTTATTGGGTTCTTTGAACCTCACAAAACAGTGATTAAGCTTCTACCAGAGTACTGTCAAATTCTAGTCTCCGGATTTTAGCAAGGATGTAAAGATGCAGAAAATTATCCATCAAATGGTTTCAGAGTTGAGGGATTTCAGTTGCAAGATTAGATTGAAGAAGCTGGGATTGTTGTTCTTGGAGCAAAGAAGATTGAGGTGTGAGTACATGAAATAATAGATTTCTTTGTTATGACCTGGTTCACAGGGGTGTGTATGTCCCTTGGGCATTTGGTGATACTCTGCAAACCTTTGTACTGGAGCCCAAAGACTAGGATATTGCAGTACAAAGCGAGAGCTCCGCTGTCAAAGAGGCAATGAAATCAAAGCCAACTTGTTAAGTAGAGTCCATAAAATTGTCAATCAGAGGGACATTCAGCTCAAGTCTGTGAATAAAATATCCCAAAGTGCCCAATATCGAGGAAGAGCAGGCAGAGTCAGAGAACAGAGTCAATACAGCACAGACACGGCCCTTTGGCCCAACCAGTCCATACTGACCACAGTGCCCACCCATCTAGTCCCAATTTCCTGCGTTAGGCCCACATCCCTCTAAGCCCTGTCCCTGCATGTACCTATCCAGGTGCTGCTTAGATGATACTGTTGTACCTGCCTCAACCACTTCCTCTGGCAGCTTGTTCCATACACACACCACCCTCTGCATGAAAAAGTTGCCCCTCGGATCTCTTTTAAATCTTTCCTCTCTCACCCTAAACCTATGCCCCTAGTTTTAGACTCCCCTACCCTGGGGAAAAAGGCTCTGGGAAAGAGTCTCTAGATGTCACAAGATCACAAGACAAGGGAGCAGAAGCAGGCCATTCGGCCCATCGAGTCTGCTCCAAGGAAAGGGAAATAGAAATGAGAAATGGGGAATGGGAGCAGAAGAAAAAGAAAACTATTCTAATCCCAATTACCGGCCTTATCCCCATATCCCTTGATATCCTGACTATTTAGATATCTATTTATCTCCTCCTTGAACGCCCCCACTGATCTGGCCTCCACTGCTGTACGTGGCAAGGAGTTCCACAAATTCACCACCCTCTGGCTAAAGAAATTTCTCCTCATCTCTGTTTTGAAACTGTACCCTCTAATTCTAAGATTGTGCCCTCTGGTCCTGGACTCACCCACCAAGGGAAACAGCCTAGCCACATTTACTCTGTCCTTTCCTATCAATATTTTAAATGTCGCTATGAGGTCCCCTCTCATTCTTCTGTACTCCAGCGAGTACAGTCCAAGAGCTGACAAACGCTCCTCATACGTAAGCCCTTTCATTCCTGGAATCATCCTCGTAAATCTCCTCTGAACCCTCTCCAACGTCAACACATCCTTCCTAAGATGTGGGGCCCAAAACTGCGCACAATATTCCAAATGAGGCCTCACTAGTGCCCCGTAGAGCCTCATCAACACTTCCTTACTTTTATACACTATACCTCTCGAAATGAATGCCAACATAGCATTCGCTTTCTTTACCATCGATCCGACCTGGTGGTTAACCTTTAAGGTATCCTGCACGAGTACCCCCAAGTCCCTTTGTACTTCCGTGCTTTGGATTTTCTCTCCTCCTAGATAATAATCTGCCCGCTTACTTCTGCTTCCAAAGTGTACAACTGCACATTTCCCTACATTGAATCTCATCTGCCATTTCCTTGTCCATTATCCTAAACTGTCTAGGTCCCTCTGCAACCTTCCTATCTCTTCAATACTCCCTACTCCTCCTCCTATCTTGATGTCATCCGCAAACTTAGCCACAAAACCATTTATTCCATCATCCAAATCGTTAATGTACAAGGTAAAAAGGAGCGGTCCCAACACCAACCCCTGCGGCACACCACTAGTAACCGGTAACCAACCAGAACGAGATCCTTTTATTTCCACTCTTTGCTTCCTGTCAACCAGCCAATGCTCCACCCATTCTGTTATCCTACCTGTAATTCCATGACCTCTCATCTTATTAATCAGTCTCTGGTGATGCACCTTATCAAAGGCCTTTTGAAAGTCTAAATACACAACATCTACCGCCTCTCCCTTATCCACCTTACCTGTGATTTCTTCAAAAAACTCCAATAGGTTGGTCAGGCAGGATCTTCCCTTCACAAAACCATGTTGGCTAGCACCTATCCTGCCCTGCGCCTTTAGGTATTCAGTAACCCCGTCTGTGAGGATAGATTCCAATAACTTTCCCACCACTGACGTCAGACTAATAGGTCTGTAATTTCCTTTATGCTGCCTCCCACCTTTCTTATACAACGGAACTACATTTGCGACCCTCCAGTCCTCCGGAACCACGCCAGAATCTATCGATTTCTGGAAAATTATCACCAATGCCTCCGCTATCTCTAAAGCCACCTCCTTCAGTACCCGGGGATGCACCTCATCCGGGCCGGGAGACTTATCAGTCTTTAGTCCATTTAGTCTTCCTAGCACCTTCTCCCTAGTAATCTTAACTGAACTCAATTCCATTTCGTGAGACTCCTGACTAACCGGCACATTGCTGATGTCCTCCACGGTGAAGACCGATGCAAAATATTCATTCAATTCCTCTGCCATCTCTCTATCGTCCATTATAATAGCTCCTGCACCGTTATCAATTGGTCCTATATCAACCCGTGTCTCTCTTTTACACCTTATGTATTTAAAAAAAACTTAGTATCCTTTCGAATGTTATCCGCCAACTTCCTTTCATAATTCATCTTTTCTTTCGTGATGACCTTCTTAGTTTCTCTCTGCAGGTTTTTAAAAGCTTCCCAGTCTTCTGTTTTCCCACTAATTTTTGCTTCTTTGTACGCCACCCCTTTTGCTTTTATTTTAGCCTTCACCTCTCTCGTTATCCACATTTTGTCCAGTCACATCATTCTTCCACAGATTAATTGCTAATGTATTTCTATGTCCAGTGGCCATGACTGTGGCTGTGTAACTGCAGTGAGGTCTTGGACCTGTCCCGAGCTGAAACTCCAGCATTGTAATGATGGAAGGGATGCCTAAATGCAGAGGTGCAGTTTGTGTTTGTGATCTGTGGGGTGGTTGTCTGGGATGTGCTGAATCAGGCCCAACCAGGTTAACAGCAAACTAACGGGGTGGTTCTTGCATCCACCTACGGTGTTCAATATGACCACCCCTCTTGTATTGTATCCAACCACACTGCAAGATACCCTTCTCCCCTGTCTTCATGTTTACCCCTTTCCACCCCCTCAGTCCCAATCTCCAGAAATACCTCTCCCCTCCTGCCCTTGTGTTTGTATGTCCTCCACCCTTCAACACCTCTAACCATGCTCCCTCAGCGCTGTGCTTCCCTCCTTACATTGCATCCCAAGACTCCCCCTTCCTCCCACAGGCTGTCTGCCCCCCTGCAATGTGTCCCTCGCTATTGGGGGCTTTAATTGTTCTCCGGTAATTGACTGGGTAACACCACATTTTTTTTTGTTCTGGATCTGTTTAGGGGAAAGCAAATCCATTTGCAGCAGATGAGTTTAACTGGAGGGTGATGAAGTACATCGTCCGCCCTCTCCTGTGCATGGCAAAAGCTGCTTATGTACAGTAGTGTGGGGTTATTGCTATCACACTGAGTTAGGTGTGTGGAGCTAATTTGTTTACGTTACCAGTGTTACTCAGTGAAAGTGTTATCCTGTGCACATAGTGATGTGGTGCTTCCCTCTGTGCCTTGGATCTTGTTTATATAAAGATTTATCTTTGTTCTTGCTCTGCTGGTGAAATGTGGAAGGAGAGCCTCTGGTATGTCTCTGCCTCAGGCATCAGTGGTGTGGGAAGCTGAACACAGGCAATCCTGTGACTATTGTTTGACATTTTCTGTCTTTTCTTTGCTGCTGCTGCTGTTTCCTAATTGTATCTAAATCTGTTTGAGTTCTGGGAGGCTGGGTTGTGTTGCAGGGTCTGCTGATGCCTTTTGATGTTGCTTTCCTGTGCACAGTGGTCCTGCAGCTTTTTATTTTATGCTGAGTGTTGCCAGGTTGTTATTGTGGGCAACGTCACAGCTTGATCTTCTCCACATTGAACACTGCATCCTCTCCAAGTGGTGGGGGAGTGTCCTCAATCCAAGGATTCATTGAGAACCTGATTTGAAAACTCGGACAGGGTGCATATTGCAGTGGTGGGTGGTGTTTGTTAGCTTGGGCTTGATAATGAAGCTTGCTGCAGCCAATGGTTCCAATGTGGTGTTGGGAAGCCAGGGTCGTTCTCCTTGGAGAGGGAAGACTCTTGGAGATTTGATAACTATAAGGAGAGGTTGGACAAACTTGGATTGTTTTCTCTGGAGCATCAAAGGCTGAGGGGAGGCCTGATAGAAAGTTATAAAATTAAGAGAGGTATAGACAGGGGTAGACAGTCAGAGCCTTCTTCCTAGGATGGAAATGTCAAATAGTAGAGGGCAGTTTTAAGGTGAGAGGGTG
Source organism: Pristis pectinata (assembly GCF_009764475.1). Taxonomy (NCBI): domain Eukaryota; kingdom Metazoa; phylum Chordata; class Chondrichthyes; order Rhinopristiformes; family Pristidae; genus Pristis; species Pristis pectinata. Next base: position 988,053 of record NC_067413.1, on the reverse strand, counting down.
AAAGTTTAAAGGAGATTTATGAGCCAGTTTTTTTTATAAAGAGGGTGGTCAGTGCCTGGAACAGGCTGCCGGGGGAGGTGGTGGAAGCAGATACAGTAGGGACATTTAAGAGGCACAGACAGGCACCTGAACAGGCAGGGGATGGAGGGATATAGACCACGTGCAGGCAGATGTGCAGTTTAAGTTGGCATCATGGTTGGCACAGACCATGGACCGTTCCTGCATTATAATGTTCTGTGTTCTATGATCGAACTGTCCAATACCTTGGCAGCTGAGTAGAGAAAAACTGTTCCCATTTGTGAAGGGATCAAGACCTGAGGACATGGATTTAAGAACCAAGAGTGATGTGAGAGAAACATTTTTTAAATCTCAGTGAACAGTTATGAGATGAAGCGCAGTGTCAGAATATATCATCGAGTTGTACAGCACAGAAACAGGCCCTTCGGCCCACCATGTCCATGCTGACCATCATGTCGCCATCTACACTAATCCCATTTACCAGCACTTAGTCCATAGCCTTCTATATTATGATGGAACATAGAACAGTACAGCACAAGAACAGGCCCTTCGGCCCACAATGTCTGTGCAGAGCATGATGCCAAATTAAACTAATCCCATCTCCCTGCATGTGATCCATATCCCTCCACTTCCTGCATAGTCACATGCCTATCCAAAAGCCTCTTGAACACCACATAGCATGTGTTTCCACCACCACCCCTGACAGCGAAGCTTGCTCTGCACATCCCCTTTAAAATTTCTCCCTCTTTCCTTAAAGCTATGCCCTCCAGTATTTGACATTTCTATCCTGGGAAAAAGACTCTGTCTGTCTAACCTTAATTTTATAAACTTCCTTCAGGTCTCCCCTAAGTTTTTGATGCTCCAGAGAAAACAATCCAAGTTTGTCCAACTTCTCCTTATAGCTCATACCCTCTAATCCAGGCAGCATCCTGGTGAACCTCTTCTGAACCCTCTCCAAAGCTGCCTCATCCTTCCTGTAATGGGGCGACCAGAACTGCACACAATACTCCAAGAGAGGCTTAACCAAAGTTTTATATAACTGCACCATGACTTCCTGACTCCTGTAGTCTATGCTCCTAGCTAGAAGGCAAGCTTCCATACGGCTTCTTTGCCACTTTATCTACTTGCCTTGCTACTTTCAGGGAGCTATGGACTTGGACCCCAAGGTCCCGCTGTACATCGGTGCTGTTAAGGGTCTTGCTATTAACTTTGTACTTGCATTTGACCTCCCAAAGTGCAAGATCTCACACTTGCCTGGATTAAATTCCTTCTACTGGTGAATGTTGATTCAATTGTGTTATCGAAAGAGAACTGGATGAATAATTCAAGGCAAAAATTGTTCAGGGCTATGAGGAAAGGGTGGGGAACTGGGACTGAGTGGTTGCAGTCTAAAGAGCCAACACAGACTCAGTGCTGTAGCAGCTCCATCATCCTATGTAAAGACCATCACAGCTATTACCCCTGTGTTTGGTGAAATGTTCAATGTCAAACAATATTCTTGTAAAACAAACATGTCAGTAGGTTGAAATTGTAATTAGTTCTGATTTTCTTCCACTTCACTGAAGCATGTAAATGTATTGTGAATTCCTGGCTTGCTTTGTGTGTTCACATAGAACAGTACAGCACAGGAACATGCTCTTCGATCCATGTGGTCTGTGCCGACCATGATGCCAGTCCAAACTAATCCCATCTGCCTGCACGTGGTATCTGCTTCCACCTCTCCCCCTTGGCAGTGTGTTCCAGGCATCTATAACTCTGTGTAAAAATCTTGCCATGTAAATCTCCTTTAAACTTTCCCACCTCACCTTAATACTGCCCCCTGGTATTTGACATTTTCACCCTGGGGAAAAAGACTCTGGCTATCTACCCTATCTATGCCTCTCATAATTTTATAATTTGCCCAGCATAATTAAAATAGATGCAGTTTAGCTTTGTATTCCCTTGATGTGTCCTTGATCTAACAACCTTAATTTGCAAAGTCATCAAATGGTCTCTCTATTGGTTTTTCTCTCAAAATTAATTTTCTCGCTTTCCCAGCTTGGCAACAGTCTTTCCTCCCTTCTGTTGTTTAACCCCATGAGATGCCAGTTTTACCTGCTATCCTGCACCAGCATTTGGTGAACCACAACCATTGGATGCCTAGAGTAATGACCTGATTTGATGTGCCATGCTCTCCTTTGGCAGAAACTGTGAAGGTTCACAGGGGAGTGGAAATAATTTTGGATCTGCATGGAGGGCAAGTGCCATTTGACTGTGATTGTGTATGTCTCACCCTCCAATGTCTGTACTGGCTCTGTCCTGGAGCAGCCCAAACTAAGTCAACTACCCTGTTATCTACCAGCAACCCGAAACCAGAGTACTGTGTGCAGTCCTGGTCACCACACAGTGGGAAGGATTTGATTGTGCCGCAGAGGTTGCAGCTGAGACTCAGCAGGATGTTGCTTGGAATGGAGTGTTTCACTTATGAGAGAAGAGGCTGAGGGGACACCTGACTGAGGTGTTAAAAGATTAAGAGGGTTATAGACACGGTAAGAATCATTTCCCCATAACAGGACTCTCAAAAACATTGATTTTGGATAAGGAGTGAAAGGTTAAGAGGAGATCAGGCAGAATTTTTTTTTTACCCAGAGGGTGATTAGAATCTGGAATTCACTGCCTGAAGGGGTGGTGGAGGCAAGCACACTACATTTCAGAAGTACCTAGACGAGCACTTGAATTGCCAAGGCATGGAAGGTTCCAGACCAAGTGCTGCTAAATGGGATTGGTGTAGGTTGGTAGTTGGTGGTCAGCATGGGTATGGCGGACTAAGGGGCCTGAGTCTGTTCCATATCACTCACTTTCTAGACCTCTCCATCTCCATTTTGGGGGATGGGATAGCGGCCAATGTCCATTATAATCCCACTAACTTCCACAACTACCTTGACCACGCCTGCTTCCACCCTGGCTCCAGTCCCTCCTCCTGTTTTCTCTGTCTCCAGAAAGGGAAGGGAAGAGTCAGATAAAGACTATGTGAAGGTGAAAGCAGTGGGGAGAATGGCAGCAAATGTAAAGAAACTTTGGAGTTCTGTATGATAGATGTAAATGTTGGGATGTTTTAACAAGTGGGAGAGTCACAAACCAGGGGACAAAACTACAAATTAAGGGGCTAGTTATTTAAAACTGAGGGGCATGCAAATTCCTTCTCTCAGAGGATAGTGAATCTCTGGAATTCTCTGCCCCTGAGGGTGGTGGAATTCAGATCATTGGATATATTTAAGGTGGAGGTAAAGATTGAGGCACTGAGGGCTCTGGGGAACTGGCACATAAGAGATGTTGAGGCCAGCATAGATCAGCCATGATCATATTGAATGATGGGCAGGCTTGAGGGGCTGAGTGGCCTATTACTGCTCCTATTTTCTTGTGTGTGAGTGCAGGAAGCAGCACCAATGCTGGTGTGCCAGAAGAAAGTTGAGGGAGTGGGTTAGGTCAGACGAAAACTGTTGCATGTATTCTACGAAAGACAGGCATGGCTTGGGCCCTTGCACATTTCCATAGTTTAGCAATTAGTGTAACGCTATTACAGCGCCAGCGACCCGGGTTCAATTCCAGCCACTGTCTGTAAGGAGTCTGTACGTTCTCCCTGTATCTGTGTTGGTTTCCTCCGGGTGCTCCGGTTTCCTCCCACATTCTAAAGACGTACGGCTTAGGAAGTTGTGGGAAGCGTGGCGACACTTGCGGGCTGCTCCCAGAGCACTCTATGCAAAAGATGCCTTCCACTGTGTTTTTTGATGTACACGTGACTAATAAAGATATCTGATCTGATCTGGAGAAAGTGGGTGGAGTTGGAGGAGAAGTTGTTCAATGTGAGGATGAGTTCAGTTGGGCAAATTAGTACATGAGTGGAGGGGACAGATCAGGCCTCTGTTCATGTTAAATTAAAAGTTTGGTCCGTGGGCACTTCACCCACCGGAGACTAGCCTCTGTGTGTCTCCTGATTTGAACTTTAGTGTAGGGGCCAAGAGTAAGAAGCTTTTGTTGATAGACGGGAACAAAAATGGCAAATCCAATTCAGTTTTGACAAGTGTGGGAAATGCATTTGGTAAGGGAATAGCCAATAAAAGGTAGGACATTAGAAGTGTGGAGGAACAGAGGGATCTTGTGGTGCATGTCTGCACATGCATGAAGTGACCAGGATAGACAGAGGGATGCAGCATGGAAACAGGCCATTCGGCTCACCACATCCATGCTGGCAGTGGTCACCCATCTGCACCAATCTCATCTCCCAGCGCTTGACCCATACCCTTTTCTGCTTAAGCAATTCAAATGTTCATGTACAAACTTCTGAAATGCTGTCAGCGACCCTGCTTCAAGCAGTCTCTTGGGCAGTGCATTCCAGGTGCTCCCCACTCTTTGGTTGAAGAAGATTCCCCTCATACCCCCTCTGAATCTCTTCCCCCTTATCCTAAATCTGCCTTTCTACCTCTGATATGTTTTCTGCAGTCTACCCTATCTATACCCTTCATAATTCTATAATGGTTAAACATGTACGAAGGATATTTGCCTTCACTGGCCAAGGCATTAACTACAAGCACAGGGGGGCCATTCCAGAATGGTACAAGGCATTTGTTTGGCAAAATTTAATGTACTGTGCATAGTTCTGGTCACTGCACTACAGGAAGTCTGTGATAACACTCGAGAGGGTGCTAACAAAATGTCATGGTTTAAAAAAAAGTTCAGAAGAGAGACTTCTGGGGTTGAATTCTTTGAGCAAAGGTTACTGAGGGGAGATTGAAGTGATATGTGTAAAATTCTGAGTGGGCTTTCAGGGTGAATGGGAAGGACCCATTTCCTTTAGCGGGGAATACATAACCCGAGGTTTAGATTTCAGTTAGTAGGAGGATGAGAGGGAAATTGAGAAAAAGACTTTTCACCCAGAGTGGAGAGGAGGGGGTGTGTGGGGTAGTCTCTAACATCTGTTCTTGCGTGAGCCCTTGAAGAGCTGTAACCTACATCACCCATGGACTGTGAGCTGGGAGGTCTGTTTTTGGCCAGGGTGGTGATGATGGGCTGAATGGCCCCTGGGCATGATGTGTGTCAGGGAGGCACTCCCACAGTGCTGTGGGTTGGGAACTTCCAGGATGTTTGTAAGGTGCTGGGTGGGGTGCTAGCAGAAAGAGTTGTTTTGAACAGGTTGAAGTTCAGAATTGGGTTTGTTAACACTGACATATGTTGTGAAGTTTGTCTTTTTTGCAGCAGCAGTGCAGTGTAAGACAAAAATTACTATGTTACAAAAATAAATGTAGTGGAATAACAAGGTAGTGTTTGTGGGTTCATGGACTGTTCAGAAATCTGATGGCGGAGGGGAAGAAGCTGTTCCTGAATCGTTGAGTGTGGGTCTTCAGGCTCCTGTACCTCCTCCTCGATGGTAGTAACGAGAAGAGGGCATGTCCCGGATGGTGAGCATCCTTAATGATGGATTCTTAATGTTGGGATTCTTGGGAGCTCTTGAAGCAGCTTTGACCTAAACAAATGAAAAGTATTCCCTCACGTGACTGTCTTGTGCCTTGTGGAATGGCTTTGTGAAGTCTTGAGGTGAGTTCTCTGTCCCAGAATACCCTGCTTCTGATTTGCTCTTTTAGAACCATAGAATCATACAGCACAAAACAGGCCCTTCGGCCCACCATGTTGTGCCGTCCATCAAACCACCCTCACACTACCTAACCCCTTCCTCCCGCATATCCCTCCATCTCACATTCCTCCATATGCCTATCCAACAAGCTCTTGAACCTGTCCAATGTATCTGCCTCCACCACCACCCCAGGCAGTGCATTCCATGCACCAACCACTCTCTGGGTGAAAAACCTCCCCCTGACATCTCCCCTGAACCTCCCACCCATGACCTTAAAGCCATGCCCTCTCGTCTTGAGCATTGGTGTCCTGGCAAGGAGGCGCTGACTGTCTACTCTATCTATTCCTCTCAATATTTTATATACCTCTATCATGTCTCCTCTCATCCTTCTCCTTTCCAGTGAATAAAGCCCTAGCACCTTAAGCCTCTCCTCATATTCAATACTCTCTAATCCAGGCAGCATCCTGGTAAATCTCCTCTGCACCCTCTCCAACGCCTCCACATCCTTCCTATAATGAGGCGACCAGAACTGAACACAGTACTCTAAGTGTGGCCTAACTAGAGTTTTGTAAAGCTGCATCATCACCTCGCGGCTCTTAAACTCAATCCCGCGATTTATGAAAGCCAACATCCCATTGGCCTTCTTAACTGCTCTTTCCACCTGCGAGGCAACTTTCAATGAACTGTGAATATGAACCCCCAGATCCCTCTGCTCCTCCACACTGCCAAGTACCTTGCCATTTACCCAGTACTCTGCCCTGGAGTTTGTCCTTCCAAAGCGTACCACCTCACACTTCTCCGGATTGAACTCCATCTGTCACCTGTCAGCCCAGCTCTGCATCCTATCAATATCCCTCTGTAAGCTCTGACAGCCCTCCACACTATCCACAACACCACCGATCTTAGTGTCATCCGCAAACTTACTAACCCAGCCCTCCACCCCCTCATCTAAGTCATCTATAAATATCACAAAAAGTAGAGGTCCCAGAACCGATCCCTGTGGGACACCACTAGTCACTGCCCTCCAATCTGAGGGCACTCCTTCCACCACAACCCTCTGCTTTCTACATGCAAGCCAATTCCTAATCCACATAGCCAAGCTTCCTTGGATCCCTTGGCCTCTGACCTTCTGAAGAAGCCTACCATGAGGAACCTTATCAAATGCCTTACTAAAATCCATGTAAACCACATCCACTGCACTGCCCTCTTCAATCTTCCTGGTCACCTCCTCAAAGAACTCTATCAGGCTTGTGAGGCAAGATCTTCCCTTCACAAAGCCATGCTGGCTGTCCCTAATCAGTCCATGATTCTCTAGGTGTTCATAAATCCTATCCCTTAGAATCCTTTCTAACAGTTTACCCACCACAGATGTGAGACTCACCGGTCTATAATTCCCTGGCCTATCCCTATTACCTTTTTTGAACAAGGGGACAACATTCACAACCCTCCAATCCTCTGGCACCATCCCCGTGGACAACGAGGACTCAAAGATCCTTACCAGCGGTTCAACAATCTCCTCCCTAGCCTCTTGAAACAGCCTGGGGAAAATCCTGTCAGGCCCTGGAGATTTATCTGTCTTAATATTATTTAACAACTTCAACACATCCTCTCTCTTGATATCTGCCACCTCGAGAACATTACCCCTACCAGCACTCCCTTCCGCGTCATCAAGACCCCTCTCCTTGGTGAATACCGAAGAGAAGTACTCATTGAGAACTTCTCCCACTTCCGCTGCCTCCAGGCAAATTCTCCCACCTTTGTCCTTAATCGGACCTACCTTTACCCTAGCCATCCTCCTACCCTTCACGTACTTGAAAAAGGCCTTGGGATTTTCCTTAACCCTACTAGCCAAAGCCTTTTCATGTCCCCTTCTAGCTCTCCTCAGCCCTTTCTTAAGTTCCTTCCTCACTACCCTATATTCCTCACGGGCCCTGTCTGAACCTTGCTGCTTATACCTCATGTACGCTACCTTCTTCTCCCCAACAAGTTGTTCCACCTCTCTCGTCACCCACGGTTCCTTCACCCTGCCATTCCTTCTCTGCCTCACTGGGCCGTATAATTTGTGTAGCTGTCCATTCAGGTTCCTGTTGTGTGGTTACCTCGATGATGATAGTTGGGGAACTGGCGATTGTTACGTCATTGATAGTCGAGGAGTTGGTTGGGTGGCCTCTGTTGAAAGCTGGCTGGAACTTGTTTGGCCAATGTCTGGATGTGATCCAGGTCTTGTTGCATATGGACTAACCACTGGGTTACTGTGGAAGAGAAACATCTGTTTCAATAACATCCTTTAAGGGAGGAAATCACTTGCCCATAACTAGTGTGTTGTATGTGTGACTTCAGATCCATAGCAACGTGGTTAACAGTTTGGCAGTTCTTAACTGATTGGCACCTCCTTAGTGTAAAGGGGACAGATGGGGCAGAGTTTGTTAGGTGTGTCCAGGAAGGACTCCCGTCACAGTATGTGGACAGGCCAACTAGAGGAGAGGCTATACTGTACCTGGTACTGGGCAATGAGCCTGATCAGGTTTCGGATCTCAGTGGGAGGGCATTTTAGAGACAGTGACCATAACTGCTTGACCTTTACCATAGCCTTGGAGAGGTATAGGAGCAGATGATATGGGAAAGTATTTAATTGGGGGAGGGGGAATTATGATGCTATTAGGCAGGAACTTGGGAGCGTAAATTGGGAACAGATGTTTTTGGGGAAGTGCACAATGGAAATGCGGAGGTTGTTTAAGGAATACTTGCATGGGGCTCTGGATAGGTTTGTCCCATTGAGGCAGGGTAAGGGTGGTTGAGTGAAGGAACTATGGTTGACAAGAGATGTAGAATATCTTGTAAAGAGGAAGAAAGAAGCTTGCCTAAGGTTTAGAAAGCAAGGATCAGACAGGGCTGTGGAGAGTTACAAGGTAGCCAGGAGGGAGCTTAAGAATGGACTTAGGAGAGCCAGAAGGGGACATGAGAAGGCCTTGGCAAGTAAGATTAAAGAAAACCCCAAGGCGTTCTACAGGTATATGAAGAATAAGAGGATGACTAGAGTGAGGGTAGGACCGATCAGGGACAAAAGAAGAAACATGCCTGGAGTCGGAAGAGGTAGGGGAGGTCCTTAATGAATACTTTGCTTCAGTATTCACCAGTGAGAGAGACCTTGATGTTTGTGAGAATGGTGTACAACAGGCTGATACACTAGGGCATGTTGACATGAGGAAAGAGGATGTGCTGGAACTTCTGAAAAACTTTAGGATAGATAAATCACCAGGGCCGGATGGAATATATCCAAGGTTATTATGGGAGGTGAGGGAAGAGATTGCTGTGCCTTTGGTGATGATCTTTGCATCCTCACTGGCCACAGGAGTAGTGCCAGATGATTGAGGGTGGCAAATGTTGTTCCTTTGTTCAAGAAAGGGAGTAGGGACAACTTGGGAATTACAGGCCAGTGAGTCTTACTTCAGTGGTGGGCAAATTACTGGAGAAGATTCTTAGAGTCAGGACTTGTGGGCATTTGGAGAAGCATAGGCTGATTAGGGACAGTCAGGGGCAGGTCATGCCTCACGAGCCTGATTGAATTCTTTGCGGATGTGACAAAGCACATGATGAAGGTAGAGTAGTGGGTGTGGTGTACGTGGATTTTGGTAAGGCATTTGATAAGGTTCCTCATGGAAGGCTCATTCAGAATGTCAGTGGGCATGGGATCCAGGGAATCTTGTCTGTGTGGATTCAGAATTGGCTCACCCATAGAAGACAGAAGGTAGTGGTAGATGGAGCATATTCTGTCTGGAGGTCGGTGACCAGTGGTGTTCCGAAGGGATCTATTCTGGGAGCCCTGCACTTTGTGATTTTTATAAATGACTTGGATGAGGATGTGGAAGGGTGGGTTAGTAAGTTTGCAGATGACACGAAGGTTGGTGGTGTTGTGGTTGGTGGTGTTGTGGTTAGTGTAGAAGGTTGCTGCAGGACATTGATAGGATGCAGAGCTGGGCTGAGAAGTGGCAGATGGAGTTCAACCCGGAAAAGTGTGAAGTGATACACTTCGGGAGATCGAAATTGAAGGCAGAATACAAGGTTAATGGCAGGACTCTTAGCAGTGTAGAGGAATAGAAGTATCTCGGGGTCCACGTCCATAGATCCCTCAAGGTTGCCGCGCAGGTCGATAGGGTTGTTAAGAAGGCGTATGGTGTGTTGTCCTTCATTAGTCGGGGTATTGAGTTTGAGAGCCACGAGGTAATATTGCTGCTCTATAAATCTTTGGTTAGACCACACTTGCAGTATGGTGTTCAGTTCTGGTCACCTCATTATAGGAAGATGTGGAAGCCTTAGAGAGGGTGCAGAGGGGATTTACCAGGATGCTGCCTGGTTTGGAGAGCATGTCTTATGAGGATAGGTTGAGTGAGCTAGGGCTTTTCACTTTGGAGAGAAGGAGGATGAGAGGTGACTTGATAGAGGTGTACAAGATGATAAGAGGCATAGATCGAGTGGACAGGCAGAGACATTCCCGGGGTGAAAATGGCTTACATGAGGGGGCATAATTTTAAGGTGATTGGAGGAAGGTATAAGGGGGATGTCAGAGGTAAGTTTTTTCATGCAGAGAGTGGTGGGTGTGTGGAACATGCTGCCGGCAGAGGTTGTGGGGGCAGATACATTAGGGACATATAAGAGACTCTTGGATAGACACATGAATGATAGAGAAATGGAGGGCTATGTGAGAGGGAAGGGCTAGATAGAACTTAGAGCAGGATAAAATGTCGGCTGAAGGGCCTGTACCCTGCTGTAATGTTCTGTGTTCCTCTGAAAATCTCCAGCAGGCCAGTCAGTTGTACCACACAGCAGTGACACAAAATTCCTGTCACATTAGGACTGCAGAGTCCAGAACGGTAGTCGAGTACCAATTTCTCGGGGTTAATTGAGGCTTAACAACATCTTGCCAAGGAATTCCTCACCCTAAGCGAGTAAACCAAAACTATTCTAGATTACTTTCTTGTTTCATGCAATTCTTGTCTCCAAACTTAACTTGTAGATATCTGTGGTTTAATAGGTCAGATCTCATGAGTCTTGACTCAAGCACCGACCCTAACCCTCAGATCAGTTGCATGGCTTTTCTCTGCTCTGTTTCCAGCACATGAGAATCTTCCTTACATCTCAGACACCAGACCCTGCAAAATGTTTTATTTTTTCAAGGAATATGGGTTTAGACTGAGCCAGCATTTACTCGCCCATCCCTAATTGCCCTTGTGAAGGTGGTGGTGAGCTGCCTTCTTGAACCGCCGCAGTCCTTGAGGCATGGATATACCCACAATGTTGTTAGGGAGGGAGTTCCAGGATTTTGACCCAGCGACGGTGAAGGAATGGTGATATATTTCCAAGTCAGGATGGTGTATGGCATGGAGAGCAGCTTCCAAGAGGCAGTGTTCCCCGTGCTTCTGCTACCCTTGTCCTTCTAGCTGGTAGAGGTGGGTTTGGAAGGTGCTGTCTTGGTAAGTTGCGGCGTTGCATCCTGTGGATGGTACAGACTGTTGCGACTGTGTGTGGGTGGTGGAGTGAGTGAGGGAATGGTTGTGGATGGGGTGCCTATCAAGTGGGCTGCTGTGTCCTGTATGGTGTTGAGCTTCTTGAGTCTTAACACAGAACATTACAGCACACTGCAGGCCCTTTGAGCCACGATGTTGTGCCGACCAATATAAACCTTATTCACATTCTATCTATCCCCCTCCCTACTTCACCTCCCATAACCCTCTATTTTTTTTTCATCTATGTGCTTATTTAAGAATCTCTCTAACCCTAACCATTCTCCCCTCCCACCCCCCGACAGAGCATTCTGGGCACCCAGCACTCTGAACTTTCCTCCATGTACCTTAAATGGGTGACCTCAAGTATTGGCCATTGCCACCCTGGGGAAAAGATGCTAGCTATCCACTCTGTCTTTGCCTCTCATAATCTTATACCTCTATCAAGTCTCCTTGCATCCTTTGTCTCTCCAAGGAGAAAAGCCCTAACTTCCTCAGCCTCTCCTCATAAGAGATGTTCTGCAATCCAGGCAGCATTCTTGTAAATCTTCCCTGTACCCTCTCCAAAGCTTCCACCTCCTTCCTGTAATGTGGTGACCAGAACTGAAAACAATATTCCAGACGTGGTCTAACCAGGGTCTTGTAGAGCTGCAACGTTACTTCTCTGCTCTTGAACTCAATCCACTGGCTAATGAAGGCGAGCACACCATACACCTTTTTAACCACCTTAACAACTTACGCAGCAACTTTGAAGGATCTATGTACTTGGAACCCAAGATCTCTCTTTACCTACACACTGCTAAGAATCTTGTCACTAACCATGTATTCTGCCTTCAAGTTCAATCTTCCAAAGTGTATCACTTCACACTTCTCTAGATTGAACTCCATCTGTCACTTCTCTGACCAGCTCTGCATCCTGTCAATATTCCATTGCAACCTGTGACAACCTGCTGCACTGTCTACTACACCAGCAACCTTTGTATCATCTGCAAACTTATCAACCTACCCTTCCATTTCTTCATCAAAATCATTTACAAAAATCACAAAGAGCAGGGGTCCCAGAAGATCCCTGCGGAACACCACTGGTCACTGACCACCAGGTTGAATACTCCCCTTCTACAACCACCCTTTGCTTTCTGTGGGCAAGCCAATTCCAAATCCACACAGCCAATTTTACGTGGATCACACACCTCATGACATTCTGGATGAGCCTTCCATGAGGAACCTTGTCAAATGCCTTGCTAAAATCCATATGTACCACTTCAGCTTAATCAATCTGTCTTGTCATTTCCTCGAAAAACTCAATTAGGCTTATGAGCCACAACCTGACCTTCACAAAGCCATGTTGACTATCCTTTAGAAGACTCTGCGTCTCCAAATTGTCATAAATCTTGTCCCTAAGAATTCCCTCCAATAGCATGCCCATCACTGACGTAATACTAACTAGTCTAGAATTCTCAGGATTATCCCTTTTGCCTTTCTTGAATCATGGAACAATGTTTGCCATTCTCCAGTCCTCCGGTGCCACTCCTGTGGCCAGGGAGGACCCAAAGGTCATTGTTAACACTTCAGCAAGCTCTTTCCTAGCTTCCTGTAGTAACCTGGGGTATATCCTGTCCGACTCTGGGGTATTCATTCAGGACCTCTCCTACCTCCTATGCCTCCAGACACATCTTTTCCCCCCATTATCCCTGTGCGTTCCTACCCTCACCCTAGTCATCCTCTTGTTCCTCACATATGTGTTTTCTTTAACCCTACTTGCCAAGGGCTTCCCATGCCCCCTTCAAGCTCTCTTAAGTCCTTTATTAAGCTCCTTCCTGGCTACCTCTTAACTCTTAAGACCCCTGACTGATTATTGCTTCCTAAACCTTAAGTAAGCTACCTTCTTCCTCTTGACTGAACCTTCCACCTCTCTTGTTAACCATGGTTCCTTCTCCCTACCATCCTTTCCTTGTCTCAGTGGGACAAACCTATCCAGAACCCCATGCAAGTGGTCCCTAAACAATCTGCCCATTTCTGCAGTGCATTTACCAGATAACATCTGTTCCCAATTTACACTCCGAAGTTCCTGCCTAATACTGTCGTAATTTGCTCTCCTCCAATTAAATACTTTCCAGTAATGTCTGCTCCCATCCTTGTCCATGGCTCTACTGAAGGTCAGAGAGTTGTGGTCACTTTCCCTGAAATGCTCACCCACTGAGAGGTCTGTCATCTGACCAGGTTCATTGCCTAGTACCAGATCCAGCATGGCCTCTCCTCTGGTCGGCCTGTCTACATACTGTGTCAGGAATTCTTCCTGTACATTCTTAACAAATTCTGCCCCATTTAAACCTTTTGCACTAAGGAGGTGCCAGTCAATATTAGGAAAGTTGAAGTCTCCCATGACAACAACCCTGTTATTATTACACCTTTCCAAAATCTGCCTACTTATCTGCTCCTCAGTGTCCCGGTGGCTATTTGGGGGCCTATAGAATATTCCTAATAGAGTAATCGCTCCCTTCCTGTTTCTGACTTCCGCCCACACTGACTCAATAGACAATCCCTCTATGATATCCTCCCTTCCTACAGCTGTGATATTATCCCTAATTAGCAATGTCACCCCCCCACCCCTTCTACCTCCCTCCCCATTTCTTTTGAAACATCTAAATCCCGCAACCTCAAGCAGCCACTCCTGCCCTTGCAACCAAGTACTGACCCATGCTCTAAATCCACCACCCTTATTCTTAACACTTCTCGCATTAAAGTAAATACATTTCAACCCATCTAACTGACTGCATTTATGCCCCGTCTCCTGCCTATCCTTCCTCACAGTCTCTCTGCACATCACATCTACTTCTACACCAACTGATCCATCAACTAATCTAACACTCTGGTTCCCATCCCCCTGCCAACCTAGTTTAAACCCTCCCCAACAACTTCAGCAAACCTATCTGCAAGCACATTGGTCCTTCTCGAGTTCAAGTGTAACCCGTCCCTTCTGTACAGGTTGCATCTACTCCAGAAGAGATCCCAATGATCCACAAATCTGAACCCCTGACCCCTGCACCAACTCTTTAGCCATTCGTTTGTCTGCCGTATCCTATTCTTTCCCTCCCTGGTGCGTGACACAGGCAGCAATCCAGAGATTACTACCCTTGAGTCTTGTTGAAACTGCACTCATCCAGCCAAGTGGAAAGTGTTCCATCACACTCCTGACTTGAGCCTTGTAGACGGTGGACAGGCTCTGGGGAGTTAGGAGATGAATTACTCACTGGAGGATTCCTAGCCTCTGACCTGTTCTTGTTGCCACATTGTGTGTATGGCTACTCCTGTTCAGTTTCTGTTCAATGGTAACCCCCAAGATATTGACAGTGGGAGATTCAGTGATAGTAATGCCATTGAATGTGAGGGGGTGATAGCTGGATTTTCTCTTGTTGGATATTGTCATTGCCTGGCAGTTGTGTGGCACAGATGTTACTTGTCATCTATCAGTCCAGGCCTGAATATTGTCCAGGCCATGCTGCATTTGGTTGTAAAGTGTTGCATTATCTGAGGAGTTGTGAATGGGGCTGAACATTGTGTCATCAGCGAACATCCCTCCTTCTGAAATAACAATTGAAGGAAGATCATTGATGAAGCAGCTGAAGATGGTTGGGCCGAGGGCCCTACCTGAGGAACTCCTGCAGAGATGTCCTGTGGCTCTCTAACCATCACAACCATCTTCCTTTGTGCTAGGTGTGATTCCAAGCAGTGAAGGGTTTTCTCCTGATTCCCATTGACACCAGTTTAGTCAGGGCTCCTTGATGCCATCATCAGATCATACCTCGTGTATGGATTGCTGAAATGCTGATGTCTGTTGTTGAAGGCTATGGAGACTTGGTTGGGAATTGTTATCTTTAAGATTAGAAGAATATACAAAAGCAATAGATGCAGAAGGAGGCCATTCAGCCCCTCGTGCCTGTTCTGCCATTTAATAAGATCATGGCAGATCTTGTACCTCTGTGCTCCTTGTCCACCTGATCAGTGTCATGGCAGGAGGAAGAGGCACGTAGAAGTTTTGACTTATTTCACATTAGAATCATGTGGAACATCACCTCTGCTCCCCTGTGCTTTTGCTCTCCGGGCTGTTACAGGGGGATGGGTAGAGAGGATTGCAGTTATTGACCAGTTTGCTTTCAGTTGCTGAGAACCGAATTCTGTTGCTAAGCAACACAACCAGTTGTAGAGGGATGCTGAACAGAGCAAAGTGACTGTGACATTGTCAGGCATTTCATTTAGGTGCTTGTGTATAAACACAGTGAAGGCTAAAACATTTGAAGGGTTATAGTCAGAGATTTTTTTTCTCTTAATTTCCCTGCTCCTGTCTGGGCACATCAAATGTTGCTGTCATCCAGATCCACTGAGATTCTGCCCACGCTGGTGCACGAGAGCAACTTATTCACAAATGGGGACAATTGGATCCTCTCCTCATCCTTTTCTACTGTGTGGAAGCAAGCGAGCAGCTGGCCTAGAAGCCACTGTTTGAAAGCTGGTGAAGGCAGGTTTAATGACATTAAAGAGGGAATAAAACATTCATGAGGGGCATAGATGAGATGGATTGTCACTGTCTTTTTCCCAGCATAAGGGAGTCCACAACTAGAGGGCATAGGTTTAAGGTGAGAGGGGAAAGATTTAAAGAGGACCTGAGGGACAAATTTTTCACACGGGGTGGTGGGTATATGCAACGAGCTGCCAGAGGAAGTGGCAGAAGCAGATACAATTACAATGTTTAGTAGACATTTGGACAGGAAATTTTAGAGGGATATGGGCCAGATGCATGCAAATGGGACTAGCTCGGAAGGCACCTTGGTTGGCGCGGACCAGTTGGGCCGAAGGGTCTGTTGCTATGCTGTGTAACCCTAATGCTTTGACATACTTAAAGGTGAGAGCAGGGGAAAGTGGATCTGATTGGATCTTTCAAAGAGGTGGCACAGACCTCCTGAGGCAAATGGTGGCCTCCTGAGCTGAATAATTCTGTGTTTGTAAGGCCCTTCCTGCCTCTCTTGTACCTTCACAGTGCCTTGTGTGTCACTGGTTACTTTCCAGCAGTGGTGATGGGGCCATGCGTGATTGACAGTTTCAATACTTGCTGATTTATACCTTTCACAGCCTCGCCCGTGTGGTCTGCTGCCACTGCTGAGATTGGGTAACTTGTCTGCGAAGCAAACCATGGAGCTGCTTGTGTGGAGCTTTGGCCGGGAGAACATTCATAAGATTTGTTATGTCATAATTCTGTTGATGACAGCAATAGTTTCCATTTATATAATATCTTTTAACTTGGGAAACAATCCCATGGGGCTTCACATAAGCATAATCAGACATAAACTGGATGCCAAGTGAAAGGAGGATATGTTGGAAAGGATGATGAGAAACCTGCACTAAGAATTAGATTTAAGGAAGGGGTAGCAACAAGTTGCATTTATATAGTGCCTTTAATATAAGAGGATGGAGAGGCTTGAGAGAGAATTTTGGGACATAATTTATTTAATGTAACACAGGTCGTGGCTACAATGTGCACACCTATAATCTGCACAATAGCACCTTGCCATCGTTTCTGCAACCTCTTTCATCTACGGGGGCAAACCAGCAGGTTCCTTCCAATCCATCCTGGCTTGGAAATATATCACGGTTCTTCAATAGATTCATGGAGTTGTACAGCGTGGCTTTGGCCCACCACGTCAATGCCGACCTTACCCATCTACACTAATCCCATTTGACTGCATCGGGTCGATATTCTTCTACGCCTTGCATGTTTAAGTGTCTGTCTTAATGCTTCTTAAACATAGTGATTGTATCTGATTCATCCACCTCCTCTGGCAGCGAGTTCTGGATACCAGCCACTCTCTGTGTAAAAAAAAATTCCCCTGAGATCCCCTTTAAAGCTCCGGCATCTCTCCTTAAACTATGTCCTCTTGTTTTTAATATCCTTACCGCGGGGAAAAAAGATTTTGACTATCTACCCTATCAGTGCCTCTCATAAGCTGAAATTCTTCTATCAGGGCATCCCTCAGCCTCCTTTGTTCCAGGGAAAACAAACCCAGCCTATCCAATCTCTCCCCATAACTAAACTCTCCAATCCAGGCAACATCCTGGTGAATCTTCTCTGCATTCTCTCCAGTGCAACCACATCCTTCCCATAGTGTGGAGACCAGAACTGCATACAGTACTCTATCCAGTGGTTTGTAAGATTGAACATAATGTCGCAAGTTTTATTTGAAGGTAAGATTGCCCAATATATTCTTCACCACCCTATCTACTTGTGCTGCCACTTTCAGGGAACTATGGACTTGAACCCTAAGGTCCCTCTGTTCATTTACAAACCTCAGTTCCCTGCCACTTGCTGCATATGTCCTGCCCTTATTTCACTTCCCAAAATGCACTTGACAGGATTAAATTCCATCTGTCAATGCTCTGCCCAATTTTACATCTGATTTATATCCTGCT
Organism: Pristis pectinata; assembly: GCF_009764475.1. Classification (NCBI taxonomy): domain Eukaryota; kingdom Metazoa; phylum Chordata; class Chondrichthyes; order Rhinopristiformes; family Pristidae; genus Pristis; species Pristis pectinata. The sequence goes on along the minus strand of NC_067413.1, from coordinate 970,464 downwards.
GTAGCTTTAGACACATTCCTTACTATCCACAACACCACCAACTCTTCTCTCATTTGCAAGCTTACTAATCATTCCACCTTAATGAATACATAGAGTTACACAGCACAGAGACAGGCCCTTCAGCCTAACTTGTCCATGCCAACCAAGGTGCCTACCTGAGCTAGTCCCATTTATCTGTTTGGCCCGTATCCCTCTAAACCTTTCCTATCCATGTACCTGTCCAAATATCATTTAAACATTGTAATTGCACCCGCCTCTACCACTTCCTCTGGCAGCTCGTTCCACACACCCACCACCCTCTGTGGAAAGCTTGTTCCTCTGGTCCCCCTTAAATCATTCCCCTCTCACCTTAAACCTGTGCCCTCTAGTTCTAGACTCCCCTACCCTGGGGAAAAAGACTGTGATCATTATCTATGCCCCTCATGATTTTATAAACCTTTATAAACCCCTCAGCCTCCTGCACTCCAGGGAAAACAGCCCAAGCCGATCCTGTCTCTCCTTATTACTCAAGCCCTCCAGTTCTGGCAACATCTTTGTGAATCTTTTCTGTACCCTCTCTGGCTTAGTCACATCCTTCCTATCATATAGTGACCAGAACTGCACGTAATACTACAAATGTAGTCTCACCAACGTCTTGTACAGCTGTAACATGACATCCCAACTCTTGTACTTGGTGCCCTGTCCAATGAAGGCAAATGCCTTCTTCACCACCCTGCCAAACTGTATTACCACTTTCAGGGAACAATGTACCTGTACTTACATAGAAAAAACATAGAAACATAGATAAACTACAGCACAATTCAGGCCCTTCGGCCCACAAAGCTGTGCCGAACATGTCCCAACCCTAGAAATTACTAGGCTTACCCATAGCCCTCTATTTTACTCAGCTCCATGTACCTATCCAACAGTCTCTTAAAAGACCCTATCATATCCGCCTCCACCACCGTTGCCGGCAGCCCATTTCACGCATTCACCACTCTGAGTAAAAAACTTACCCCTGACATCTCCCCTATACCTACTCCCCAGCACCTTAAACCTATGTCCTCCTGTGGCCACCATTTCAGCCCGGGGGAGAAGCCTCTATTTACCCGATCAATACCTCTCGTCATCTTGTACACCTCTATCAGGTCCCCCCTCATCCTCCAAGGAGAAAAGGCTGAGTTCCCTCAACCTGCTTTCATAAGGCATGCCCCGCGTTCCAGGCAGCATCCTAGTAAATCTCCTCTGCACCCTCTCTATGGCTTCCACATCCTTCCTGCAGTGAGGCGACCAGAACTGAGCACAGTACTCCAAGTGGGGTCTGACCAGGGATCTATATAGCTGCAACAATACCTCTCGGCTCCTAAATTCAATTCCCCGATTGATGAAGGACAATACACCATATGCCTTCTTAACCACAGAATCAACCTGCAGAGCCGCTTTGAGCGTCCTATGGACTCAGACCCCAAGATCCCTCTGATCCTCCACACTGTCAAGAGTCCTACCATTAAGACTATATTCTGCCATCATATTTGACCTACCAAAATGAACCACTTCACACTTACCTGGGTTGAACTGCATCTGCCACTTCTCAGCCCAACTTTGCATCCTATCTATGTCCCTCTGTAACCTCTGACAGCCCTCCAAACTATCCACAACACCCCCAACCTTTGTGTCATCCGCAAACTTACTAACCCACCCCTCCACTTCCTCATCCAGGTTGTTTATAAAAAATCACAAAGAGTAAGGGTCCCAGTACAGATCCTTGAGGTACACCACTGGTCACCGACCTCCACGCAGAATACGACCCTTCAACAACCACGCTTTGCCTTCTGTGGGCCAGCCAGTTCTGAATCCACACTGCAATGCCCCCTTGGATCCCATGCCTCTTTACTTTCTCAATAAGCCTTGCATGGGGTACCTTATCAAAGGCTTTGCTGAAATCCATATACACTACATCTACTGCTCTCCCTTCATTGATGTGTTTAGTCACATCCTCAAAAAATTCAATCAGGCTCGTAAGGCAGGACCTGCCCTTGACAAAGCCATGCTGACTATTCCTAATCATATTATATCTCTCCAAATGTTCATAAATCCTGCATGTCAGGATCTTTTCCATTAGCTTACCAACCACTGAGGTGAGACTCACCGGTCTATAATTCCCTGGGCTATCCCTACTCCCTTTCTTGAATAAGGGAACAACATCTGCAACCCTCCAATCTTCGGGAACCTCTCCCGTCTCCATTGATGATGCAAAGATCATCGTCAGAGGCTCCGCAATCTCTTCCCTTGCCTCCCACAGCAGCCTGGGGTACATCTCATCGGGTCCCGGCGACTTATCCTACTTGATGCTTTCCAAAAGTTTCAGCACCTCCTCTTTCCTAATATCTACATGCTCAAGCTTTTCAGTCCGCTGCAAGCCCCCACTACAATCCCCCAGATCTTTTTCCGTCCCCCTGACGTAAAGTATTCATTAAGTACCTCTGCCACTTCTTCCGGATCCATATACACTTTCCCACTACTGCACTTGATAGGTCGTATTCTTTCACATCTTATCCTCTTGCTCTTCACATACCTGTAGAATGTCTTGGGGTTTTCCTTAATCCTGCCCACCAAGGCCTTCTCATGCCCCCTTCTGGCTCTCCTAATCTCCTTCTTAAGCTCCTTCCTATTAGCCTTGTACTCTTCCAGATCTCTAACATTACCTAGCTCTCTGTACCTTTTGTAAGCTCTTCTTTTCCTTTTGACTAGATTTATTATAGCCTTTGTACACTACGGTTCCTGTATCCTCTCGTGACTCCCCTGTCTCATTGGAACATGCCTATGCAGAACTCCACACAAATATCCCCTGAATATTTGCCACATTTCTTCCGTACTTTTCCCTGAGAACATCTGTTCCCAATCTAATCTTCCAATTTTCTGCCTGAGAGCCTCAAAATTCCCTTTACTCCAAGTAAACACCTTTCTAGTCTGTCTGTTCCTATCTCTCTCCAGTGCTAATGTAAAGGAGATAGAATTATGATCACTATCACCAAAATGTTCACCCACTGAGAGATCTGACACCTGACCAGGTTCATTTCCCAATACCAAATCAAGCACAGCCTCTCCTCTTGTAGGCCTATCTACATACTGTGTCAAGAATTCTTCCTGAACACACTTAACAAACTCCTCCCCGTCTAAACCCCTCACTGTCTGGAGATGCCAATCGATGTTTGGGAAATTAAAATCCTCCATCACAACAACTCTGTTATTCTCACACCTTTCTAGGATCTGCTTCCCTATCTGCTCCTCAATATCCCTGTTACTACTGGGCAGCCTATAAAAAACAGCCAGTAAAGATATTGACCCCTTCCTGTTCCTAACCTCCACCCACAGAGACTCCGTAGACAGTCCGTCGAAGACGTCCACCTTTTCCGCAGCCGTGACACTATCTCTGATCAACAGTCCCACTCCCCCACCTCTTTTACCTCCCTCCCTGTCCTTTCTGAAACATCTAAAACCCGACCCTTGAAGCAACCATTCCAGTCCCTGAGCCATCCAAGTCTCTGTAATGGCCACCACATCATAGCTCCAAGTATTGATCCAAGCTCTAAGCTCATCTGCCTTGTTCACAATACTCCTTGCGTTAATATAGACACATCTCAAACCTGTCTGAGCACGTCCCTTCTCTGTCACCTGCCTATCATACCGACTACTAGCTTTCTCTATTTGAGAGCCAAACACTTCTTCCCCAGTCTCTCCAGTTCGGATCCCACCCCCCCAGCAATTCTAGTTTAAACCCTCCCCAGTAGCCTCAGCAAACCTCCCCACCAGGTTATTGGTGCAACCCGTCCTCTTTGAACAGGTCATACCTGCCCCAAAAGAGGCCCCAATGATCCAGAAATCTGAATCTGCTCTACAACACTCTTCAGAGCCCTGCCATTTACCCTGCCAGTCCTGCCCTAGTTTAACTTCCCAAAATGCAACACTTTCCGCTTGTTAGAGTAAAATTCCATCTGTCGTTCCTTGGACAACTCTCTAAATTGATCTAGATCCTATTGTAACCATAGATGGTAATCTTCACTGTCCAATATACAACCAGTTTTGGTGTCATCCGTAAACTTACAATGCCATTTATGTTCTCATCCAAGTCATTAATATAGATGACAAGCATCAAAGGTCCCAGCACTAACCCTGAGGTACACCACTGGTCACAGACTTCCAATCAGAAAAGCATCCTTCTACCATGATCCTTTGCCTGTGACCAAAGAGATTTCGTAAGTATATTGAGGGAAAAAGATTAACTAGAGAGAGAATAGGACCCCTCAAAGACCAAAGGAGATATCTTTGTGTGGAGCCACAGGAGTTGTGCAAGGTCCTTAATGAATATTTCTCCTCTGTTTTGACCGTGGAGAAAGACTTGAAGATTTCAGAACTAGGAAAAGCAAATGGGGAGGGCTTGGGGACAGTCTGCATTACAGTACAGCAGCTGCTGGATATCTTAAAAGGTATGAGGTAGACAAATTTCCAGGGCCTGACCAGGTATATCCAAGAACACTGCGGGAGGCTGGAGAAGAAATTGCGGGAGCCTTGGCTGAGATATTTGCACCATCATTAGTCAAATCCAGGTAGGACTTTCACAGTGAGCGGCAGGGCCCTGGGGAGTGTTGTAGAACAGGGGGACCTTGGAATACAAATGCATGGTTCATTGTAAGTGGATTCACAGGCAGACATGGTAATGAAGAAGGCTTTTGGCATGCTGGCCTTCAGTCAGGGCATTGAGTATAAATGTTGGGAGGTCATGGTGCAGTTGTACAGTGCGCTGGTGAAACTGCACTTGGAGTATTGTGTTCAGTTTTGGTCGCCCTGCTATAGGAAAGATGTTACTAAACTGGACAGAGTGCAGTAAAGATTTACAAGGATGTTGCCAGGACTTGAGGGACTGAGTTATCGGTAGAGGTTGGACAGGCTAGGACTTGAGCCCTTGGAGCATAGGAGACTGAGAGGTGATCTTATAAATCATGAGGGGCACAGATAGGGTGAATGCACTCAGTCTTTTTCCCAGGGTTGGGGAATCAAAAACTAAAGGGCATAGGTGTAAGGTGAGAGGAGAAAGATTTAATAGAAGCTTGAGTGGCAACATTTTTACACAAAGGGTGGTAGCTATGTGGAATAAGCTGCCAGAGCAAGTGGTTGAGGCAGGTATAAAACAACTTTTAAGAGATAGTTGGACAGGTACATGGAAAGGTTTAGAAGGTTGTGGGCCAAACACTGGCAAATGGGACTAGCTTGGATGGGGCATCTTGGTTGGCATGGACCAGTTGGACCGAAGGGCCTGTTTCAGTGCTGTATGACTCTATGACTCTACCACTGAGCTAATTTTGTATCCAATTAGCTCGCTCACTCTGGATTTAACCTTTTGGATCAGCCTACCATGCAGGACCTTGTTAAATGCATCACTAAAGTCCATGTAGACTGTATCTACCACCCTGCCTTCATCAGTCTTCTTACTTCCTCAGAAAACGTAATCAAATTAGTTGGGCAGGATTTCCCCTGCACAAAGCCAGGCTGACTATCCTTGATCAGCCCCTGCTTTGCCAAATGTACATCGATCCTATTCCCTCGGATTTTCCCCAATAATTTCCCTGCCACTGATGTAAGGCACGTTGGCCTGTAGTTACTTGGTTTATCCCAGCTGTTCTTAAATAAAGGAACAGCATTAGCTTTGTTAAGGACAGATTGCATGGGCAGGCACGGTAGTGTAGTGGTTAGTGTAACGCTATTACAATGCCAGCGACTCAGGTTCAATTCCCGCTGCTGTCTGTAAGGAGTTTGTACGTTCTCCCCGTGTCTGCGTGGGTTTCCTCTGGGTGCTCCGGTTTCCTCCCACATTCCAAAGATGTACAGGTTAGGAAGTTGTGGGCATGCTATGTTGGCGCCGGGAAGCTTGGTGACACTTGCAGGCTGCCCCCAGAACACTCTATGCAAAAGATGCATTTCACTGTTTCGATGTACATGTGACTAATAAAGATATCTTATCTTATCTGTGGACTATAGGCCTTTAAGGTCCTACATGGGAGATCGGTTTAAAAGGTTGGGATCCAGAGCAAGTTGGCAAACTGGATTCAAAATTGTCTTGGCAATAGGAGACAGGGGATGATGGTAGAAGATTGTTTTTGTGATTGAATGCCTGTGACTAGTGGTGTCCCTCAGGGATTGGTGCTGGGACCCTTGCTGCTTGATGTGATGTGGGAGGCAAGATCATTAAGTTCACAGATGACATGAAGATTGTGGAATTGTTGGTAGTGTGGAATATCACTGTCCAGCTGGAGATATACAGGGGCCTTCATTTGTAGAGAGACCTTTATCATTACCATATCATTGTCTGAAGTGCTCAGCTGCTGTGGAGACAAAATTGACTGAACTTTTTGGGTTAATTGCCTGCCATCAGAGCTGTCTGACCTGATGATTTTTCCAGAACTTCCTGTTTTTACTTCAGTTTTCGAGTATCAGGAGTATTTTGCTTTGATGTTGATGTGTCAGGTGTTCAGGCGAACCTGACATTGTGTGCTACCTGGGAAATGACAAGAAGTTCGAATTAAATAGCTCCACAAGAGAAGGATATGGAACTGGTAGGTGGGAAACTCTTTGTAAATGGCAGCTGTTGGAGAATGGGGTGTGTCCAAAGGCAGGTGCTTCACCAAGCTCTCGAGATGCTGAGGGATGGGCAATGAATGCTGGCCCTGCCAATCTTGCAGACCTCTTGAGAATGAATTAGAAAGCTGATGGAGTGATGGACGCCTGAAATGGATACACAGGTAGCATGTGGTCACAGGAACTGTGGAATTACTTGTGAAAATGTTTGATGCTGCAACTGATGGGTGAGCAGAGATGGGCCAAGTGGCCTAACTCACAGGCATCTTTTGGCTGGGTCTTATTTTAAAATGATGAGCCTCACTCACCATCTTGTCTTTGTCCAGCAAACCCCAAGTTAGCCATCTGTGTGTGAACCCTGTGCAGGCCATTGAGGCTGGCATCAGGTAGCACCTCTGGCTTGCTGGTGAAAGAAGCCTGTACTAATGTAAGATTGTTGAAGGTTCACTGTGCGATTAGTCACTGTGCTTCTTAGCATTTAAACACTGCAAATTAGGTTATATAAGAGACTGCAGTGTGGGAGTACAGCGGAGCCTAAGGGATGTTAGTATGAGAAAATAATAAGTGGAATCTCTTGCCCATGGTCTCCAGTGAATGAACGGAACTTATGGGGAGGGGTAGTGGGGGAGAGTAAAACTTCAAGAGAGCAGATTGAAGGAGATTAGATTTACTCCTCACTTCCTTGCTTGTTGGAGTCCCTGTGGCATTGTTCATGGAAAAAGGTCTGGCAGTTTCTCTCCTCCTCCTCCTCCTTCTATTCTGCCCCCGCCCCCGCCCCTGCCCCTCCCCCTCCCCCCTTAGCTGTTGATGTATTTGAGTTCAGAAGCACAGGTGCTTCTGGTTTTCTGGAGCTGCACATGTTTGACCGTTATTCCTTGTGAGCTTGGACGATGAGGTTTGGCAAGTTATTTACAGAGGCTTAATTAATGAGCAGAATGAGTAGGGAGCACTGTGACTGAGTATGTAATGAATGGCAGCCTTCCCAACAATCCCCAGAAAGGAGGAGACAAAAGTAGAATTTTCCTAAGTTACTTCATATGATGATGTGAGCTGTTGTTTTGGAAAAGAAAGAGAAGAGTATTGAATTTAGTTAACCATTCAGGATGTACGTACGGGAAGAAAATATCAGTGTTGAGTTTAGCTGCTGTGCCCTGGTGAATCAATGCTTCATCGGCATTTTTCGTGGGTAATAATTTAACATTTGCCATCCTCATTTGTGTTCATTGAAGCCTCCCAATGTTGATGTTGGGTGAAGACAGACTATGGAACTGATTGTGTTGTCTCGTGTGGCCTTCCAACACTTGTTGTCTCTGCTTCTGTGAATCAATATTGATTGAAGTACTGAACGATTAAATATTTCAGTGCACTCCTAATATGCTACTCCTGAAGTCACTCTTGTTTGTTTCAAATTTGCCACTGTGCATTGCTCCAGTCCAGACTTGTAAGTGATCTAAAGACATTAAGGAGGTAGTGAGATAGGTCATAAAGCAGGCACACACCTGGCTGTTTGTCTCTTTGTGAAGAGGGCCTTAACCTTCACTGTTCTCTTACCTGTGAGTAGGGTAGTGTTTTCCAATCGTTCTTATGGGTTGAAGATCTACATGTGTTTGTTGTACACTTGCTGATGCCTTTTGCTGTGTTGAGTGTTTGTCCACTGGTACCTTGTCTGAATGCTCATTTTCCACCTGTCAGCCTGGATGGTGGTTGTTGGTGGGCTCTCTTGCCAAGGAAAGAAGTTCCAAGTGCTGTGCTCTGGGAGACAGTTTTGGCTTCCTTATGTAAAAAAAACAAACTGCTGGAGGAACTCAGCAAGTCAGGCAGCATTTGTGGAGGGAAATCTCCACAGATGCTGCCCAACCCGCTGAGTCCCTCCAGCAGATTGTTTGTTGCTCCAGATTCCAGCATCTGCCATCTCTGGTGTCTTCATTTGGCTTCCTTGTTAATTTTCAGTGTAACTTGAACTCAAGGAGGTCCTTCAGTCCATTCTGCCTGTTCTAATGCTGGCTCTTCTAGTGCCATTTCCTTGGCATAAAACATAGTTTTGCATTCTTTTTAAAATGGCTTCCACAGTAATTTTGTAATTAGTATAGTTTGGGCCTCAATAGCTTCTTGAAGTCAAGTATTCTCTATGGGGACGATCTTTCCATTTACATTCTCAAGGCCATTCATCATTGTATGCATTTGCTCTTTGGATGTCATATTTGATGACTAGCTCAAGTTGCATGAAGAGTCAGTTGTATTTCAGAATAAGAAAGAGGCCATTTAAAACTGACTCTTCACTGTCGGTGGTGATTCATTGGAATTCTCTAACCCATGGAGACTCAGTCATTTAGTTCACTTAAAACAGAGATTGATAGATTTCATAGCATCTTATGGCCCACCTCATCCATGCCAACTGTGATGCCCGTCTACTTTAAACCCATTTGTCTGCATTAGGCCTGTATCCCTATACTCCTTTCCTATCCAACTGCCTGTCCAAATGCCTTTTAAACACTGCAATCTGCCTCTACCACCTCCGCTGGTAGCTTGTTGGAAGTGACAAGCGTATCGTTCTGTTCCTTTCCATCTTGTATCCATATCTGGAATCCCTTAAATATGTCTGTGTATTTGTCTCAACAACTCCAGGTGCTAGGTAGTTCCATGTTCTCACCACTCTCATGGTAAAGAAGTTTTTCTAAATCTCTGTTGAAGTTTTTAGTGATTACTTTGTATGTATAACCTTGAATTCTGGTTTTGCCTGGAAGAGGAAATATACCCATCCTGTCTATCCATTACATAAACACTGCGGCATAGGAGACCATTTGTGTCTGTTTCAGCTCTTCGTAGTGCAATCTAGTCAGTCTATTCCCCTGTTCAATCCCACAGCTTGACACTTTTCACCTTTAGATATTTATTCAGTTCCTTTGTGAATGTTGCAGTTGATTCGACATCCACCACATTTATAAGCACTGCATTCCAAATCATAATACTCGGTGAGCTCTGGAAGACTGTTCTTGGATCTTTTGTCAGTCACTTCAAATTTATGTCCTCTAATCTTTGACCCCTCTGCTATCTAAACCTTCTTTCAAATCTTCCTTTCAATCCTCTCTGCCCTAAGGAGAAACCCCCTGGTGTATTTCAACCAGCATAGGCACAGTGGGCCAAATGTCTTCCTTTATGTCATAAAGTTTTCTGTGTCTGAACTTCCAAATGAAGGACAGGTTTTGTCAAGACTCAACAATGCTGAGGCAATGCTGAAAGATCAATGAAGGTGTGTGGAATGGAGTTGAAGGAGCAAGTGCTGATTTAGGGTTGGGGTTGATGAGGGAAGTGGAGGAAAAGGTTACTGAAAGTAGCTGGAAATGTGCTAATTACATTGAATGTGTCTTGTCATCTCTTTTGGCCTTGGGAATTAATGTTCTGAGGGTTGATGATCTTGGAATATCAGGGAAAGGAAGAGGTGATTTTTTTTAACCCACAACTGGCAGAGGACTGGTTGATTTTTATTCCATGTTGTCCAGTCTGCAGCCTTTGCGCATCATTGTAGAATCATTGCAGTCCACACTTTGTTGGGCCATCAGAAGAAATGTGTGTTCTGGGGCTGGGATCTTCACTCTTTCTCTCCTATTGAGCTCAGTGTGCCAGGATGAGGCACACACATTTGGTTGGTAGATCAGAAGGGATGAGGAGTTAAGATTGGAAGGAGTGGAGAGAAGAGTTGGGTACAAGAGGTATTTTGGAAGAAAGGGATGGAGATACAATCAGAAAGAGAAAGTTTTGGGTGATTTTGGATGATGTGACATTTTGGGAGGGCTGTTTAGAAGAATAATCATACCCTTTCACTGCCATTGTGCTGTGAAAATAAATGGCTCTTGCTCCTGCACAGAAGAGGAATGTGCAGGGGCTGCCTGGCAGATTTGGGCATGATTTTTCAGGCGCACTTGTCTGAACTTGCATCAGTTTTATTGTGCAGTGTTTATCCTGACTTAAATGGTGTCTTTTTTTTCTCTTCCATCAAGTGACCATAACACATTCGCTCATAAATATTCCAATCAAATTGGCTGGATCAGGCCTCTGGGTAGTTTTGTGGGCTTGAGATGACTGGGATCTTCCTCTTATGTTCTGTGTGGCAGGCTAAGATCTTCCTCTCCCTACTCTCAAGCACTATGCACGGGTGCTGTGGACCCTCTGTTCTCTTGCCCATCTTTCGAGCATTGTTTGGAGTGGGTCTTGAGCTCTGTATGCTAGGGGCTGGAATCTTCCTCCCTCCTCCTCTGATGTTCCATGTGCTTGAGGAGGTGGGTATGTTTCTGATTTAAATTCTACTCCATTGACATTGTGTAAAGTGCAATGTTGGACTAGTGTGGTGAAGCAAGATGGAGCGTGATGAAGGGGTGAGTGAGTGGGATGTTGTGGGGGAGTAACCTTTTGCATTGTGATTCAGAGTACGAGTAACATTTAACAAGTGGTGATGAAGCACTTTCTTTTTCTCTTCTTGTTCTCTAGTAATGTGCTCTCTTTCAGAGCCCTGTTTTTGGCTTTCAGTACTGGTGCTACAGGCTGACATTGGTGTAATGTAATCTCCGGAGAGGGCGGTGCGGTGTCAGTGACGGTCTGATTGTCTTTAGGTGGATAACTAGAGACAGGATGGGGGGCAGTTTGTTCAGTGTTATGGAACCAGAAGGATATTAGACTTGGGATAAGAGTGGATTGGAGGATAGAGAGATGAGGCAAACCTCTAAACCCTGTGGAGTCAATGGAGAGTGCTGGATGTAGTATCTTTGAAACTGACTTCTGACAGCATCAGCCATTTTAATTCCACTTCCCATTCCCACACTGACATGTCTGTCCACTGCCCCCATTACTGCCAATTTGGGGCTGGACGCAGATTAGAGGAACAACACCTCATATTCTGTTTTGATAGTCTCCAACTTGACGGCATCAATATCGATTTCTCTAACTTCTGGTAACCACTCCCCTCTGTTTCTTCCCCCTCCCCCACCCTTCTGCTTATCCCTCTGGCCCCTTTGCCCTTTTACCCCTTCTCTTCCCCCTACCCCGCCCTCACAACTTTCCCCTCCCCCACACCTTCCTTCCTCTGGTTCCCCATCTCCTTCCCTTTATTCCATAGTCCACTGAACGCTCCTGTCAGATTCCATCTTGTTCAGCCCTTTGCCTCATTCACCTATCACCTCCCAGCTTCTCACATCATTTCCACACCACCCCCCTTCCCCACCTAGCTATCTTCCCCCCTCACCTGTATTCATCTATCACCTGCCAGCTTGTATTCCTCCCCCTCCCCCCACCCTTTTATTCTGGCTTCTGCCCTCTTTCTTTCCAGTCCTGATGAAGGGTCTCAGCCTGAAATGTTGACTGTTCATTTCCCTCCAATAGATGCTGCCTGACCTGCTGAGTTCCTCCAGCATTTTTTGTGTGTTGTTCCAGATTTCCAGCATCTGCAGTCTCTCTTGTGTCTCCATTCTGAGAGTGTCTCTGAGGAAAAGAATTTTAGTTAAATTCTGAGTGTAGGAGCGAGGTCCATTGTATGAGTTCTACAGATGTATGGTGGAGAGCATTCTGACTGGTTGGCATCATTGCCTAATATGCAAGCTTCAATGAGGCTGCAGAGGGTTGTGGGCTCAGCCAGCTCCATCATGGGCACAACCCTCCCCGCCATTGAAGACATCTTCAAGTGACAGCACCTCAAGAAGGCGGCATCCATCATTAAGGATCCTCACCACCTGGGACATGCCCTCTTCATGTTACTACCATCGGGGAGGAGGTGCGGGAGCCTGAAGATCCACACTCAACGATTCAGGAACAGCTGCTTCCCTTCTGCTATCAGATTTCTGAATGATCCATAAACGCTACCTTGTTGTTCCTCTTTTGCACAATTTATTTATTTTCGTAACTTATAGTAATTTTTATGTCTTTATGTCTTGCACTGTACTGCTGCCGCAAAACAACAAATTTCCCGATATGTGTCAGTGATAATAAACCTGATTCTGAGTGCCATTTGCGCTGATGGCATCAATTTCCTGCAGCATACCCATGGAGTATCCTCAGGAGGGGCATCATAGGGTGAATGCACCCAGTCTTTTTCCCAGGATTGGGGAATCAAGACTAGAGGGCATAGGTTTAGGTGAGAGGAGAAAGGTTTAATAGGAGCTTGAGGGACAACTTTTTTTTTCACACAGAGGGTGGTACATATGTGGAATGAGCTGCCAGAGGAAGTGGTTGAGGCAGGTACAATAACAACTTTTAAAAGGCAGTTGGACAAGTACATAGGAAAGGTTTAGAGGGATATGGCCAAATGCAGGTAAATGGGACTAACTTGGATAGACATCTTAGTCGGCATGGACCAGTTGGGCTGAAGGGCCTCTATGACACTATGAGTTTAGATCATGAACACAAATGATGGTTGCAGTCAGCACTGCACTACTTCAGAATGAGGTTGTCTATGTTGGACTAAGGAAGCTGCCTTAGGTGCCAGAAATGAGAATTGGTGGGTAGTTAGCAGATGCTTGTCAAGAGTAGACAGCTGGCTTGAGACAATTTGTCATGCATTGCCAGACATTCCATGGAGATGTTTGTTAGCATCCTTCAGCAAAAACCTGGCAAAAGAAGTGTAATGTAAGGAAGTCTGAGGTCACTGATATCATGCACTTTGGTAAGAGAAACAAAAGGCAGATTTTTACCTAAATGGAAAGAGATTGCAAATGAGCGAAGTTCAGAGGGATCCAGGTGCTTGAATCACTAAAAGTTAGCAGGCAGGTTCAACAAGGCAAACATTATGCTGTTCTTTGTTATGAAGGCATTAGAGTTTGTACAGAGTGTTGGTGAGGCCACCACCTGGAATGCTGTGCAGAATTTTGGACCCCTTACCTAAAACAAGGATATAGTAGCATAGGACCAATAGAAAGGAAATTGACCAGGCTAATTCCTGGGATAGAACCATAGAACACTACAGCACAGAAAAACAGGCCATTCGGCCCTTTTAGTCTGTGCTGAAACGTTATTCCGCTAGTCCCATTTACCTGCACCCAGTCCATAACCCTCCAGACCTCTCCCGTCCATGGATGTGAAAGTTGTCCTATCAAGAGGGGCTAGGTAATTTGAGTTTACAAGATCCTGAGGGGGCTTGGCAGGGTATATGTTGAGGTGTCTCCACTAGTGGGAGAGTAACAAACAAGGGGACATGGCTACAAAATAAGGGGCTGGTCATTTAAAACTGAGGTGTGTAGAAATTCCTTCACTCAGAAAGTAATGAATCTCTGGAATTCTCTGCCCCGAGGTAGTAGAGGCCAGATCATTAGATATAGTTAAGGTGGAGCTAGGTAAATATTTAAAAGATTGAGGAATGTGGGTTATAGGGAACTGGCATAGAGGAGGCCAGCATTGATAAACCATGATCATATTGAATGGCGGGGAAGGCTAGAGGACCCTGGTGGCCTACTCCTATTTTCTCATGTTCTTGTGTTCATCTTGAGGTCAGTTTACCTGAGCCCCATGACCACAGTGACCCTTCAGCCCTCTGCATCTATGCTGGTTGTCAAATATCTCTCTGCACTAATTCCATTTCCCAGCACGTGGCCCATGGCTTTATGTGCCTTGGCATTTCAAGTGCTCAGTTAAACACTTCAATGATGCGAGAGTGTCTGCCTCCACCACCCCCTCAGGCAGTGAGTTCCAAATTCAAAAAATGTCTTTCTCACATTCCCTCTGAATCTCCTATTCCTTACCCTCAACTAATGCCTTGTGGTTACAGACGCCTTTGCAAATAGAAATTATCTACGCCTCTCATAATTTTGTATTCCTCACTCTGGTATCCCCTAAGCCTTCTCTTTTCTAAGGAAAGAACCAGCCTCTCTGGTCTCTCCTCATTACTGAAACACTTCATCCTCGGCAGCATCCTGGTGAATCTCCTCTGCACCCTCTCCAGTGCAATCATGCCCTTCCCATTGCGCGGCGATCAGAACTGTACGCAATATTCCATCTGTGGCCGAACCAACGTTATATTTTATAAAGGTGTATCATAACCTCTTAGTGAGGACCTGTTTCCACCTGGGATTCTCTTGGACATTACAAACCAAAAGCATGGGCCTTGGGCTGGAATACTTGTTATTGTGCTTAAGTTAGTGATTCACATAGGAGCAATGCAGTGTAAGAATGTAAGGATTGCTCTGTATTTTCTTATGGATAAATTTGATGAGCAATCACAGAATGATGCAGTCCTAAATTAAGAAATACAGAAACCTGGGAAATAGGAGCAGGGGTAGGTCAGTTAGCCCCTTGAGACTCCTCTGCCATTTAAGAATTCCATAACTGATCCTACTCCTGCATTGTAAATTTAGACTCCCATACAGCGCGAGTCCTTTTGAGCATTTGTGCTTCTGCAAACTCATGCAGGTTTCTTCCAATGTATTGATCTCCATATGTGGGTTGCAAAATAAGTGATGGAATGGAGGAGAGTAGGGGAGTGCAATGATGGGAGGGGGGAGGAGGAGGGGAGAGGAATTGGGCCATCGTGGGGTTGGGTGGATGTCAGGGAACGGTGATTGGGGGAAGAGGAGTTGAAGTTGTTGAGGGGCAGGGGGACGGGCAACATGAGGGAGGAGAGCTGGAACAGTGGGCATGGGGAAGTGGTGCGATGGTGAAAAGCAGAGAGGGATTCACAGAAGTGGAGTTGACGGGTGGAGCTGCAGTGATGGAGTGGGGTCAGAGTTAGAAAAAAAAGGGAGGGGCAGTTGTTACAGGGGAAGTCGTGATTTTGTCTCGATAGTTGGTTGATGTAGCAGGTTGTGAAAATGGATGTGGTTTCTGGTGAGGGACTGCAGGCTGCTGCTTGGGTTAATGTGGGTTGATTATTTTCTGCATTGTTTTTTCCCATGTTGCCTCCAGCAAGCTGATTACTTTTGTGATTCTCTTGGCCATGTATTAGTGGTTCAATCATTGCTAATTTTAAAACAGAATTCCTGAATCTTTTCTGTTTGGGCTTCTTCATACATCTCTTCTAAACGTGTTGCTTTCTCTGGGGTATGTAATTCAACAGACATAGATGTTCCTTTAGTATCTTCTTCCTTTTTTTTTGTCTGAAAGGCTAGACTAAGGGTCTTGGCGAGAATGAATTTTTCATATTGTTCAATCAGGGAGAATATCAGAGCTGAGCTTGGTCCTTTTATTGCTAAACACCACAATATTAGTACAGTCAACACTCAAGAGCCCCTCATAGGATTTCCAGCCCACCTAAAGATATAAGATAGGAGATCAAAAGCTTGGTCATTGTAAATGTCCAAGATAAGATTTGGGAGGCAGAGAGATTTACAGAGGAGTTCTAGGGCTTAGGGTCTAGGTAGCCGAATGGTGGAGTGGTGTATCTTGGAGGTGCTCATGAGGCCATAATTGGAGAGAGAGAGATTTTAATGGGATGTAAGGCTGAAGATGATGATGAAGTTGGGGAGAATTGTCTCCATGGAGGGAACTGAAACAAGCGTCAAGCTTTTTTTAAGTGAAGACCTTGGTTAGCTGAGAGCCTTGATGTTTAACTGAGGCACAGTTCTTATTTAACGGAAACTTTTCCCACTACCCTGTTGTGAGTACTTGAAACATAAGAGGTGTTGATTGAAAGGATCTTCATGGGAATTGGGATGTGGATGACTGAGATTTAGAAGTCTCCTATGTTTGGTTGAATAAAACTTGGGAGGCTGGCCAATTATGTGTTGGGATAGTCAAGGAATAACTAAGGCATGAATGAAGGTTTCACCAGTGGATGAGCTGAGACAGAGTTAGGCGATATTCCAGCATTGTTTATTGCTTCATCGTTGCCCCTCATCATCCCTCCATCTACTTACACCTTGTCCAGACAGTTGGACATTTGCAGTCCTTTGGCACCCTCTCGGCATGTACCATTATCATCTGTATAATTCAGTTTCTCTTGTTCTCCAACCTATCACACACATTAAGCTACTGTGCTGATAACAGTCCCCATTAAACCATTCAACTCATCCTATCACAGACCTTCCCTTTGTTCTGTACCTTCCCTCTTACTGAAAACCTACTTGCCTCTCTCTCACCAGTTCTGACAGAGTCACAGACCCAAAATGTCAACTGTCTTTCCATAGATGCTGCCTGACTTGCTGAGTTTTTCCAGCATTTTCTACTTTTGTTAAAAGCAAGCTTGCTTCCTAACGTTTCCCAGTTCTGATGAAACATGAAACTGGAACAATGATTGCATTCAAGCATCTATCTACATCATAGAGTATAATGTGGGAAAATGTGAAATTATCCATTCTAGCAGGAAAAGTAGAGAATAAGAGTGATATCTGAATGGTAAGATTACAGGGCTCAGTTCTGCAGAAGGGTCTGGGTATCCTAGGCCTGATTCACAGACAATTAATCTGAGTTACAGAAAGTAATTAGGAAAGCTAACAGTGTTATTGTTATGGAGATTGAATAGCAAGGCAATGTTGCAGTTGTGTAGGGCGTTGGTGAGACCAAATCTGGAGTATTGTGCACTGTTCATCTTATTTAAGGAATGCTGTAAATGGAATGGATAGGCTGTTTTATGAGGAGCGGTTAGACAGGCTAGGCTTGTATCTGCTGGTGTTTATAAGAATGAGAGGGCCCTAGATGGAAACATAAGAGATGGGTGATAGAGTTGTACAGCACAGAAATGGCCCTTCAGCCCATCACATCCATGTTGACCTTTTTGACCATTTGTACTGATCCCATTTATCCGCATTAGGTCCATGTCCTTCTATGCCTTGGATCGGAAGAATTGTAAATGAGTCGCTGCTTCACCTGGAAAATATTTGCTGAAACCCCTTCAAGGTGTATATATTAAAGTCTGTTCTATCTGACTGATGTTTCAAGTCCAGTCTACAAGAAAGTAAGAGAGCATGTTGGCCATGTATTCCACTTGAGACTGCTCCACTGTTCAGTAAGATTATGGTTGATCTAACCTTGGCCTGTGGGGTGGCACAGTGGCGCAATTGGCAGAGCTACTGCCTCACAGCTCCAGAGACCCAGGTATAACCCTGACTGTACTGTGTGTGTGAAGTTTGTACATTCCCCCTGTGCACTCTGGGTGCTTCAGTTTCCTCCCACATCCCAATGACCTGCCAGTTGGTAGGATAATTGGCCTCTGTAAATTGTCTGTAGTGTGTAGGTGAGTGGTAGAATGTGGGGAGAATGAAAATGGGATTAGTGTGGGATGAACATAAATGGGTGGTTGATGGTTGGTGCGGACTTGGTGGGGTGAAGGGTCTGTTTCCGTGCTGTATCTCTCTATGAGTGTATGGCCACTCCTCTGCAAGATTCTCATAACCCTTGACTTCCCTAATGAGAACTTATGTATATATTACAGCAGGATAGTGGTTGCAGTGGTTATCCAGTCTTTCATTTGAGTAATGTATTGGCCACTAAACAGAGGTAACTCATTGTGCAAAAAAGTACTGTATTAACATAAGTCGTCTTTCTGCTTTGTGTTTGGTGTGTACTCAATGTGACAACAAAAGAGCTGTGTGTATCATTCCTTGAAAACATAAGCAGAGGCACTCCATGAGAGCAAGCTTTCTGAATGAGGCATGCTGTGAGTTCTCAAGGTAAACCTTGTGAAGGGTGCACAGTGATTTGGGTCATTGTGTGCAGCTGTTGCATAACATTGGAGAGCAGCTGCACACAGTGACCCATAGAACAAACGTAGAATATTGCAGCACAGGAACAGGGTCTTCGGCCCACCATGTCTGTGCTGACCGTGATGCCAATTTTAATTAGTCCCATTTCCTTCCATTCCCTACCTGTTCATCTGCCTGTCTAAATGCTTCTGAAACATTGCTGTCATTCCCCTGGCAGTGTGTTCCAGGTAGCTACTACTCTCTGTGTGTGGAAAAAACAAAGCGCCTTGTCAATCTCTTTTAAACTCCACCGCCACCCCCCCCCCCCCCCACCTTAAACCTACGTCCTCTAGTATTTGATACTTCCACCCTGAGGAAAAAAGGAGTCTATCTACAGTCTGCTTCTATTAGGTCACCCCTCGGAGTCTGATACTCCAGAGAAAACAGTCTAAGTTTGTCCAACATCTCCTTACCGCCAATACTCTGTAATTCAGGCAACATCCTGGGGAATCCCTTCTGCACCCTCTCCAAAGCCTCCACATCTTTCTGTAATGGGGCGACCAGAACTGCACACAGTGCTCCAGATGTGGCCTAACCAAAGTTTGATGCAGTTTGTAACATGACTTCCTGACTTTTTATGACCAGTGAAGGTAAGTATGCCATATGCCGCCTTTACCACCCAAAACGTGGAGAGTGCAACCTCTCCATCAGCTCTGTGCACCTCATAATTATATCCATGTATGTTGGGGTAGGACCTTGAAACCCTGCCTCCTCAGCTGAATCTCACTCACTCATCCAATCCAGAGTAGCCAATACAGCTGTGACACGTAGTGGATTGTGCAACTAAACTGAAATAAATACCAATAGCAAACAGAGTAGGAACGCCCAAACCTAGACCTAATCTGAGGACTGCTACTGCCCCCGGATTAAGTGGTCCATGTAACTCGTCCCCTCCCTGCAGCTCGAGAGTCCAAGTTCCTCAAGATGCAAAGACTTTTTTCCAGATGTCTGATCTTCCAGTGTAAGTGGAAATATTACTTTGACAAAGATATTAATAGATTGTGAACGTGAGCAAAACTATTGTAAGAATTTAATGTTGGCAAATGGGAGGTTATTCTACTCTGGATTTAAAAACAATACAACAGACCAACTCATTGAAAAGTTGTAAGCACTAGTGATCTGTTGGTAGTTTTCTTTTACACCTATTCTCTGAGCTCTGCCTGAACCTATCTGGATGGGGAAAAACTGGCCAAGACTCCAAATCAGTACAACTTGGAGCTTTTCTTGGAAGTTTATTAAGACAATGTAAATACTCAAACTGATATAAAATGAAGTATTTTAAATAATATAACACAAAATATCACAAGAAACTACAAAAGAATTAAATGATCTAAAATATTACAAAGTACTACCATGCATTGATACAGCCTCTTCTCTAACAACCTTATTGCAGATTTAAGGCTTCCCTGCAACAGTAACTTTAACTCATAATTCTCTAACTCTGATTCTAAACGTAACTCCCCATGGTGATCACTTGGAGAATTCACTCCAATTTGCACAGGTGATCAGTTCTATTCATAGAACCTTGCAAGTTGCTGCTTATTCATCTGAAACCCCCAGATTTTTATAATACAAAAATCATACCCTTGACAGTTGATTGATACAAACTTGTATCTAGTCACAGAATCATACAATGAGAAATGAGTCCTTTCCCCCCACCTTGTCCCTGCAACCACGATGCCTATCTATGCTAATCCCATTTGCCTGCATTAGGCCTGTATCCCTCTATGCTTTTCGTATCTAAGTATCTGTCCAAATGCCCTTTAAACATTGTGTTTGTATCTGCCTTTACCACCTCCTCTGTAGTTCGTTCCAGATAACCATCACTCTGTGTGTGAAAATCTTGCATCTCTGGTCCCCCATAAAGCTTTCCTCTCTTGCCTTAAACCTGTGCCCTTCAGTTCTAGATTCCTCCACACTATCTATGCTCCTCAAAATGTTATTAACCTCAATATGGTCACCCTTCAGCCTTCTAGATTCTATTCAGGACAAACCCAGGCTATCCAATGTCTCCTTATAACCACAGCCCTCCATTCCAGGCAACCTCCTGGTGAATCTCTTCTGCACTCTGTCTGGTGCTACCACATCTTTCCTGTGGTAGGATGACCAGAACTGTACACAATACTCCAAATGTGGTCGAACCAATGTTTTACAGTGTATTCTTTATAAGTCCATCCATTGCTTGACTTAAAGTCATAGAACAATACAGCACTGATATAGGCCCTTCAGCCCAACCAGCCCATGCCGACCATGGTGCCCACCCAGCTCGTCCCAATTTCCTGCGTTCGGCCCCGGTCCCTCTAAGCCCTGCCCCTCCATGTACCTATCCAAGTGCTTCTTAAATGACACTGTTGTACCTGCCTCACCCACTTCCTCTGGCAGCTCGTTCCATATACTCACCACCATCTGTGTGGAAAAAGTTGCCCCTCGGGTCCCTTTTAAATCTTTCCTCTCTTGTTAAACCTGCCCCTTAGTTTTGGACTCACCTACCCTGGGGAAAAGACTGTTACCATCCACCTTATCTATGCACCTCTTAATTTTAAACTCTTCTATAAGGTCGCCCCTCATTCTCTCACATTCCAAGGAATAAAGACCCAGCCTGGCCGACCTCTCCCAGTAACTCAGGCCCTCGAGTCCTGACAACATCCTCGTAATTCTTCTCTGCGCTCTTTCCAGTTTAACCACATCTTTGCTAAAACAGGGTGACCAAAACTGTTCACAGTGCTCCAAGTGTGGCCTCACCAATGACTTGTACAACTGCAACATAGGACATACAACATTACAGCACAGTACAGGCCCTTCGGCCCACCATGTTGTGCTAACCTTTTAACCTGCTCTAAGATCAATCTAACCACATACCCCTCCATTTTTCTATCATACATGTGCCTACCTAAGAGTGTCTTAAATGCCCCTAATGTATCTGCCTCTACCAGCACCCCTGGCATTGTGTTCCATGCACCCACCACTCTCTGTGGAAAAAAACTTACCTCTGATATCCCCCCTGTACTTTCTTCCAGTCACCTTAAAATGATGCCCCCTCGTGTTAGCCATTTCTGCCCTGGGAAGAAGTCTCTGACAGTCCACTCGATCTATGCCTTTTATTATCTTGTACACCTCTATCAAGTCACCTCTCATCCTCTTTGCTCCAAAGAAAAAAGCCAGAGCTCGCTCAACCTATCCTCGTAAGACATGCTCTCCAATCCAGGCAACATCCTGGTAAATCTCCTCTGCACCCTCTCTAAAGCTTCCACATCCTTCCTATGATGTGACCAGAACTGAACACAATATTCTAAGTGTGGTCTAACCAGGGTTTTATAGAGCTGCAACATTACCTCGTGGCTCTTGAACTCAGTCCCCTGATTAATGGTCAACATGCCATATGCCTTCTTAACAACCCTATCAACTTGCCTGGCAACTTTGAGGGATCTATCGACTTGGACCCCAAGATCCCTCTGTTCCTCCACACTGCTAAGAGTCCTGCCATTAACCTTGTGTTCTGCCTTCAAATTCAACCTTCCAAAGTGAATCACTTCACACTTTTCCAGGTTGAACTCCATCTGCCACTTCTCAGCCCAGCTTTGCATCCTATCAATGTCCCGTTGTAACCCTCGACAACCTTCCACACTGTCCGCAACACCACCAGGGTGGCAGGTATCCTTGATGACACTGAATAACAATACCTTTGACAAGTTTTTCAGTTAGCAGTTTCATTAAAAAGTCCTAGGGTTCCTCATGGCATGCAGGGGTAGAAATATGGGTCAATTTTTAGACTGTGTTGGTTTGCCATGAATTAAATCCATTCTTGATTTAGGTTTGGCTACAGGTCCAAGAAGAATTGTGGAAGGTGCTGTGTTGAAGGCTGGTCCATGTACATTGGTCACAGTGATGTTATAAAACCACTGGAGTTTGCAGCACAGGAGGAAATAATTCAACTCATCATGTCATGCCAAGTGAAAGAGCTATTTAGCCAAATCCCATGGACCAGTTCTCAGTCTGTATCCTGGTAGGTTTAGACTATTCAAGTGCTTAACCAGGCAACTTTTAAATTAATGGGGATTTTTTGTCTCTACCATCTATTCAAGCAATGATGTGCAGACCGCTGCTCTTTGGGTGAATAAAATTTCCTGTACTTGGAAATAAAAATTCCATTTACTTGGAATCTCTGTTCTCTGGTCTTGTAATTCTTATCTGAGAAAAGTACAGTCTTCTTGTTCCATCTATCTAGCCCCATCAACTGTTTCTCTTTGCGCAGATGCTGCCTGACTTGCTGAGTGTTTCCAGCATTTTCACATGGACCACAGAGTCTGCGTCCCTATGAGTCTGCGTCAATCATCAAACACCACCTTACTGTAATCCTACACATTCTCCCCACAATCCCCTCAATTTTCCTCAGATTCTACCACTCATGTATGTACTAAGAACAAATTCCAGCTGCTGCCTGTAAGGAGTTTGTACGTTCTCCCCGTGACTGCGTGGGTTTTCTCCGGGTGCTCTATTTTCCTCCCACATTCCAAAGACATACGGGTTAGGAAGTTGTGGGCATGCTATGTTGGCGCCAGAAGCGTGGCGACACCTGTGGGCTGCCCCCAGAACATTCTACGCAAAGATGCATTTCACTGTGTGTTTCGATGTACATGTGACTAATAAAGAAATCTTATCTCTTAATCTTATCAATCAACCTACCGACCAGCATCTGTGCGATGTGGGAGGAAGCTGTTGCATCTGGAGAAGACTCGCATGGTCACGGAGAGTGTAAAAGCTCCACACAGACAGCACCAGAGGTCAGGATTGAACCGGGGCTGCTGGAGCTGTGAGGCAGCAGTTCTAGCTGTGCCATTTATTAAAGCAAAAAAACAGCCCATTTGTCAGCAGCTGTAATTGTGAGGAGATTCCTGATGAGGAATGTAAATATTATGCTTTCCTCAGTTCTCAGTTTTTCTTTATTTAATGGAATTTGTGCTGTATTTGACAGTTTGATGTCATGCACTGAAAGTCAGAAGGAAGTTGTCTGTGAAGCTCAGCATGTTTCCAGAAGGTTCTTGAAATGTTTCACGGATAACAAGGGTGACAATTTCTCACCTTGCTTATTTCTAAATTATTGCCTTCTCCACCATTTTAATATTTTTGGGAGCTCAGTCTCCCTCCTTGGAAAGCAATCACCAGTGAGCGTGGGAGAGCATTGCTTGTGGTTGCCCTTATGGAGAGTCAAAGCCCTTCCTTTCATTGTAAATAATTGCTGGGTTCCTTCAGGGCACACTGATTACATGGTTATGCTAATTACTAAAGAAAATCTGTTCTGCTCCCTGCTTCAATAAAAGAGCAAAAGGCTCCATTCTCTCCACATCACCTCTGTTTGTCTCTTTTTCAAATCGCTTGTGAATAACTGAGCATTTGCTTTCTGAAATCCACATTATATGTCCGCCACCCCCTTCCTCCCTTCCTCCTCCTTTCCCCATTCCCAGCCCTCTTTCGTCAAGTCCCTTCAATCTGTTGTCCCTCTCGTTGGTTTATAGAAACTGCTTAATGAACCACTGCAGTGCAGATGGTGTCATATAATGAATGTTGAACCACTGGCCAGTAGTCGAAGAACAATTTAGGATGACGTGTGATTTGGAGTTAATTGTATTCCCATTGACATTACTGCTCCTGTCCAAGACAGCGCCAGTAGTTTCAGGGCTGAGTACTGCTTGTTTTTGGTTTGGTGAGTTGCTGCATCTTTGAAAGTTCTACCTGCTGTTGCTGCAGTGTGAGAGTGACCAGAGTGGTGGATATTGAGTCCATTGGCAGCATATGCCCTTTCCTGGGTATTGGAGTGGTTTGTTGTGGCTGCAGCATCTTACATCTGACGAGGGCTCAGTGTGAAAGGATTGGCAGTGTCAGGAGTCAGTCGTACAGCACTGAAACAGGCTCTTTGGCCCATCTTGTCTGTGCCGACCAAGTTGCCTACCTGAGCCAGTCCCATTTACCTTTCCTATCCAGGTACTTATCCAAATGCCTCTTAACCTTTTAAATGTCTTAATTGTACCTGCCTTTACCACTTCCTCTGGCAGCTTATTCCATACACCACCACTCTCTGTGTGGAAAAAGTTGCCCTTCAGATCTTCTTAAATCTTTCCTCTCTCACTTTAAACCTGTGCCCTTTAGTTTTAGACTCCTTCTTCCCTGGGGAAAAAGAATGTGACTGTCCACCTTATCTGTGCCCCTCATGATTTTATAAACCTCTATAAAGTCATCTCTCAGCCTCCTACCTTCCAAGGAAAATGCCCTACCCTATCCAGCATTTCCTTATAACCCAAGCCCTCCAGTCCTGGTAACATCCTTGCAAATCTTTCTTGCACCTTCTCCAGATTAATGACATCTTTCTTATAGCAGGGCAGCCAGAACTGTAGGCAGAACTCCACATGTGGCCTTACCAACATCTTGTACAGCTGTAACTCAAACTGTAAAATCAGAAATGTGAAATAAAACCAGAAAATTGCCAGAGAACCCATTTTCTGGGGATGTGTTAAATGATAATTGGAAGATACTGGGGTCTGGTGATGATGGTGTGATTAAATTTGAGGAGTCAATGTTTGGACTTGTTGAGTATATTCACTTTTAGATGCCGTTTAGATCTTCATTAGTGGTTCCGCTGCCACAATTAAGTGGCCTTCAGGCTGGGTCATAGAGTTGTACAGCATAGAAACAGGCCTTCTGGCCCACTGTGTCTGTGTCGACCACCATGATCTCTGTACTAATCCCACCTGCTTTCATCAGTTCCATATCCCTCTATGCTCTGCTCATTCAAGTACCTCTTGACCCAAAACGTTGACTGTCCATTTCCCTCCATAGATGCTGCCTGATCCGCTGAGTCCCACCTCCAGTTTTTGTGTATTGCTCATTCAAGTACCTGTCCAGATGCCTCTTAAATGTTGTTACTGTTCCTGCCTCCCACCTCCTCCTCTGGCAGCTCATTCCAGATACCAACTACTTTGTGTGAAAAAGTTACCCCTCAGATCCCCTTTAAACCTCATCTTAAACCTATGCCCTCTAGATTTAGACACCCGTACCATGGGAAACAGACTCTGGCTATCTACCCGATCTTCGTCTCATAATTTTAGATACCTCCATGATGTCACCTATCAGTCTCTTTGCTCCAAGGTAAACAGTCCCCAGCCTATCCCATCTCTCTTATACCTCAAGCCCTCCAATCCAGGCCACATCCTTGTGAATCTTTCTGCACCCTCTCTCGCTTAATCACAGCCTTCCCTGTACACAATACTCCAAGTGCAGCCTAAACCAATAGTTTCTACAACTATAACATGGCTGGCTAGTAAAAACCAGGAATCAGAGTAGGAGTACCCATGGAATGTCCATGTTCCCATGCAGAGGGTTCTTGACATTAGTCAGGCATGGCTAAAATATATTTATTACCTGGACTTCTGAAATGCCAAACAGTGGCCAGGCCTGCCATGAGGATTTCTAATCAGTTTCCCTTGACATTCAGTGACACTGTCATTGTAGATAATTCACTACATAAATTTCTGTGGTTTGAGTATACAGGTGGATTTGAAACTTGTGTGAATCAGTCACAATATTATGGCTCAGGAGCTGGTGAAGACTGGGAATCCTGAATCACCCTCACATTGTCTAAAGCCTTTCTGCTTTGTCAGTGTGAGGGAACACTCTCTACTTCCCTGGATGAGTGCAGCTCCAAAAACACTCAAGAAGCTCAACACCATGCAAAACAAAGCAGTCCACTCGGCACCTCAACCACTACCCCAACGCTGTGGCTGCATGGTAAACCATCTGTAAGATGGGCTACAGCAACCTGCTTTCCCAGGTTCTCTGACAGTACTTGGCAAATCTGTGACTTCTACCACCCAAAGAGACGAGTAGCATGTGCATTGGAACTTTGCCTCTTCCAGATTCCTCCCCCCCACCCCCCCCCCCCCCCCCCCCCCCCCCCCCCCCCCCCCCCCCCCCCCCCAAGTCACATACCATCCTGGTTTGAAAATATGTCATTGTTCCTTGGATAGTGGCAGTTGAAAATTTTGAAGCTGTCTCCCCAAGAGCACAGTTGGAGGACAAACACAAGATGGCTCACCATTATGTTTTCAAGGGTGATTGGAGCAGGCAGCAAACACTGGCCTTGTCCGCAGTGCCCACAGTCCATCACTGGATCGAAAACGTAACATCCCATGTGGCGCCTTTACCTCCTGAGCTGTGAGGCCAAATTCATTTGAGACTCACTGAGGTGAGTGCAGATGGAAAGCATGAGATAATGGTCTTACTATTCGATGCTTGGCTGAGCAGTAAGGCCTGACTGAGGTGAGCTTCCATTGAATACTTTCTTGTCTTGTCAGCTCTCATTGCCATCAATTTGAATTCTACTTTGGATTTGCTCCAGGCCATTGAAGGTTCTGATTAGTATTTTCCCACTGCGTGACGCAGCTGTGAAGTCTTATTGATGTGACACTTGGTTTAAGTATGAGCACATGGAGCAGGCTAGAGCTCAGTGAAGAGCATGACACATTGTGGGATTTGGTATGTAATTAGATTTGTTATGCCACACTTCCTTGTTGAGCAGTGTGGATCATTTTCCTGCTGGTTTCTGAGAATTTATATATAGAGCTTCACACATCGCATTACTTCCTGAAGTGCAGCAACTTTTGCTCTGTAAGCAAGTATGGAAGTTAGACTGTCACAGCAGTGTGTGACCGACAGTACTGAGCTAAGAGTAATAACGATAAACCAAATGTGCGGGAAATAAACCTCTTGGCCCTCAGTATGACGCGTGAGGAGGTGCATGTTCAAGCAGCAGGTGCATGGTCCTACATATATATTGGGATTTAAGAATAGAATGAGAAGCAGAGAATGAGCATCTACACCTATCACAGAGAGGGAGGAAGTGTGTGGATGGAATGCATGTAACATTTATGTTAGATAAATGTAAAGACTCACCAGATACAGTTGAACCAGGAGAGTAAGTACATTTGGAGGCTGCAAAGTATGGGAAGGGAGCATTATTTTCCGTGGCACTTTTCATGACTTTGGTATTGCCAAAGTGTCTAACAACCAATGAAATACTTTTAAAGTAAAGTCACTATTGTAATGTAGGAAACACCAGAGCCAAGTTGTGCACAGCAAGCACTCAACACAGCAATGTGATTAATGGCTGGATAACTGAGAGAATGGAAATCAAAAATCTGCTAATGTTGCAAGTATGAAATAAAAACCGAAAATGCTGGAAACGTTCAGGAGGTCAGGCAGCATCTGTGGAGAGGGGAACAGCTGACGTTTGAGGTTAAAGTCCCTTTGTCAGAACCCTTCGAGAACCCTCTCTGTCACCATAGCAAGGGAGGTATATAGAACAGTTATAAACCTTGATTTGGCCACAATTCTCAGCATTGCACTTAAGTGTTAAGTGAAACTCTTGGAGGAGAAGGGTTTATTTAAGTGGTCCCAGGGAAGTTGGTTGTAGGGACAGATTGGAGAAACGAGGGGCAACACTTCAGAGTAGAGAAGGCCGAAAGGCAATTTTATGCAACTGCTCAAATTCACAAAGGATTTAGACTGATTGAACAAAGAAAACTGTTCCCATTGGCAGAAGGGGTGAGTGTTAGAGGGGACAAATTTGATTTGATTAACAAAAGAAGCAAAGGGGAAATGAGGAAAAATGTGTTCATGCGGTATGTGCTAGTGAACCGGAGTACACTGAGAGTGCAATGGGAGCTGATTCATTCATGGCTTTGGACGGATACTTGAAGGAAAATACTTTGTAGGGCAGAAGAGTGTCTGGACTCCAAAAATGGGACGTCTTGTATCACTCTTTATATATAGAAGAGCACAATGGGCTTCTGAATGGCAACAATTTTATCATTCTATAAACAGCATTGCTTGAGGGATAAGCTTCTGCCAGAATGTGCGGTGAAGAGAGAGAATACAGCTCACCTCAACGGCAACACCATGGCAGCACATTGGTGCCTTGGTACTGAATTAGATTATCACTCTAGCTTTTCGTCGTGATGCACAGGAACCCACAACTTAAGTGTGAGAAAACATGACACGGCCTCACTGGAAAAACAAAGGTGATAAAATGAGGAAAAGAGAGAGAGAAAATTGCAATTTCAGCAGATCTGGTGGTGGCTTTTTTCATAGTGCCATGATATTGGCTTTGGACGGTTTCAGAGTGTACTGATCCTAGCATGTAGACTGGTGAGTGAGGGGGCAGTGATGATGAGGGTCTACAGGGACTTCTCAACACTGGCCTTTGGTTGGGCAGTGTGACGTTGGTGCCAGTCAGCGAGGAGGTCGGTGGGTATTTTCACTTTAACAGTTCAAGTATAGTGTTGGAACAGAGAGTGAGGAAAATTTTAAGAGACCCTTTCTAAAGGGAAAGTATGGCAGGAGAGCTCAGCTGGCAGCATGTGGGATCTCCAGCATATTCCTTGTGGTCTGGATGGCCTGTGGGAAGTGCCTGTGGTTTGGCCAGCTTGAGCTCCTGGTTTTGGAGCTTGAGTGCCAGTTGGAGGCAGGGCAGTACATCTGGGAGGCTGAATGTTACATGGAATGCATACTTGTAGAGGTGGTCACCTCACAGCTTAAGGAAAAGCATTTGGAGAAGGAGTGGGTGATCAGCAAGCAGAGGAAGGAAGTCAGGAAAACCTCGGAGTGCATTTCACCTTGAAAATGTTTAAACTGATTTGGCAGGGGAATCAGGTGCCGAATGGATGCATGTTTGAGAGAAGCTAATGTCAAATATGGAAGGAAAACTGCAGACGTGGGCATGGTAAGCATGTAGGAGAAACAGAGGGCTAAAATGCATTTATTTTAATGTAAGGAGTCTGACTTGTAGGGCAGATGAACTTAAAGCATTGATGGACACATGGAAAAATGATATTGTTGCTATCGTATCATATAGGCATGGTTGAAAGAAGGGCAAGACTGGTAACTCAACATTCCAGGGTGTAGGCTCTTCAGGCATGACAAAGGGGATGTAAAAGAGGAGATGGCATTGTAGTATTGATTAAGGTGGGTGGCGATATTATAAGGAGAGAGACGTGTGTGATCAGAAGCTTATGTTGAGGTTAAGTTTGACACCACAGTTGCAAACATTGAGGTTCAGTTTCAGGTAGAGTGAATCCATTGAAACTGATATTGCATTTTCTGACAAAGGACAACATGGGCATTAGAAGTAGAGGTTGTTCAAAGACAGATCCTTGGACGCAACATCAGTGGAAATGGTGAAGGTGTGGGAAGAGAAGCCATGGTAGGTGGGTGCATAAGAATGGAACCGGATAGAAATGGTCCTACCCAGCCTGAGGGTGATGGAGAGGCATTGGAGGAGGATGGTGTGGTCAGTGTTGTCAAAAGCTTTATGCAAGCCAATCTGGACGAGGGAGGGTAGGTTGCAGTTGTCACAGTTACAGGATGTCATTTGTGATCTTAATAAGAGGATTTTTATTACAGTGGTTGGGAGCAAACCTGATTGGAGGTTTCAGACATCAGTTTTGGGAAAGATCTTCTGAAGTGACATCTACTTATGGACTTTGGAGAAGAAAGGCAAGTTGGTAATGAAGACAGATTTGGAGAAGGGGGAAGTATCTGAGGAGGTTACCAATATTGGTTAATGGAGTTGGGAAGAAAAGTGTTTTCAGTTGGAAAAGAGCCATTAATTCCTCTCTCCCAACACACTCTCCGGTACCATTTCAACTCATTTGATCCCAATCTCTAACAAATAAATCTGGCTTAATATATTGCCACTCTTGTTCATTACTTCTTCAAATTCTTTTATCTTAAGTGATCAGGTAATTCTCTGAAGATGAACTGGATTTGTTTCATTTCCCAGTTGTTCAAATCTACAGAGCACCAAACAAAGGGAAGCACATTCGGTGCAGCAGTCAATTGAAGCTCTGTTTACCTACGTTTGGAAAATAATATGCATCATATTGTAATAGTTGTGAAGTAGTTACAAAATGCAGAAAAAGAAATCTCTCTCTAACAAAAAGTTATTTCTCCTGTTTACTTGACAAGTCTGGAAGATTAGTAGAATTGAAAAATGTATCAAGATTGAGGTGCTAAGCACCACCTGAATGGCCGTCACTGTCAATAAATGGTCTATTGTTTGGGGACCTCTCTACTCTTCAAGTGGGTCTTCATTGATTTTAAGTACCAGTCAAATGTCAGGGGGAGAGGGTTCAGACTTGAACTACCAGGAGCAGTGAATGATTTTGAGGCACCTTCTGCCCAAAGACATTTTAGGGTAGCTAGCAACTGGGGTTTATTCATAGAGAAAGTGGCCACATGTTCCTGGACTACAGTAGTAAAGTTTAGGATAGGGTCAGACTGCACCACCTTTGGGCTGGCCAGGTTGTGCGATGGGGGGAGGGGCACTCTGACTGGGAGGGTCAAGGAGAAGCTACTCTGATCAGGTGGGGTGAGAGGAGGGCACTCTGGCCAAGTCACTCAGGATGGATGGGGAGGAGAGGCCACTCTGGCTGGGTGGGATGAGGAAAGGCCACTCAGGATGGATAGGGAGGACAGGTTACTCTGGCTGGGAGGGATGAGGAAGGGCCACTCAGGATGGATCGTCAGCAGGGCTTACTCAGGGCAGGAAGAAAAGAAGGAACACTGGTTGCTGGGGAATGGTAATCAAGTTTTACTGGTGGGAATGAATACTAAAAAGGAATGAATGGCATCAGAAACACTAAGTACAGATGATTTCTTCTTCACCCTTGCCCTCCTTCACCTTTTGGAGTGTGTATTGAACTGGATGGTTGGTTGATTTTGTTACCAAATAATTGGCAATCACATTATTATTGGCTGGAATCTTTCAGGATTGACTGTTGGTGGTTTTATCATTAAGGAATTGATTGCTGCAGCTCGGTGAAGTGCTGCCACTGGGTGTGAGGTCTGTAAAGTGTTTGAGACTGATGACAGCGGCACGTTCTGGCTGTTGATTGCAGTCATTAGGGGAGCAACTGAATTTAAACAATGGACTTCGTGACCTGCCAGCCAGGATGGAACATCTCTGGGTCAGGCCGTTTTAAGCTGATCCCTTCAATGGAAGATTGTCACTGTGGAGCTTTCGTGGGAAACCTTGCATCAGTGGCCTGATGAAACTGTGTCTGGATCAGGTGCAATTTAACCCCGGGTGAGGAGAGAGTTTGTTGAGGCCAGCAATCATTCATCTAATTCTGTTGTTTTGTGGCATTTGCTATGGACAGAGTCTGATGATGAGAAATGCTTCATTGATCAGACATGCTAGTCTCAGCAATATAGACCTGATTCCAGCACCAAACCACCAAGCCCATTGACTTGATAGAGGTGTACAAGATGATAAGAGGCATAGATGGAGCAGACAGTCAGAGACTTTTTCCCAGGGCGACAATGGCTAACATGAGGGGGCATAATTTTAAGCTGATTGGAGGAAGATATAAGGTGGATGTCAGAGTGTCTTTTTACACAGAGAGTTGTGGGTGCGTGGAACACAATGCCTGCAGAGGTTGTGGGGGCAGATACATTAGGACATTTAAGAGACCCTTAGATAGACACATGAGTGATAGAGAAATGGAGGGCCATGTGGGAGGGAAGGGTTAGATAGATCTCAGAGCAGGATAAAATGTCGGCACAACATTGTGGGCCGAAGGGCCTGTACTGTGCTGTAATGTTCTATGTTCTAAATCTCTTATCAAGAGATCATTATTTTCCATTCAGGTTGATAAACTGGTATCACAATTCTGTTTGTGGGACCTTGGTGTGTACAAATAGTCATAGAGCACTACAGCACAGAAACAGGCCCTTCAGCCCATCTAGTCTATGCCAGCCTGGTGTTCTGCCTAGTCCCATCCACCTGCACCCGGACCATAGCCCTCCATACCTCTCTCATTCATGTACCTATTCAAAATTCTCTTAAGTGTTACAATTGAACCCGCATCCACCACTTCCGCTGGCAGGTTGTTCCACACTCGCACCACCCTCTGAGTGAAGAAGTTCCCCCTCAGATTCCCCTTAAATATTTCGCCTTTCACCCTAAACCTGTGACCTCTAGTTCTAGTCTCACCCAACCTGAGTGGAAAAAGCCTGCATGCATTCACCCTATCTATACCCCTCATAATTTTGTATATCTCCCCTCATTCTCCTGCGCTCCAGGGAATAAAGTCCTAACCTATTCAACCTTTCCCTGTAACTCAGGTCCTCAAGTCCCAGCAAATTCTGTGTAAATTTTCTCTGCACTCTTTCAAGCTTATCGATATCTTTCCTGTAGGTAGGTGACCAGAACTGCACACAGTACTCTAAATTCGGCCTCACCAATGTCTTGTACAACTTCAACATAACATCCCAACTCCTGCACTCAATGCCCTGATTTATGAAGGCCAAAGTGCCAAAAGCTCTCTTTACGACCCTGTCTACCTGTGACGCCACTTTCAAGGATTGATAGATCTGTATTCCCAGGTCCCTTTGTTCAACCGCACACCTCAAAGCCCTACCATTTACTGCATTTGTCCTCCCAAAGTGCATCACCTCACACTTGTCTGCATTAAATTCCATCAACCATTTTTCAGCCTAATTTCCCAGCTTGTCAAGATCACTTTGCAAGCTTTGATAGCCTTCCTTGCTGTCCATTACGCCCCAATCTTGGTGTCATCCACAAATTTGCTGATCCAGTTTACCACATTATCATCTAAATCATTAATATAGATGATAAACAACAACTGGCCCAGCACCAATCCCTGTGGCACACCACTAGTCACAGGCCTCCAGTCAGAGAGACAACCATCTACTACCACCCCCTGGCTTCTCCTGCTAAGCCAACATTGAATCCAATTGACTACTTCATCCTGAATGCCAAGCGACTTAACCTTCTGGTTCTTCCATGCGAGACTTTGTCAAAGGCCTCGATAAAGTCCATGTAGATGACATCCACTGCCTTCCCTTCATCAACCTTCCTGGTAAACTCCTCAAAAAAAACTCCTATTAGATTGGTTAGACATGACCTGCTATGTGCAAAGCCATGTTGATTATCCCTCATCAGGTCCTGTCCATCCAAATACTTATATATCCTGTCCCTCAGTATGCCTTCCAATAATTTACCCACGAGTGACCTCAGGCTCACCAGCCTGTAATTTCCCGGCTTATTCTTAGAGCCTTTCTTGAACAACTGAACAACATTAGCTATCCTCCAGTCCTCCGACACCTCACCCGTGGCTAAGTATCTCTGCCAGGGCCCCTGCAATTTCTGCACTAGCCTCCCACAAGGTCTGAGGGGTCACCTTATCAGGCCCTGGGGATTTATCCACCCGAATTTGCCCTAAAACAGCCAGCACCTCCTTTCCATAATCCAGATATGGTCCATGACCTCACTACTCCTTTTCCTCAGTTCTACAGACTCTGTGTGTCTCCCGAGTAAACACAGATGCAAAAAAAAAATTCATTTAAAATCTCCCCCATCTCCACACATAGATGACCACGCTAATCTCTAAGAGGATCAATTTTGTCCCTTGCTATCCTTTTGTTCTTAATATAGCTATAGAAACCCTTTTGGATTCTCTTTCACCCTGTCTGCCAGAGCAACCTCATGTCCTCTTTTAGCCGTCCTGATTTCTCTCAAGTGTTCTCTTGCATTTCTTATACTCCTCAAGCACCCCATTTGATCCTAACTGCCTATACCTCATTATGCGCCACCTTTTTCTTTACCAGATCCTCAATATCCCTCGATAACCAAGGTTCCCTAAACCTGTTAGCCTTGCCTTTTATCCTAACAGGAACATACAGATTCCGTACTCTCAATATTTCCACTCTTGAAGGCCTCCCACTTACCAAGCATCTCTTTGCTGGAAAACAGCCTATCCCATGGAATCATAGAACAATACAGCACAATACAGGCCCTTTGGCCCACCGTGTTGTGCCGACCTTCAAACCACTCCTAAGACTATCTAACTCCTTCCTCCCATATATCCCTCTATCTTGAATTCCTCCATATGCTTATCTAACAATCTCTTGAACTTGCCCAACGTATCAGCCTCCACCACCACCCCAGGCAGCGCATTCCATGCACCAACCACTTTCTGGGTGAAAAACCTCCCTCTGACGTCTCTCTTGAACTTCCCCCCATTACCTTAAAAGCCATGCCCTCTTGTATTGAGCATTGGTGCCCTGGGAAAGAGGTGCTGGCTGTCCACTCTATCTATTCCTCTTAATATTTTGTATACCTCTATCATGTCTCCCCTCATCCTCCTCCTTTCCAATGAGTAAAGCCCTAGCTCCTTTAGTCTCTCCTCATAATCCATACTCTCTAATCCAGGCAGCATCCTGGTAAATCTCCTCTGCACCCTTTCCAACGCCTCCACATCCTTCCTATAATGAGGCGACCAGAACTGGATACAGTACTCTAAGTGTGGTCCCAATACATGCCTGCCAGATCCCTTCTGATGCCATCAAAATTGGCCTTACTCCAGTATAGAATCTTAACCTTATCCTATTCCATAATTATCTTGAAACTAATGGAATTATGATCACTAGATCCAATGTTCCCCTACACTCACTTCTGTCACCTGCCCTGTCTTGTTCCCTAAGAGATCCAGTATTGTAGTCTCTCTAGTTGGGACCACTACATATTGATTAAGGAAACTTTCCTGAACACATTAAAATCACCTATGATGACAACTTTATATTTCTTGCTGCTATCTGCTGTCTCTCTACAAATTTGCTCCTCTAAATCCCGCTGACTATTGGGAGGTCTATAGTATAGTCACATTAACATGGTTGTCCATTTCTTATTCTTCAGTTCCACCCATATTGCCTCGGTAGTCGAGCCCTCCAGTATGTCCTCTCTGAGCACTGCTGTGACGTTTTTCCCTGATGAGTAATGCCACCCCTCCCCCTTTAATACCTCCTTCTGTATCATGTCTAAAGCATCGGAACTCTGGAACATTGAGCTGCCAGTCCTGCCCCTCCTGCAACCAAGTCTCACTAATGGCTACAACATCATAATTCCATCCGCTGATCCACGCTTTAAGTACATCTGCCTTACTTACAATGCTCCTCGCATTGAAATAGACCTTTCGGTTTTCATCTTTGCCTGTAGTCTTAACATGTACTTTTCCCACAGATGCTCCACTTGCTGTCCTGCCGCTCTGCTTCCCACCCCCTGCAATATGCTCATACACTTCATAAACTGCAAGTGACAACACTACAAGTCTTCATTCACTTGCTTTGGACTTCCAGATACAATGAATGTCAATGTAAATGTATCAAAATGCCCTTGTCCAAAGTTTTGCAACTAAAGCTTCAGATTTGCCTTTCTGTTGTTGCATTTGGCTTGTGTCATCCATGCCCCACCTGTGCTAATACTGACGTCAGTTAGTCTCAGCAGTGAGGTGCAGTGTATGTTAACAGAAAGATGGATTTTAACGTGAAGTTCCTCTTGAACTGTGAGATTTGCATCCATAGATTCTCAGAGACAGTTCTATTCTGGACAGTAGGTTTATAGTCAAATGTTGTGCACTTAAACTTGAAGCAGATCACTGCTGGGGAAAGTAAAAGCCCAAGAGATGCATGGAAAAATGGAATGTTGGATTCAGAATTGGTAGTGGCGGGAAGCAAGCGATACGTAAAAGTGTTAGAATAATAGTGGTTAGCCCTGTCACCCTCAAGCCTGTTCTGGCACTCAGCAATGTCATGGTTAAACTTGTACCACAGCACTTTCCTGTCCAGTCCATGTCTGCTGTTTCCATTGGTGCGCAAAAATCTCCTGACCTCTGCCTTGATTGCACTCAGTTACTCAGCCTCTACAATTCATGAGGGACACACATTTCTGAGTATAAATAGAGGCAGGAAAGACATGCTAAATCTTTAGAAAGCACTGGCTGGCCTCAGCTGGAGTACTGTGCTCATTTCTGGTTACATGGAAGCAGTGGAGATGGTCCAGAGGAAATTCACAAGAATGTTCTCTGGGGTGAGGGACTATGTTTATAAAGATAGATTAGCAAGGCTGGAACTGTCTGCTTTAGAAAATACTGAGGGGGATCTGATAGCACAAGAAGCTGCAGAGAGTTGTGGACACAGCCCAGTGCATCACAGGCACCAGCCTCTCCTCCTTGGACTCTGCCTTTACCTCTCGTTGTCTTGGTAGAGCAGCCAGCATAATCAAAGACGTCACCCACCCGGGACATTCTCTCTTCTCTCCTTTTCCATCGGGTAGAAGATACAGGAGCCTGAGAGCACGTACCACCAGACTTAAGGACAGCTTCTACCCCACTGTGATAAGACTATTGAACGGTTCCCTTATATAATGAGATGGACTATGACCTCATGATCTACCTTGTTGTGACCTTGCAGCTTATTGCACTGCACTTTCTCTGTAGCTGTGACACTTTACTCTGTACTGTTATTGTTTTTACCTGTACTACATCAATGCACTCTGTATTAACCCAATGTAACTGCACTGTGTAATGAGTTGACCTGTACGATTGGTTTGTAAGACAAGCTTTTCACTGTACCCCGGTACTAGTGACAATAATAAACCAATACCAATAATATGATGAGGGGTCTTTAGTGAGTGGATAGTGGGAGGACATTTCCTTTGGTGGAGGGGTAGAGGACTAGAGGTCACAGGTCTAAGATACAGGGAACGAGAACTGAGAGTGACACAAGGAAAACCATTTTTATGCAGCACATGGTTGGAGTCTGGAATGCACTGTCTCAGATGTGCTGGAGGTAGGTTCTATTGTGGCTTCAAGAGGGAATTGTATAAATCTATGGAGAGGAAAATCCTGAAGGTTTGTGGAGAAGAGCGGGGGGTGGAAGTGTTTTGATGGAGAGGCATCACAGAATGAGGTTAGCCTGATTCACTCCTAAATCTCATCCCCTTGACAGCCAGAGTCCACTCCTCCGCCAGTGGGAGAGTAGAGGTGACCGAGTTCCAGACTCTGAATAGATCCCAGTAAAAATCGAGCAACTTCTGCAGATGTGTGGCTAATGAGTGGAGATGAGAGTTGCAGATTATCTTGAAGGTAGTTTTCCTGTTCATAAAATCACAGTGCTAGCTCACATCATCTTGGATGGTGTTCTGTGCTTGGTGTGAAGATAGATAACTGAGTCAGATCCAGACCAGCAACTGACTGCTCTCCTCAATCAGTGTGGCTGAAAACAGAGCTTTTTGCATATCAGTTTCATTCACATAGTTTGTATGTGTATTCATTTGAATGGTGAGGGGGTGCGCATGTGTTGTGTGTGAGAGAAACTGTACAGTGCTATATATCATAGGAACTCCAAGGGCTTTCATTGCTGTAACTTCAATCCAGGGCCCTTTCCCTTTCCGTAGTCTGGCATTTTACTTACAGTGGCTGATGAGTTCCAGCATTCTCCTGTTGGTTACCTTGTTGCTGCAGGAATTGTTGAAGCAGATTTATTGATTTATTCTCCGATTTATAATCAAGTGCTATGTCTGTAGTCAATAGCACTGTTGAAACAGTGTCAGGAGCGTAATGGGTGCAGTTCTATTTATAAAACAACCCACCTTCTCTCCATCCTTGCACTCTCTCCATTGTACTCCCCATGTTCTCTCTTCAGAGCTCCCCCCTCTCCCTCCACCACAGCCTCTGCACTGTCTCACTACTGCACTCCCCACTCTCTTTCACCACCACACTCCCCATTTTCTCTCCCTCCCTCCACTGCTCCTCATTAGACGATCCATCTGAGACCCTTCACCTGATGAAGTGTTGTAGATCTGACATATTGACTATTTCTCTTTTCTCAGATGCTGCCTGACCTGCTGAGTTTTCTGAGCATTTTCTCTTTTTGTCCTTGTTCTTGTATCTCTTTCAGAATTGTATTGTCCAGTTTACATCACCTCTTCTCATTCTAGGCTTCAACAGGTAACACTTTGGCATTTCTCACATTAAGTTCCATCTGTCAACTGTCTGCCCATCCAGTGGTCTCTCTGTAAGTCTATTACTGACCTCACAGTTCACTTCACCTCCATCTGCTAATTTGCAAACTGTTCCCTGTACATCCAAGTTATTCATAAAGATTTTAAAAAAGCCGTGATACTAGAGAAACAAAGGACTGCAGATGCTAGAATCTCAATGAACAACACGATGATGCTGGAGGAACTCAGCAGGCCAGGCAGCATCTGTGGAGAAAAGCAGGCGGTCAACGTTTCGGGTCAGGACAACTTCTTCAGGACTGAAGATAGGAAAAGGGGAAGCCCAATATATAGGAGGGAAAAGCAGAGCAGTGATAGTTGGACAAAAGAGGGGAGGTGGGGTGGGCACAGGGTGGTGATTGGTAGATGCAGGTAAGAGATAGTGATAGGCAGCTGTGGGGGAGGAGGGGAGAGCAGATCCACTGGGGGATGGGTCACAGGGAAGGAGAGAGAGGAAAACGAGAGGCTAGGAAGGGGAGAAGAGAAGCATGGTGGGGCTGGGGATGGTTTGGGGTGCAGTGGGCTTCCTACTAATCCCTCCTACTTTCTCTCTTTCTCTCATTTCGACGCAGGAGTTCCTGCTGTCTGGATGCATCAGACGTACACACCATTACCTGCAGCCCTGAACGCTGTCAGGTCAGGGCAGTACCTTTTTCACTTCCCTCCCTCACATGAGTGCAGACATTAAGCAGCAGGCAGGAAAGTGGATCTGGTCTGAGGGGAAGTACCTCAGTTGTCTGATGGCTCGGATGTATCTGATGTTGCAACCTCATTTACGTTCCAGCTGGCGGCTTGGGAATCGCTGCATCCTTGTGCAAAAATCCCTCAATCTCACTCTTGAATTTAAAGTATAATGATTTGTGCAAGTGCTTTCACAGAGATAGTGACGCGGTGTTATGTTTGTTGGTCTTGCAATCCAGAGGTCTGCACAAGTGAAATAGGTACCCTGGCAACTGTGGGAATTAGTTGTTGAAATTCAGTTAATTAAATAATCTAGAATAAAAAGTTGGTATCAGTAATGGTGACCATAAAATTAGTAATGGTGACCATAAAATTAGTGGATTGTTGTGAAAACTCTGAATCAGTAAAGACTCTCAGTGTGTATGATGTGTTTACAAGCTGCTCATAAGTAAAATCATTCTAACATGAAAGCTCCACAAAGACTCAAAAGATTCACAATCAACCATAAAATGTCATTATTCCACCACTCTCAGGGCTTTTCTGATGCCAGATTAGCATATTTTTTGGACTATTGGATTTTACTAATGCCAATCCACTTTTTGTTCACTATTTTCTCGATGTTGTGCAGTAGAATTTTACATTTTCCACTGAACCCAGTAAGTTTAAAGGGTGTGTAGGAACCAGGGCCCTAGTGAATCGAGTGAACAGGAACTGGGGCCCCGGTGCGTGAAAGTGAGGGTCGGAGCCACAACCTCGGTGTTTTTTCAAGGGAGACTGGGAACCAGCACTCAGTGAGCCATTGGGATTTCTGAATAGTCGGATATCAGGTTATGGAGTTTTCCTGTACATAGGGAAGGGTGGGGAAGGGCAGTCAAAGCAGCTTCGCAGGCACTAGCCATGTTCCAGCAATGTTTTGTTATGTGAAAGCAGTAAACAAAGGCAAAATACTGTGAGTGCTGGAACCGGCATCAGGGAAACTGTGGAGAGAGAAACAGAATTAATGACCTGTCATCAGGTGAATATTCTACTGTGCACATAACCATACAAACAGTTACAGTGCACACAGTAATAAATGAAAGCAGATGCAGAGCCCACAATCACAGGGGCACAGAGATGTGGGGCACTAGCAGGAACAGAGATGTATTGTGTTCTCAACAAACAAGCAGCATTCCTGCACACACTCATCCAGGAGCAGCAATATTGTGCACACCAACACAACCACACTAGTCTTGTGACACTAACATGCGAGCACAGAGATGCTGCATACTCGTACAGCACAATGACACTGAGCCTACACAAGCACAGTGATATGGCACACATGAATGTGAACAAAGAGATTTAGCAGAGTAGAACGTGCGCAGAGATACCATGCAGAGTAGTACACAAACAGCATGATTGTGCACACTAACAGGGTGGTGAAGAAGGCAGATGGCATGCTTATCTTCATAGGTTGGTGCATAGAATACAAATAGTGGGATGTTATGTTGCAACTTTGCAAAGCACTAGTTAGGCCATAAGCTTGGATGGGCTGGGCTTGTTTTCCCTGGAGCAAAGGAAACTCAGGGGTGACTTGATAGAAGTAACTAAGGATATGAGAGACATAGTGTAGGTATAATCTTTCTCCCATGGTAGGGGTGTCAAAAACAAGAGGGTATAGGTTTAAGGTGAGAGGAAGGAGTTTTAAAGTGGATTTGAGGGGAAAGGTTTCTCTTACACAGAGAGATCTGGAACGTGCTGCCAGAGGAGGGGTGGAATCAGAAACAATCACTATACTTAAGATGCATTGAGACAGGCAATTAAACAGGCAAGGCTTATGGACCTAATGTAGGTAAATGGGATCCATGTAGCCGGGCCAGGAGATCGTCATAAATGTGGTGTGCTGAAGGGCCTGTTTCTGTGCTGTACAGCTCTATGACAAGCAGAGTGATAATGTGTGAGTATGTGAGTGCACAGATGCTGTGCATACACAAGGGCAGAACTATTCACAGTGGCACACAAGCTGAGCTACTGTGCAGTCTGTCACGTGAGCAATAAGATGAGATTGGAGAATACTGCAAGTCTGAATGGTGGGCATCAGTTGCTGCTAATTCAGATTGGGCGTTGTTTGTAGAAAGCCCACCCAGTTAGCAATCCGAGAGTAAACCCCGCCTTCCTGACAGCTGTTCCCCATGAATGGTCTCCACTCTTCTGAAGCTAAATTGCTTTCTATTAATGACATGCTGTTTGTGTCCCCTAGGGACATCCTAACTGGGCTCCTGCTGTGAAAACCTGCTCTAGTACATCCTTCAGTTACCTCCATTCCATTCTCGTACCATTACCGCCCAGTAAATCTGCTGCCATACCCTGAGTCAGAGCTCTCTTTCCTTTTCCAGGTGCAAAGCAATGGTGCAGTGATCTTTGATCTTAGTTTTGATAGTCAGGGGAAGCATCAGATGGCTAG
This sequence comes from Pristis pectinata, assembly GCF_009764475.1. NCBI lineage: Eukaryota > Metazoa > Chordata > Chondrichthyes > Rhinopristiformes > Pristidae > Pristis > Pristis pectinata. The sequence continues at coordinate 929,168 of NC_067413.1, read as the reverse complement.
CTGTAAGTCTGGGTATTACTTGACGAGTTGCTAGGAACATTATCACCTTGGTAAATTCACCAAAAATATGTCCACTTAGGTGAGGCAAGGAGAAATGGCCTGAGTATTTTTGTCTGTATCGCTGCTAATTCTAACTTGAGATGAATTCAGCTGACACTGCTGCTGCTATCTAGCAGATGTATTTTTGTGTATTCATCAGGATTCTGATTGCTGAATAACTCTGTGCTTTGATGGTTAGACGTAAGTTGGCGGTTTGTGCCATCACACTGCATGGTGCTGTTGCTATAAAAAGCAGGGCGCAGTGGAGCACCCAGTGTCTGCATGGCTGTTTACTTTTGAAGAAAGCAAAACTGCTGCAAGACAATACACATATAAAACATGTATGTGTGTCTTGCATGTTTACTTCTGGAGCTATGCTTAAGAGGCGCGTTAATTGGAGAACATAATTTCCAGTGAGCAGCTGTCATAAGCCTGGAATATGTTGAACTCTCCTGCGGGCTGTGGGACGTGGGTGGGAGGGAGGCAGTGCAGACAAAGGCTTCTCAGCATGCCCTCATCACATTGGATGCCTCTGACCTTTTCTCCTTTTCTTTCTCTCCTGGAAAAAGTGTTGTTGAAAGGAAAAGAAATATCTATGTATTTGTTGATTTTATATTTCTCCTCTTAATAAAGTTTTTGGTTTGCTGGCCCTCAAACTGTTGTAGTCTGGTTGAACTTGTGGTATTGTGCCGACTCATGGACACAATCAACTTCTGGCCCCTCTGAAACCACGGGATCAGAACAGAAAGAGTCCACAGCTTGGAGCAGTGCTGCGTGCACTAACTATTGCTGCATGTTATGGGTGTGGGTGTAGTTGCAGAGGAGTGGATCATTTTGTTAGATAGATTTTTGATGTCTAATTTGCGTTGTAATAGATTCCAGACACAAAACCATGGGTTCAAACATTTTTTATTCATCGTTCACAGGATGAGAACATAGCTATCAAGGCCAGCATTCAATTCCCAACCCTAATGTCTCTTAAACAGAGTGAGGCCACCTGAGAGAACAGTTGTGTCGATTACATTCTGTGGGCCTGAACACACACATGAGCCAGATAGGATATGTCAGCAGATTTTCTGTCCTGAAGAACCTAAGTGAACCAGATGAGGTTTTATGACAGTCTGGTAGTTTTGTGGTCACCAATACTGATACCAACTATCTATTCCAAAATGAGTTCAACTGGGTTTAATGGTTGTGATGGGATTTAAACTCTCAAATGGATCGTTGGTGCAGGCTGCTGGATACTTGTCTAGTATCTCGGCCACTAAGCTATCATGTTGAGTGCCAATGCAAATATAAGTTAACAAGTCTGTGGTCTCTCTTCCTTTTTCTCATTGTGTGAATTGTGATCATGGTTCTTGCTCTGTTGATGTTTGAAATGGTGCTAATTTGCAGATGGTGCCAGTAACAGGTGATCAACAGCTCAGATACAACACAGCCGCAATAGTGAATAAGTGTGTGAATCAGCACCTTGGACAGAGGTATGGTCCTGTGGGTGTTGGAAAAGGTGAGAAAGGATAGCATTCATGGACATTGGAGGAAGTGGGGAAGGGGTACAGGGCCTGGATGTGTAGATCTAACTGAAACCAGGTCATCAACAGTGGGTTTAGAACCATAGAACAATATAGCACAATACAGGCCCTTTGGCCCACCATGTTGTGCCACCCTTCAAACCACATCTAAGACTATCTAACCCCTTCCTCCCATATATCCCTCTATCTTAAATTCCTCCATATGCTTATCTAACAATCTCTTGAACTTGTCCAATGTATCAGCCTCCACCACCACCCCCGGCAGCGCATTCTATGCACCAACCACTCTCTGGGTGAAAAACCTCCCTCTGACATCTCCCTTGAATTTCCCACCCATTATCTTAAAGCCATGTCCTCTTGTTTTGAGCATTGGTGCCCTAGGAAAGAGGCACTGGCTGTCCACTCTATCTATTCCTCTCAATATCTTGTATCTCCCCTCATCCTCCTTCTCTCCAATGAGTAAAGCCCTAGCTCCTTTAGTCTCTCCTCATAATCCATACTCTCTAATCCAGGCAGCATCCTGGTAAATCTCCTCTGCACCCTTTCCAACGCCTCCACATCCTTCCTATAATGAGGTGGCCAGAACTGGACACAGTACTCTAAGTGTGGCCTAACCAGAGTTTTGTAAAGCTGCATCAGTACTTTGCAGCTCTTAAACTCGACCCCACGACTTATGAAAGCTAACATCCCATAAGCTTTCTTAACTACCCTATCTACCTGTGAGGCGACTTTCAGTGATCTGTGGATATGAACCCCCAGATCCCTCTGCTCCTCCACACTGCCCAGAATCCTGCCATTTACCTTGTACTCCGCCTTGGAGTTTGTCCTTCCAAAGAGTACCACCTCACACTTCTCTGGATTGAACTCCATCTGCCACTTGTCAGCCCAGCTCTGCATCCTATCAATATCCCTCTGTAAGCTTCGACAGCCCTCCACACTATCCACAACACCACCAATCTTTGTGTCATCTGCAAACTTGCTAACCACCCTTCCACCCCCTCATCTAAGTCATTAATAAATATCACAAAAAGTAGAGGTCCCAGAACCGATCCCTGTGGGACACCACTAGTCACAGCCCTCCAATCCGAATGCACCCCCTCCACCACAACCCTCTGCTTTCTACAGGCAAGCCAATTCTGAATCCACACGGCCAAGCCTCCCTGGATCCCTTGGCCTCTGACCTTCTGAAGAAGCCTACCATGCGGAACCTTATCAAACGCCTTACTAAAATCCATGTAGACCACATCCACTGCACAACCCTCATCAATCTTCTTGGTCACCTCCTCAAAGAACCCTATCAGGCTAGTGAGGCAAGATCTTCCCTTCACAAAGCCTTGCTGGCTATCCCTAATCAGTCCATGATTCTCTAAATGCTCATAGATCCTATCTCTTAGAATCCTTTCTAACAGCTAACCCACCACAGACGTAAGGCTCACTGGTCCGTAATTCCCTGGACTATCCCTACTACCTTTTTTGAATAAGGGGACAACATTCGCCACCCTCCAATCCTCTGGTACCATCCCCGTGGTTTTCTCCAAAGTCCCAGGGCAACACCTGTAGCCTCCAACTCTGGCATCACCGCTCTCTGCCTGTGGTGAGCCCCTTCCTCTGCCTGTGGTGAGCCCCTTCCTCTGCCTGTGGTGAGCCCCTTCCTCTGCCTGTAGTGAGCCCCTTCCTCTGCCTGTGGTGAGCCCCTTCCTCCCCCCGGAGCAGACTCAATGTCCTTATCTTCCACCACCGGGTGAGCCCCCATCTTGAATGTGTGATGTCCCCTATTCCTCTTCCCTTGGTGAGCCTTTCCTCTATCTTAACTATTTATTGCACTTTGGTGAAAGATTTAGGTGAGTTTCCATTTGTGCCTTGATAACACCCAACTGTACCTATCCATCATTTTCTCCCCACGTCCTCTCTCCCTGCAGTCTCTGAGTTGTTGAAAGACTGTTTATCCAACATCCAATCCCCTAGGTGCCACACACTCCTCCAGCAGAAGGTTGGGTGGACTTGTGCTGATACCTTCGGGTCTTGCCGTAAATTTCACACCAACCCTATTGTACTTCTTGGCCAGTGTCTCGGGCTGAACCAGACCGTTCTAACCTGAGCCGACCAAACCACCCTTCATTCCTTTTATATACAGGTTGACTACTTCCAGGTGTATACTGTCACCTGTCTCTGTTCATTCATCAGTCCATTCATTTTTTCATCCAAAGAGTGGTGGGGGTCTAAGCAGAAGCAGAACCCCTCCTCACATTTATAACGTGCCTGAAGAAGCACGAGATGGGATGTAAGCGTCATGCCATTAGTTTCAAAACCAGATGCAATCATTGTGAGAAAGGCAGTAAGAAATCAGGTGAGGAGCTCGGGAGAAACTTTATTCAAGAGAGTGGAAAATGGAACTCGAGGTAGAAGAGTATGCTCGGGGAACAATAGACAGTGGTGTGGGTTAGCCAGGCCAGCTGCTGTTTAGTACTGTACATTTTCTGTAATTCTCTCCTGGTTGTTTCCCCTCTCCAATCTAATCCCACTCCCCTCTTCACTTTTAGATATCCAATCCAGTCTAATGTCATTCTCCCATCACTCCCACTCGTTCTTATCCCAATCTTCCCTCGCTCCACACGCCCTTTCATGTCTCATCAGTCCAATCCCACCTAGTTACTCACTCCCCACACCATCCCATTTACCACTTTTTCAACTAATTGTGTATTTCTTTTTTAAATTGAGTAACTTCTTCTGACCCATTGTTAATGAATAGTAACCCCCGTTAACTCTAGTATACCAGTACTTCTACTGTCAATTCCTCTGTGAAATCGGAGGCAGAATATCTTTCTCTTGCTCCTTTGCCTACATCCTGAGCTTGCTACTCTCTATCAGTTCTATTTTTTGGTTCATTCGCTTTTGCTGTCATCAATCTGAACTATTTATAAATCTGCCAAGACATTAGCCCAACTCCAGCCGTGTTCTTGAGGATTCCGGGCTGCACTTTCCCTGTGGGGACTGAGTCTGGAGTTTAGTGATAGCAGCTGCCTCACTGCCCTCTGCACGCATTACTGTTAGACGAAAGCTTCGAGTTAAAAAGCACACTGAGAAAGCTGTTTCATCCCAACTCTGAACCTCCAGATTGTGGGTGAAGTGCAGAAAAAGCCCTTCACTGCAATTTCTCAGAGCGGAAACCCCTGCTGACTGCCAACCCAGTACTTGCATGGAAAATGTGGCCCCGTTTCTGCTCCCTGCCCATTTCACCTGTAGTCTGTGTCCTTGGGAAAGCAGGTCTGTCTGCACCACTCACTGCTTGAAGCTCCAGTACTGCCCTGATGGGCCCATTTGAAAGTGCTTTTGTTGCCCAGTATTCTGACAAAATCAGCCATCCATGATGTCACTCTGTTTCCATGTGGCTCCTCTGCATTTTGAAATTGGTCTATTGTTTTGGCACTTTTTCTGTAATTTGAAGCAGGCATTAGACTATCCTTCCATTTACAATACATTTCCTTAGCTTGTTTCATCTCCCTCAAAGTGTTCTTTTGTATTGCTGTGCATTAAATTCCACTTGCTACATTTTCCCCCAAGTAACTATACTGTCTCTATCCCCCCGCAGTCGAAAGTTTTCTCCTCACTGTCAGCCATGCCGCTGATTTCTGTATCATCTGTGAACAGTTTTACCTTGCACCTTATATTTAAGTCTAAATCAATATACAGGTACATATTCAGAAAGCACAGACTGCATGCTGAGCCCCATTGGTAACAACCCCCCCAGGCACAAAAATACAAGTCTACAGTTACCATTTGCTCCCTGCCACGCTGACAACTTTCAATCCAATTTGTCACTCTGTGTTGAATCCCTTGAGCCACTTCACCCAGAGGGTGATGAATCTTTGTCATTCTCTGCTAAGAGGGCTGGGGAAGCTCATTCACTATGTTCAAGACAGAGATCGCTATATAGTAAGGAAATCAAGGGATATGGGGTTGGTGCAGGAAAAAGTCAGCTATGATCTTATGAAAGAGTGGAGCAGGCATGGGGGGGGGGTGGTGCAGGAAGGGGCAGGCAAATGACCTACTCCTTCTGTTTCTAAGCTTATTACATTCAAACAGTCTGCTTTTACACCACCTGGTGTCCTTTATATAGGGTTAATAACCCAGGTTAATCTACCCCCCCCTCCCCCCACTCCATCTGCCCATCACCCACACACTCGTCCCACTGGGTTCCTTATTTTCCCCACCCCCTGCTGTTCCCATCTGCCCACCTTCCCTCATCCCTTCCTTATTTGGTTCCACCTTCCTTTCCTATCAGATTCCAGAACATGCAGACCTCGGTTGTCTCCACTTATCACCCACCTCCCAGCCTCTTGCTGTCTTCACCCTCCCCTCCCCCACCTGCCTCCGTCTGCCAATCAACCCCTCCTCACCTGGATCCACCCATTGTCTGCTAGCTCTTGCTCTGCCGTTCCCTTTCACCTCTTTATACTGGCTCTGTCCCCTCTACTGTCAGATGAAGCGTCCCAACCTGAAATGTCGACTGTCCATTTCCCTCCACAGATACTGCCTGATCCACGGAGTTCCTCCGGCAGCTCATTTTCTAATCTGTCATTACTTGTTGTGGAGACCCTCTGCTGACACTCCAGACACACAGCCACATTCATTGACCAGGAGTTCCGGATGAGCTCACATTGTGGGCCGAGGGGCCTGTGCTGTGCTGTGCTGTGGTGTTCTGTGTTCATGTTCTTAAGCCAAGATGCCAGTGGGGTGGAAGAGGATAGTGTTACTCTGGAACCGAAGGTGTGGCAAATTATCTGACTGTTTCTGAGTGTTATGTTCTGTCAGTCAGGGTGTATTACAGTGAATCTGAAAGAGCTCTATTTCACTCAAAAAGAAGTGACGTTCATCACAGAATCATAATTAGTTTTATTACTACTGACCTAGTCATAGAGTAATACAGCACAGAAACAGGCCCTTCGGCCCTGCTCGTCCATGTCGTCCAAGTGCCCAAGGTGCCCGCCTAAGCCAGTCCCATTTGCCCATGTTTGGCCCCTATCCCTCTAAACCTTTCCTATCCATATACATATGTTGTGAAATCTGTTGTTTTGCAGCAGCAGTACAGTGCAAAGATATAAAATTACTATAAGATAAATAAATAGTGCACAAAAAAAGGAATAATGATGTAGTGTTCATGGATCGTTCAGAAATCTGATGGTGGAGGGGAAGAAGCTGTTCCTGAATCGTTGAGTTCAGGCTCCTGTACCTCCTCCCTGATGGTATTAACAAGAAGAGGGCATGTCCTGGATGGTGAGGGTCCTTAGTGATGGATGTCACCTTCTTGAGGCACCGCCTCTTGATGATGGAGAGGGTTGTGCCTGTGATGGAGCTGGCTGAGTCTACAGCCCTCTGCAGCCTCTTGTGTTCCTGTGCGTTGGAGCCTCCATAACAGGCTGTGATACAACCAGTCAGAAAGCTCTCCACTGTGCATCTATAGAGATTTGTAAGAGTCTTTGGTGACATACCAAACCTCCTCAAACTCCTTGCGAAGTAGAACCACTGGCATGCCTTCTTTGTGATTGTATCAATGTGTTGGGCCCAGGATAGATCCTCTGAGATGTTGATGCCAGGAACTTGAAGCTGCTCACCCTTTCCACTGCTGACCCCTCAATGAGGACTGGTGTGTGTTCTCCCGACTTCCTCTTTAAGTCCACAGTCAATTCCTTGGTCTTGCATGTGACCTGTGGATGTCTAATTTGGGGGCAGTGGGGCATGGGACAGTTCTGTTCACAGATTCACACACATTGTTGCTCCATTGTCTATTGGAGTGGGACTGACTCGCTGAGAAGGTCATGAGATAATTAGAGATAAGAAAGGTGATTTTGCCCCTTCAGTTCTCAAAAAAAGTTCTTAATCCTTGTTGTAACCCAAAATTTTATAATGATTCCAGAATTTTTTGCCTCCCTTCTTGTGGATGTTTGTGTGAGGAAGACTTTCCTGAGTCATAGAGTTATACGGTATGGAAACAGGTCCTTCGACCTAACTTGTCCATGCCGACCAAGCTGCCTACCTCAGCTAGTCCTATTTTACTGTTTTGAACCCGTGTCACTTCTTTATTGATGTAAAGTTACACTTCAGATAATCTTTTTTATGTCATGTTGTATCCTGCACATAAAGAAATAAACATTCAAAGTAGAAGGAGGCCATTCAGCCCCTCATGCCTACTGCACCATTCAGTAAGATTATGGCTGATTGTTTACCTTACAATTGGTGCTTTCCTGCACTAATCTCAGAGTCCTAGGGTTGTATGGCACAGAAACAGGCCCCTTGGCCCACGTCACCCATGCTGACCTGTTTGCCTGCCTACACCAATTCCATTTGCCCATAGTACACCTGTATCCCTCTTCTCCCTTCCTATCCAAGTACCATCTAATTGTACCTGCCTCCACCACCTTTTCTGGCAGCTCCAGATATTCACTACCCTCTGTGTCGAAAACCTACCCCTCAGATTTCCTCCAAATTTGCCCTCTTTCACCTTAAACCTGTGCCCCACCCTAGGAAAAAGCCTCTATCTACCCTATGGCCCTCCTAATTTTATCACCCCTCAGCCTCCCATGTTCCAGTGAGAATAAACCCAGCCTATCCAATCTCTTGTTATGTAAAGCCCTCCATTCCTGACCACATCCTGATGAATCTCTTCTGCACTCTTTCTAATGCTGCCACATCCTTCATGTAGCGTGGCGACCCGAATTGCACACAGACTCCAAGTGTGGCCTGACCAATGTTCTGTACAGCTGTAACGTGGCATCTCGTATCCCTTGATTCCTTCATCTATTGATAATGCCTTGAATATACTCTGAATCCAAAGATTCTCTGCCTTCTGGGGGCAGAAATTGTACCTTGCCTCTGTCTGTCTTTGTTTATAGCTCAGCACCAGTATCCTTCAACTATTGTTGCTCTGCTGAATTTGTTTAGCTTCTGAAAATTTTAGCTGGGTGTGAGTTGATAGTGAAATGGCTCAGTTGTCAGCATCACCTTTGACCATTCACTACACGTGACCCATTCTGCAACGATTAACCTGCCTGGGATAAGCAGCATATATTTCCATAATTTATAGTTTGATTTGATACCAGCTTGTTGACACTGATTGGTGGTGCTCTGGGGCGGTAGTTAGTGGGGAATTCTGCTGTCAGATTTGTTAGCCCATCTAATGCTGCAGCTGAGTGACATTGTGTTATTCTGGGCAGTCTGATGTGGAAAATGCATGCTCTGAGCAGGCATCCGGTTGAATTTCTGGAATGTGGTTATTTGATTTGGAAACCATTGTAATTGTGTTCCACACTGAGGAAAATTGATTATCATTCACATTGCACTGAAAAGACTTTGCCATTGGGCTGAATTTCTTGGCCTATATAAATACAAGCTGTTCTCGTTAACTGCAAGATCCAGGGGTTGACTGATTATTCTGCACACTGCAACATCCGTGCATTTCCCCAGGCTGTTAGGGACACCACTGCCCTCTCGTGGTCTCTCCGCAGTTCCTGCAGCTTGTGCTGTATTCTTCAGTTTTTCTTCTTTGTCTCTGTGCAGTCTGATTTTCCCAGCAACTCGCCCATGTCTGTGGCACAATTCTGTGGCTTGTAGCAACCCTCCAAAAACTGACCAATGCGTGCATTTATCAAATAATGAACCAAAATCGAACGTGACAGCAGGAAATCTGATAGTGAGTAGGTTCAAAACTGAGCCAAATCCTCTAGCTCTCCTGAGTACACAAGATGTACACTTGAGCAGGAAGAATTTTCAGTGTACTAGGACTAATTGGAGAGCTAGCATAGGCATGATGGACTGAATGGCCTCCTAGTTTGCACACAATAAGGTCCCACAAGCAGTAGTGAGGCTACATAGAATAATACAGCACGGGAACAGGCCCTTTGTCCCAACACGACCCTGCTAACCAAGGTGCCTTCCTGAGCTAATCCCATTAGCCTGCATTTGGCCCATATTCCTCTAAACCTTTCCTATCCATGAACCTGTCCAAATGTCTTTTCAATGTTGTTGTTTTACCTGCCTCACCCACTTCCTCTGGCAGCTCGTTCCACATATACACCACCCTCTGTTTGAAGAAGTTGCCCCTCAGGTCCCTTTTAAATCTTTCCCCTCTCACCTTAAACCCATGTCCTTTAGTGGTCTACAATATGACGCATGGTAAATGTAGAGTCATGGAGAGATACAGAATGAAAGCAAGCTCTTTGGCCCACATGTAGTCATGAGCCATCAACCACCCCTTTACACCAATCATACATTAATCCCATTTAATATTCCCCCCACAAACTCACCAACCTAGCCTGCCCCTCCAGGTTCTAACCCCCACTCTCACACTAGGGACAATTTACAACGTCCAATTAACTGACCAATTGGCATGTCTTTGGGATGTGGCAGGAAACCAGAGCACCTGGGAGAGAACGTGCAAACTCCACACAGACAGCATTCGAGGTCAGGATTGAACCCGGGTTTCTGGCACTGTGTGCTGTGGCATTATGTAGAAACAGAAAACCTCAGGCATTTGGATGTTTACTTGGAGAGATTTTACCTGCAGGATGCTGGGAGGTGAGATTAGGCTTGGCAGCTCTTTCTCAATAGGCACGGACATGATGGGCAGAGTGGTGGCCTGTCTCCACTATACTGCTGACTGTGAGAGCTGACTGGATTCTGACTGGCTGCTGTTCCCTGTAGGAAGTATAGACTGAGGGGCTAAGTTAGGGAGAAATTAAAGGAGATAGAAACATAGAAAAACTACAGCACAATTCAGGCCCTTGGGCCCACAAAGATGTGCAGGGTGAGTTTTTATACAGAGTGGTGGGTACCTGGAACACGCTGCCTAGGGTGGTGATGGAGAGGCATTTAGACACATGAACAGGCAGGGAATGGAGGTATATGGACCATGTGCAGGCAGATGGGATTAGTTTGGATTGGCATCATATTCAACACAGACATGGTGGGCTGAAGGGCCTGTTCCTGTGCTGTACTGTTCTATGTGAGGAAGGTTATCAAAGGATGCAGCAGGATATAGATCAGACGGAAAGTTGGATGGAGCATTGGCAGATGGAATTTAATCCCAACAAGTGTGAGGTGATGCAGTTTGGGAAGTCAGATAGAAGTAGGATATGTGCAGTAAATGGTAGGGACTAAGGAACGTTGATGAACAGAGAGAGACCTTGGGGTTCAAGTCCATAGTTTCCTGACAAGTGGCGTCATTGGTAGATAGGGTGGTGAGAATAGAAAAATTAGGATGTGATGTTGCAACTTTACAAAATACTGGTTAGACCACACTTGGAATATTGTGTACAGATATCGTCACCACACTGTAGGAAGGGTGTGGTTGTGCTGGAGAAAGTGCAGAGCAGATTCACCAGGATGTTGCCTGGATTGGAGGACTTTACTTATGGGGAGAGATTGGACAGGCTGCAATTGTTTACTCTGGAATGAAGGATGCTGAGGGGTAACCGGGTAGAGGTACACAAAATTATAAGATGTATGGATAATGTAGCTAGCCAGTCTTTGTCCCATTCCAAGGGCATCAAAAAATAAGAGGGCATAGGTTTAAGGTGAGAGGATGGAGTTTGAAAGAGGGAAGATTTTTTTACGGAGAGTGCTTGATATCTGGAATGTGCTGCTATAGGAGGTGGTGGAGTTGGATACAATCATTGTGTTTAAGAGACATTTGGACAGGCACTTGAATAGACAAGGCATAGGAGGATATGGTCCTACTGTGGACAAATGGGCAGAATGGTCAGCATGGACGTGGTGGGCCGAAGGGCCAGTTTCTGTGCTGTGACTCTGACTGATCTGATTGTAACCTAAACTCTGCACTCCTGTCTACTTGTGGTAATCTTTTATCCCCTCATTTATCAAGTATCTAACTACCTCTGCCTTAAAAATATTCAATGACTCTGCCCCCACTGCACTGAGTTCCAAAGACTCTCAACCCTCTCAGAAAAAAGATTAACCTTTTCTTAAATCGGTGACCCCTCATTTTTAGACTGAGGCCCCAAATTTTAGATTTTCCTACAGAGGAGTCATCTTCTCCATATCCACCCTATCAGAATTCCTCTGGATCAATCAAGGTTTCAGTCTAGTACTCAGTCTTGTTCAGACTTTCCTCAGAAGGCAACCTGCCCATTTCAGTACAGTATTAATCTAGTAAACCCTATCTGAACTGTTCTTACTCTGAACCCTAACCATTGGCTGTGTATAGACATTTTTCTCACGTCCCTTTTACTCCTTCACCAGTCGCCTTCATTCCATATGCCTGGTTCTTGACCCCCCCTCCTCAATGGGAACTGTTTTTCTCCATCAGCTCTGCTTGTACACTTCATGAGTTTGTCCCTCTATGAGATCCTCTTGTAAACTCCTCTGTTCCAAGGGAACAACCCCAACTTTTCCAGTTTTCTGCACCATCTCTAAAGCTATTATATCTTTCTTAAATTGTGGCACTCAGAAGTGAACACAGTGTAGCTGAACCAGTGTGTTGTAAATGTTCATCATGACTTCTTTGCTCTGGTACTCTATGCTTTTTATAAAGTCCAGGATCCTGTTCTCTATTTTAACCAGTTTTTTTGCCCTAACTCCTACAGCACACTGTACATATGCCTCCAGATCTCCGTTGTTTTACATCTTTTATCATTGCACGCTCCAGCTTTATATTGTCTCTTCTCATTAGAATGGTCACGGATCTCATTCTTCCTACCAAAGTGTAACTCTTTGAGATTTCTCAGCGCTCACCTGTCTGTATGCCCTGAAGATTGTTACTGTCTGCCTCACAGTTCACTACACCTCCATGTTTTGTGTCTATCTGCTGAGAGTTTTCTGTTTTTATTTCATGTTTTTATCATCTGCCGTAACTGTTCACTAGGAGCTCAGGTAATGCACAGATTGGGTGAGGTGGATCGATAGGTTTGTCGACACTTAACAATGAAGTCTTTGAAGAGCCCAGTGGTGGGGCTGGTAGAACTGCTGCTTTGTAGCTCCAGAGACCTGGGTTTGATTGTCACTTCTGGTGCTGTCTGTATTCTCCCTGAAGACGTGTGGGTTGTTATTTAACCACGGTAAGTTGCTTGTAAGGTATTGGTGATTGGTAGAATCAGGAGTTGATGTGGGGAGAATAGGTTAGAGGGGAAATTGGTGGGGAGTATGAGGTGGTGTGGAGACATGGACTGAAAAGGCCTCCTCCTCATAGAATCATAGAGTTGCGCAGCACAGAAATGGGTCCTTTGGCCTCCCTTATCCATGGGCAAAATGGTCGGCATGGATGTGGTGGGCCGAATGGCCTCCTCCTCATAGAATCATAGAGTTGTACAGCACAGAAACAGGTCCTTTGGCCCCGCTCATCGATGCCAGCTCCGCTGCCAACCCACACCAATACCATTCTCCTGCACTCGGCCCATATCCCTCCATGCCTTTCCTCGCTAAGTACCTTTCCAAATGTCTTTTAGACATTGTAATTGTACCCGCTTCTACCACCACATCTGGCAGCTCGTCCCATACACTCACCACCCTCTGCGTGGAACAATGTACCCTTCAGATCTCCTTTAAATTTCTCCCTTCTTACTTGAATCCTGTGCCCTCTAGTTCTAGACACCCCGGCCCTGGAAAAAAGGACTCCATTTATTCTACCTATGCCTCTCATAACTTTATAAACCTCAACAAGTTCACCCTTCAGTCTCCTACATTCCAGTAAAAATAAACTCAGCCTATCCAATCCCTCCTTGTAAGTAAAGCCTCCTTTCCTGGTGAATCTCTTCTGCTCGCGCTCTCACACCCACCCACCCACCCACATCCGTCCTGTATTGCAGCAGTCAGAACCGTACACAGTACTTCTGTACAGCTCCAAAATGATGTCCCAACTCTTCTATGTCGTGTGGAAATTCTCAGTCACCACTTGGGAATAGAGCAGATTTAAATGGAGCTTGGGAGGAAACTCCCAATCGACAACCTTAGATCTGTGCAATTATGTCTTTCCGAGTGGACTGCTAGTCGCTCCCCTTGCTGTGTTTTGATTGCACCCTCAGTTTATTGAGGGCTCCAGTCAGTAACCAGGCACCCAGTGATGCATGCACTCATAGCAGTGATGTTAATAGTTGCAGAACTAAGGAGGCTAGATGGTTTTAATGTGCACATTGGTGATAATTGAATTGAATCATAAAAAGAATTCAAGGGGCTCAGTGACTTCATCTTAGTCCTGTGGTCCACTCCGCCAGAGTGGGTCCAATGGAGAGCAGAAGGGTTTGGGTAGTTGGTTCAGAATTTCCCGGTGTCGAAGGCTCAGTATCAGAATTTGGGAATTAGCTGCTGGGGCATGTGCATAATAAACGCAAAGTGTTGCAAGTACTCAGCAGGTCAGCCAGCAACTATGGAAAGAGAAACACTTGATCTGGGACCCTTTGGCAGAACTTGTGTCCATTCGTCAGGTCCGTTTTCAGTTTGGATTTGTGTTTGTATTGTGACTGGTGGAGGGGTGTTTGCGAAAGCACTGACACTGATTGTGATCTGAAAACTGAATCCCTATGTTTGAGTCTTGAAGTGAGCTCAAAGGCTGGGGATATGTCCATTTTGAACCATCAATCCGACAGGATTTCTTGCAGATGGCTGGTTTGTTTGGGGTGCCGTGTGTGCACGAGGACCTTGTTGGTGTACGGCATTTATGCTGGACAACTCAGTACAGTGCTGCAAGCACAGCCAGCTGTGCAAGGGGAAATTTTTGATGGAGACTCAATGATGTGTGTGGAAGTAAGCTGGCTGCATAAACTGCATCCAAGGAGAAGGAGGAGGGAAAGGTGTTGGTCATTGATCTGCACTGTTGGGAGCCAGGTCCAGCAGACACGTGTGCCAATGGGAAAGTCCACCCCTGTTTACTCTGTGCTTTCAGTTTCTGGGGTTTCCACCAAGCAGATTCTGAGCATTGAAATGCCGTACCTGAAACACTGACACTTGGAACAGATGTGTCTGTGTGGTTACTGCACATCATTCCTATCTGAAGGTAGGTGTGGCTCAGCTTATCCACTCACTGATCATGGAAGCTGCGTAATACTGTATAGAGTCTTCAGGAACCGTTCCACTTCACCTGGAGACCTGGTTTTGGTGAATGCTAAAGTATTTTCTCTATCTTTTTGATTAATGGATTGTAATATTAGGTGGGTATGGGGAATGTGGTTATGGTTTTCAGTCTGGGAGAGGGAGCATATACATCCACTTGGGGACTGTCACCAGGCAGTTTGAACTTGACCTATCCACAATATTCCAGATGTGGTCTCACCAGGACTCCATTAGAGCAAGAGGTCTCTTCACCCAAAACTTTTTCCAATAAAAGCCAACATACTGTTTGCCTTCATGATTGGTTACGGGACTTGCATGTTAATTTTCAAAGGTTTGTGTACAAGAATAACCAGATACCTCTGAATACCAACATATTTCAATCGTGCAGCATTTAAAAGGTATTTTTGTTTTAATTTTTTATAACAGAGAATTTTTCCACATTATTGGCACTGCCTATGTCCATTCACTGAGCCTCCCTATAATCCCATGAAACCTCTCTGTATCCCCCTCAAAGCCCATACTCCCATCTAGCTTTGATCATCAACAATCTTAGACACTTTACACATCAGAGTTGGTAAGGGTAAGGCAGTTGATTTCTGGAGTCATAGAGTTTTGCAGCACAGAATCAGGCCCTTTGGCCCAACTCCTCCATGCCAACCAACGTACCTTCCTGAGCTGGTCCCATTTGCCTGTGTTTGGCCCATATCTCTCAAAACCTTTCCTATCCATGAACATGTCCAAATGTCTTTTTAAATGTAATTGTACCTGCCTCTGCCACTTCCTCTGGCAGCTCGTTCCATATACCCCCCACCCTCTGCATGAAAATCTTGCCCCTCAGGTCCTCTTTAACTCTTTCCCCACTCACCTTAAACCTGTGCCCTTCAGTTTTAGACTCCCCTACCCTGTGAAAAAGACTGTGTTGATCTATCTAATGTATCCCCTCAAAACTTTATAAACCTCCATATCCCTCAGCCTCCTTCATTCCAGGGAAAACATTCCCAGCCTATCCGGTCTCTCCTTGTAACTTGAGCCTTCCAGTCCAGTCTAGTTTGTCTGAATTTCCAGAAGGCCTAGTACAAGACACCAATTTAAGAGATTAATGGACAATGGGCATCAGCAAAGAGTGATAGAAATTTGCAGCGCAGTCGATAGCTGTTCAGTAATCAGCTAGAAAAAAGAGCTAGCCAAAGAAGAAGCACTTAACCCTCAGCCCCTTCCCTCATAGATTACAGCATTTAGCAATGAGCTTCAGTCTTGACTGGAGTCATTTTCTTTGGAGTAAAAGAAACAAGCCAAAGTTGAGTTTATTGTCAAAAGCACAAGTACATGTACGCACAGGTGCAATGAAAAACTTACTTGCATCACAGGCTCATAGTATTATATAAGCAGCATTCACAAGAAAAGCATAAATTAAACATAAATTGTACACGATTTTTACAGAAAAAGCACAACTAAAACAAAACAGGAAGGTTTTGCCATTTGGTTCAAGAACCGAATGGTTGAAGGGAAGTAGCTGTTCCTGAACCTGGTGGTGTGGGACTTCAGGCTCCTTTACCTCCTGCCCGATGGTAGCTGTGAGAAGATGGCACGGCCCTGATGGTGGGGATCTCTGATGATGGATGTTGCCTTCTTGGGGCAGCGCCTCCTGTGGATACTACTGATGGTGGGGAGGGATGAGCCCGTCATGTACTGGGCTGAGTCCACTATGCTCTGCAGCATCTTGCATACCTGGCAGCTCATTCCATATACTCACCACCCTCTGCGTGAAGAAATTGCCCCTCAGGTCCCTTTTAAATCTTTCACCTCTCACCTCAAACCTATGACCTCTAGTTTTTAGTTCCCCTTTCCTGGGGAAAAGATTGTGTGTTCACCCTATCAGAACGTAGAACATAGAACGCAGTACAGCACAGTATGGGACCTTCGGGCCACCATGTTGTGCTGACCTATGTAAACCTTACCCCCTTCAATCTATCCCCCTCTCTATCTCACCTCCCATAACCCTCTATTTTTCTTTCATCCATGTGCCTATCTAAGAGTCTCTTAAATGACCCTATCATACCAGAACCTACCATTTCCTCCCTGGCAGTGCGTTCCAGGATTCCAGGCACCCACCACTCTGTGTGGAAAAAACCTACCTCTGATACCCCCCTGGACTTTCCTCTACCTTAGGGTTTTCCTTAACCCTACTTGCCAAGGCCTTCTCATGTCCCTTCTTAAGCTCCTTCCTGGCTACCTTATAACTCTCAAGAGCCCTGTCTTATTTTTACTTCCTAAACTTCAAATATGCTTCCTTCTTCCTCTTGACTTAAACCTTCCACCTCTCTTGTTAAGCATGGTTCCTTCTCCCTACCATCCTTTCCTTGTCTCAGTGGGACAAGCATATCTAGAACCCTATGCAAGTGGTCCCTCAACAATCTGCCCATTTCTGCAGTGCATTTACCAGCATGTGTACCTTCTCTGTATACATTGCATCTACTTCTACATAACTGATCCACCAACTAATCCAACACTCTGGTTCCCATCCCCCTACCAACCTAGTTTAAACCCCCCCCAACAGCTCTAGCAAACCTGTCCACAAGGACATTGGTCCCTCTCAATTTCAAATGTAACCCGTCCTTTCTGTACAGGTCGTATGTAGCCCAGAAAAAATCCCAGTGATTCACAAATCTAAACCCCTGACCCTGCACCAACTCTTCAGCCACTCATTTATCTGCCGTATCCTCCTATTCTTTCCCTCATTGGCGCGGGCACAGGCAGCAATCCAGAGATGACTACCCTTAAGGTCCTGCTTTTTAGCTTCCTTCCTGACTCCCAAAACTCACTCTTTAGGACCTCATCCCTTATCTTACCTGTTGTTGGTGCCAATGTGGACCACAACTTCTGGCTGCTTACCCTCCCCCTTAAGACTACCGTGCACTTGATCTGAGATGTCCCTGACCCTGGCACCTGGGAGGCAACGTACCATCCAGGAGTCTCGTTCATGTCCATAGAATTTCCTGTCTGTCCCCCAACTAAAGAATCCCTTATCATTATTGCACTCCTCCTTCCACCCCCCCCCCCCCCCACCCACTTTCTGATCCACAGATCCAGACTCCGTGCCAGAGATCCAGCTACTGTGGCTCTCCACTAGTGATTCATCCCCCCCAACAGTATCTAAAACAACATACTTGTTACGAAGGGAAACGCTCACCGGGGTATCCTGTACCGACTGCCTATTCCTGTTTCGCCTTCCTAATGGTCACCCAACATCCTGCACTCCAGATGTAACTGCCTCCTGGTAACTCCTATCTGTCACTTCTTCGGCTTCCCCTCATGATTTTATACACTTCTATAAGGTCACCCCTCCATCTCGTATGCTCCAAGGAATAAGGTCCCAGCCTTCCCAACCCCTCCCTAGAACTCAGGCCCACGAGTCCTGGCAGCATCCTCACAAATCTTCTTTGCACTCTTTCCAGTTTTATGATGTCTTTCCAAAAACAGGGCAAGCAAAACTGTAGACAATACTCCAAGTGCGGTCTCATCAACATCCTGACTGATGAAGGCCAGTGTGCCAAATGCCTTCTTCCCCACCCTGTTTACCTGTCTGACACTTTCAGCGAGCTGTGTACTTGCACAATGTACTGTATGTTGCAATCATGACTCCAAACTCCAGCAATAAAAGCCTTGCCTGTCCACTGTATCCTCATAAAGAGCTAATTCTGTGTAAAATTCCTGGGACATAGCTGGGTCACTGAGTGAGTTTCCTGGAAGAAGATGTGGATTGCTCAGTGAATTTTGGGAATAGAGACAGGATCACCTGTGGGCTACACTGATTTCCATCCCCTGTACTCCATTTCATTACCTGAAGGAGCACACTTCATGGCCCAGGCATTCCAAAGCACTTTACGTGCGGTGAAGGGCAGTATAAAATTCTTATAACATGGGAAATGTGCATCGAGTCACAGCAGGTCTTACAATGTGATGATGACCAGATGATCTGGATTTAGTGATGTAGACAGTGGAACAAGCATCGGCCACAGGACACAGAGGAGAACTTGCTTGTTTTCCCAATAGTGCCCTGGATTTTTACTCTTCTGCCCAAGAGGGTAGACTTAGTGTCGAGGAAATGGCTGCATAACTGACAGTGTGGCACTCTTCGTCAACTGTACTGCCCATAGATTATCAGCACAGTTACAGAAGTAAGTTGATCCATTGAGTCCGTGCTGGGTCCCTGGACAGCAATCCCACTTTATGCTTGTACTTCATTGCCCTGAAAATTGCCTTCATGTCCTGGAGGATTCCCCTTTGAAATCTGAGTTACTCTTGTTTCTACCACCTTTGCAGGCAATGGGTTTCGGATCACAACCACTCTCTAGGTGCTGAGATCCCCAGGTGTGGACAGTACAGGAGCTCAGACCTCTGACGGATCTTGGGTCTTCCTTCAACTTATCTCGGGTTCCCCTGTCTGGTTTCTGGTCTGAGCTTGGGCTGGAGGCCAGAGCAGATGAAACTGACAGTCTGTTGAGGCGCAGCCCCTTGTTGTGAGGAGTTGAAAATCAAAAGGCTGTCGATGGTGGGAATCTGAAACTAGAAGATACTGGTCAGGCAGCTTCTCTGCAAATAGAAACCAACCCATTGAAGGGAATTTAACCTAAAATATTAACTCTGTTCCTCTGCTTCTGTTGCCTGACTGCTGAGTGTCTCCAGCACTTTCTGTTTTTATCCCCAGTCACCAGGATTCTCTCCTGCTACTTGTTCTGTCATCAGTGACCTGATGTCTTTGCCCTGACCCCACTGTGCTGTCTGTCGGTTCCTGTGGTGGATGAGAGTAGGCACTGGGATTGAAGTGAATCCACTCCACGTTTTCCCTCCCTCCCTCTCTCTCTCCCTCTGTTGACAGATAAAGTGCAAGGTACAGGCATGCAGGCACAGTGTGTGAGAGAGTTTTTCTGAACTAATCACGTCCAGGTCTGAGGCAGAAAGAGCTGACATGTCGCAGTTCTCAGTGCAAGCCACAACAAGAGGCTTGCAGCCTCAGGCTCTCGGCAGCAGTGCTGGCTGCTGCAGTGAGGGAAGAAACTTCAGTGCAGGGCACTGAGTCCATCGCTGCTGAGACGAGCTGTGCTGAGTGGAGAGACCGCTGCGTGCTGTAACATTTTGACTTTGAACAGAAAGGTGGGAGACCCCGTCTGGGCGGACTTGTAGCTGGTAGCTGCCGTTCAGTGGCAGCTCCCTGACCCTCCCTGTGCGGATTGTTATTAAAGTTGGTTGGCTGCTGTTTCTGAGGTGACTCAAGCGGAGAAGAATGTTTTCCTTTGAGCTGGGAGACAGCAGCACCCAATGAATCGGCTGAGAGTGAAAGATGCTGGAGTCGCCTGACAGGCTCCGAATGCAGCAGCTGCTGATAGGCAACTGCCGGCCGCAGTGGACACTAGGCTGGTGCCGAGCGTCAGTGGGCTCGCAGGGGGGCAGCGCTCTTGCTCTACTGATGTGGGGCTGCAGGCACCCCGTGAGCAAGGGCTGAGCTCAGGCAGTCTGGCCGACTGTGTGGCTCTGCCTCTGGGGACGCTGACAGAGCTGGAGGTGTGGGGCGGTTAACTGGAGCACAGGAAGATGCTGCAGGCTCAGTGTAATCTCACTGCAAAGAAGTGTCGCTGCTGCCACCCTGCTGGTGAACAGGCTGAGGCTGCTGGCTTGCCTGCAGTGACTGAACAGGTAAATATCGCCAGTGCTTTACAGGTTAAATTTAAGAGGCCAATTGAGGGCCGGGCGGCTTGTCTCCGGAAGGAGGCCAACCCCTGTGACGCTGTCGGGTTCTCTGGGAAGCTGTCAAGTGTGATGGTCGTTTCTCCGCCGAAATCTGTCAGCAATAGACCGAGACGGCCCAGGAGCATCTGCGTCCCGGAGAACAGGATTGGGTTACCCCTGGAGCTGGAATTAGCAGAAGTAAATGGAGCAAGAGGGATTGATCCTGAGTCACTGTCTGAAAGGGAGCATTCAACACAGGATGGAGAAACGGCGGCAGTAACTGTGCGTACTGGCAGGAAGGAGTTACGTAGACCTCTCAGTATGAGCTTCCTTGAGACTAACAACACCACTGCACAAGGTGAGGCTGAGCCTGCAGTTGCTGCTGAGACTCAGCGGAGCAGCACAGTCACCAGGTCTGACAGTGGACGTTTTCTTCGAACTGGCTATCGATGGTCCAGTCAGCGATGGGCAAGCTCAACTCCAAAAGCTGGGGCTGTGAAAGAAACAGCAACCGATCTCAAGACCCAAAACTCCAAGGCATTGTTCAAATCACTGAGGAGGAGTTTGAGCTTCCGACTGAGGAGAGGGCCAGAGACAAAAAAGGAGCCCGAGGGCAGCAGAGTCAGGACACAGAGTGTTGGAGACTCCTTTCCACGAAGACTGCAGCCCCATGGGCACACAGGCCCATCTCCCTCAGACTCACTAAACCAAGAGGAGCTCAGCACGAAGGAGGAAGGTAAGAATTGGCCGGTGCAGCCTCCACCTTTTCCCGCCATGGTTAAGGCTCCCACAGGGAACTCTGCACATTCCCCAAAAAGAAACTCTGAACAAAGCAGCTGGTGGAAGGTTCTGACTGCCCACTTTCGCAAAAAACACTTTGGCGTCAAAGAGCCACAGAAAACCGATCAATCACAATCAGAGAGACGGAGCAATGGTTGGACTTCCTCGACTGAGGGACAGAATATGAGCCAGTGTAGGAGTGGTGAGCCTGTCGCTGTCGTTGGAGAGAGCCACCACCATCAGGTCAGAGCTGAAGGGCCACCGCCATCATTAGAAGGTAAACTGTTCTCAGAGTGTGCCCACACTCTCTGTCACATTATCATCTATATTAATGATTGAGATGATAATGTGGTAAACTGGATCATCAAATTTGTGGATGACACCAAGATTAGGGGCGCAGTGGGCAGCGAGGAAGGCTATCAAAGTTTGCAGCGTGATCTTGACCAGCTGGGAAAATGGGCTGAAAAATGGCAGATGGAATTTAATGCAGATAACTGTGAGGTGTTGCACTTTGGGAGGACAAAGCAGATTAGGATTTACACAATGAATGGTAGGGCTCTGAGGTGTGTGGTAGAACAAAGGGACCTAGGAATACAGGTCCATAGTTCCTTGAAAGTGGCATCACAGGTAGATAGGGTGGTAAAGTGCGCTTTTGGCACATTGGCCTTTATAAATCAGGGCATTGAATACAGGAGTTGGGATGTTATGTTGAAGTTGCTTAACACATCGGTGAGGCTGAATTTAGAGTATCGTGTGCAGTTCTGGTCACCTACCTACAGGAAAGATATCAATAAGCTTGAAAGAATGCAGAGAAAATTTACAAGGATGTTGCCAGGACTTGAGGACCTGAATTATAGGGAAAGGTTGAATAGGTTAGGACTTTATTCCCTGGAGCGTAGGAGAATGAGGGGAGATCTTATGGAGGTATACAAAATTATGAGGGGTATAGATAGGGTGAATGCTTGCAGACTTGAGACTAGAACTAGAGAACATAAGGTTTAGGGTGAAAAGTGAAATATTTCAGGGGAATCTGAGGGGGAACTACTTCACTCAGAGGGTGGTGTGAGTGTGGAGTGAGCTGCCAGCAGAAGTGGTGGATGTGGTTCAATTGTAATATATAAGAGAAGTTTGAATAGGTACATGGATGGGAGGGGTTTGGAGGGATATGGTCCGGGTGCAGGTAGATGGGACTAGACAGAAGATGGGGCCAGCATGGACTAGGTGGGCTGAAGGGCCTGTTTCTGTGCTGTAGTGTTCTCTGACTCTACCTGGGTACCAGCAAAGAGTAGCAATAGCCTTTGGGGAGTTTTTGGGAAAGGTGGTGTTTAGGAGCTGGATCCAAGTGATGAAGTTAATTGGATATTGGGAGATGCCATTAACCAAGCTTCAACTATGTTGAAACGGAGTAGCTCTGTACTAATTGAGTCAATGTGCTGTGTCTCCACAATCCTTCCTGGACATTGTACATATGCCGTTAACTGGAGTTGATTTAAGGGGGTGTTGGGGGATCTGGAGAATCCACACTCCGTGTGCCTTACTTTCAGAATGCTACTTGCTTTCAGGAATTATGGATTTTAAACCAGGATTTGTTTATCTCTGAAATGAAACTGCTGCAGGTATCTGAGGGGGCTGGCCCTCTGTGGAAGTGTTATCAGCTCAGGGGTGGGGATGTAATAATGAGTTGATTAGAAAGGAGGGTTGAGGTTGTCTGATTAACCCTTGCAGCATTCAAAGCCTGGGTGGGACCTTGCAGTCTAAGAGGAGTATTTGTGAGTCAGTGGCTAAAGGTGAAGGGAGGAGTTGGAGCATGTCACAGGCAGTGCAGCATTCTCCTGCAGGACTGCAGCCACATTTCATTCCCAACCTTCAACAATTGCTCCAGTTGTATTAGAATTTTAGAATCTGGCTAGAAGGCAGGAGGCTATTGAGCTGCCAAGCTGTGTCATCCCTCTGCTACTGTTTCCTTTAGCATACTTGTAAAACTTCTTTCAGACTACAATTTATGCACTTTCTTTTCCAAAGCAACTTTACTTTCCAGCTGGAATCCCAGTTACATTTAACCCTTTTCATATTCTGCACCGTGGAGACCTTTCTCCAGTTGCTGCTTTGTAGCTGCAGCTTAGAGGCAACAGGTCACTCCAGTGATGTACAATTAGTCCATTATTGAGGGAGCAGTGTCCTGTTCAGGTGAGTGGCGTTTTCCTGCTGCCCTGCCTAACGTTAGCGTTGTTGGCCACGCTGTATGTAAATGCAAGCGGTTGTTGTACTTTATCTCAAACCACTGATCAAACCTGAGCACATCTGAGGGCAGATGAAGAGGGGCTGAGCATATCTGAGTGAGATCACCACTTCATTTCAACCCATCTTCATGCTCTGTCACTGGGTGAGTGACTGACATGGGATTCCACCTGCCCTAGGTACTGGCATTAATATTAGTGAGTTGGCAGGAAGGAAAAGAGAAGTGGAGCAGATAGAATTGGTGTAACTTGTAGTGCGGTTGGTGTGTTCATTCAGTGGAGTAGGAAGCTACACTGTTCAGTGGTGGTGCGTGTGTGTGTGTCCACATCGGGGGAGCTGTGTCATGGAGACACAAGAGATCCTACGGATGCTGGAATCTGGAGCAACAAACAAAATGCTGGAGGAACTCAGGTCAGGCAGCGTCTGTGGAGGGAAATGGACAGTCGATGTTTGGGGTTCGGACGCTTCATTTGGACTGATAGAAGGGAGATAGCTAGTATAAAGTGGTGAGAGGAAGGGGTGGAGCAAGAGCTGGCAAATAATAGGTGGATCCAGGTGAGGAGGGGTGACGGGCAGACGGAGGAGGGAAGAGGCCCTCCATGGATATTGCCTGAGTGGTTGAGTTCCTTCAGCATTGTGTTTGAGCTGTGTCTTGGCTTGTTGTCTGTTCAATGTGTGCACCACTGGGCCTATCAGAAAGAGGACCAGCTTCTCCTGGAGTCACACTGAGGGGTTAATACTGAAACTGCACGTGAGCAGACAGCTTGTTAATGACCTGTACATACAGTGAGACTGAAACTTTAGAATCCTCCACACATAGTGGACCTGTCAGGTTACCATTTATTCATTCACAAAGTAGGGAGTTTAACTTTGTCTCGGTATGACGGTCTGTGAGGGGTAGGGTGTGAGAAATAATCTTTTGTCCTGCAAAGCCTTACTGTTGGTGACTGGTGTGAGGCTGATAAAAGTATTGAATGGGGGGGGGGGGGGTGGAAGAGCAACAGTAAAATGAGGGAGGGTAGCCTCAAGCTATCACTGCCCATGTACTCGCTTCCTCTCACAGTGATGCAGCAGGGGACAGGGTAAACTGGGGTGGGTTTTGGGGTGGGTTTTAGGTCGGGTTGTGCTCATGCCTGTCTATACCAGGGGTGAACTCTGCCTTGTCCACTTGAGTAGACTGAAGTTCTGTCAAAACTCTGTCTCCTCAGCCCCTTGGTCACATGCTGTCAAAACACTAGCAGTAACTCTTGACCTTGCTAGCCCTGTCCTCTTTTGCTGTTGCTCTTTGCATCTACTGCTCTCTGGGCAAATTTAATTTTTCCAGAGCCAATTAGACTTTATGTTAATTTTAAAGGAACTTTAAAGCTTTCCCAAATTAATTCGAAACTTAAATAGAAAGCTGGCTTTTTTCCAGTTTTGTGATTCTTAGCTGGCTTTTTATCCATCCTCTGTCTCTGCCTGCCACTCTGAGTGTGGTTCTCTGCACCTTAGCCCCTGACTGTGCCCGTGAAGGCTCTGTGCTCCTTGTAACCTGGGCTCCTTCCCGTTTTACTGAGGTTGGTTCTCCTAGCTCATCCATGCTTACCAAAACATTTACCAATGGCAGCTGGTGCTTTATAATCCTTGCCAGCCAATACAGATATACTTCTCTTCAGGACATTGAGAGAACCAGTTATGCTTTGACAGTTCAGCAGCTTCTCAGCCTGTTCCCTGAATGTTGTCTGGGTGTGTTGCTGCACACAGGTATGTGCTGCTTCATTTCCTGGGGATTATGAATGGGATGGAAAATGGTACAAGCACCTGCAAGTCTCCTCACTTTTCACCTTCTGATGGAAGGAAGATGATTGAAGCAGCAGCTGGGGGTGGTTGGGCCTGAGGCACTGCTCTGAGGAACTCCTGCAGCAATGTCCTGGTGCTGGGGTGATTGACGTCCAGCAATCACATCCATCTTCCATTGTGCAGGCTGTGGCTCCGTCAATTGGAACGTTTTCCCTTTGATGCCCATTGACTTCAGATTCACCAGGGCTCCCTGATACCACACTCGGTCAAATGCTGTCATGCCAAGGGCAGTCACTCTCACGTCACCTTGGGAATTTGGCTTCTGTCCATTTCTGGGCCGAGGTTGCGATGAGGTTTGGCACTGCATCCGCCTGTGGATCAGGCTCCAGAATTGCTTCTCTCAACTTTTATACCTTCTAATGTTGGCGTGTTTTCGGGGTGTTTTCTTGATCAAAGTTGTTAATGTTTGAGACACAGGCCGGTTGAGAGAGTGTGTGTGGCGCGTGATCCACTATCTGTAGTCCTGGCCCGGGCCCTTGTTTTTATTCTCTGCTTTTGTTTATGTGTAACACCAGGATTCAGTCTTAAAAAGTCTTTCATTGAGATCTGGAGGAACTGTTTTATGATGTGGGAAGCGTGACTATAAAAAGCTGTGAGTGTTAAAGTTGGTGTTGAGTTCTGATTTGTATTCTGGTTTAGGTGGTGTGGGGAGCTCTGGGTAGAAGAGACTGCGAAATCTTCTGTCTGTCAAACTCAAGAAAGTGACCTTGCTGTGGCCGAGTTGATCTGCAGAATGCAAACGGATGGTGTTTAAAAATCCATCCACAGTTTAACAGACTGCCTTCCAGCCTGAACACCACCTTTTTCACAATCTCTGATGCATTATTAATCTGTTCTCTGTATAAATAGTCTGTTTGAGCATGAGTTTGATTTTATTAAACCATTATCATTTGTCTATTTTCTCTTTGCTCTGAAAACCTGTATTATAGAACATAGAACAGTACAGCACAATACAGGCCCTTCGGCCCACAATGTTGTGCCGACCTTTAAACCTCGCCTAAGACTATCTAACCCCTTCCTCCCACATATCCCTCTATTTTAAATTCGTCCATATACTTATCTAGTAATCTCTTGAATTTGACCAATGTACCTGCCTCCACCACCGCCCCAGGCAGCGCATTCCACGCCCCAACCACTCTCTGGGTAAAAAATCTCCCTCTGACATCTCCCTTGAACTTCCCACCCATTAGCTTAAAGCCATGCCCTCTTGTATTGAGCATTGGTGCCCTGGGAAAGAGGCGCTGGCTGTCCACTCTATCTATTCCTCTTAATATTTTGTATACCTCTGTCATGTCTCCTCTCATCCTTCTTCTCTCCAAAGAGTAAAGCCCTAGCTCCCTTAGTCTCTCCTCATAATGCATACTCTCTAAACCAGGCAGTATCCTGGTAAATCTCCTCTGCACCCTTTCCAACGCCTCCACATCCTTCCTATAATGAGACAACCAGAAATGGATACAGTACTCCAAGTGTGGTCTAACCAGAGTTTTATAGAGCTGCATCATTACCTTGTGGCTCTTAAACTCGATCCCTCGACTTAAGAAAGCTAACACCCCATAAGCTTTCTTAACTACCCTATCCACCTGTGAGGAAACTTTCAGGGATCTGTGGATATGGACCCCCAGATCCCTCTGCTCCTCCACACTACCAAGAATCCTGCCATTAACTTTGTACTCCGCTTTGGAGTTTGTCCTTCCAAAGCATACCACTTCACACTTCTCTGGATTGAACTCCATTTGCCACTTCTCAGCCCAGCTCTGCATCCTATCAATGTCCTTTTGCAATCTTTGACAATCCTCCACACTATCCACAACACCAACCTTTGTATCGTCTACAAATTTGCCAACCTACCCTTCTACCCCCTCATCCAAGTCATTAATAAAAATCATGATTAGCAGAGGTCCCAGAACCGATCCTTGTGGGACACTGCTAGTCACAGCCCTCCAATCTGAATGCACTCCCTCCGCCACAACCCTCTGCTTTCTATAGGCAAGCCAGTTCTGAATCCACACAGCCAAGCTTCCCTGGATCCACATCTACTGCACTACCCTCATCAATCTGCCTGGTCACCTCCTGAAAGAACACTGTCAGGCTTGTGAGACATGATCTGCCCTTCACAAAGCCATGCTGGCTGTCCCCGATCAGACCATGATTCTCTAAATGCTCGTAGATCCTATCTCTAAGAATCCTTTCCAACAGTTTGCGCACCACAGACATAAAGCTCACTGGTCTATAATTCCCTGGACTATCCCTACTACCTTTTTTGAATAAGGGAACAACATTTGCTACCCTCCATTCCTCTGGTACCATTGCCCTCTAACCTTCTGAAGAAGCCTCCCATGTGGAACCTTGTCAAATGCCTTACTAAAATCCATGTAGACCACATCTACTACACTACCCTCATCAATCTTCCTGATCACCTCCTGAAAGAACACTATCAGGCTTGTGAGACACGATCTGCCCTTCACAAAGCCATGCTGGCTGTCCCCGATCAGACCATGATTCTCTAAATGCTCATAGATCCTATCTCTAAGAATCCTTTCCAATAGCTTGCCCACCACAGACGTAAGGCACACTGGTCTATAATTCCCTGGACTATCCCTACCACCTTTTTTGAATCAGGGGACAACATTTGCCACCCTCCATTCCTCCAGTACCATTTCCGTGGACAATGAGGACTCAGTGATCCTAGCCAAAGGCTCAGCAATCTTCTCCCTTGCCTCACGGAGCAGCCTGGGGAATATTCCGTCAGGCCCTGGGGACTTATCTGTCCTAATATTTTCTAACAGCTCCAAAACATCCTCTCTCTTGATATCAACATGATCTAGAACATTAACCTTACCAACACTGTCCTCAGCGTCATCAAGGCCCCTCTCCTAAGTGAATACTGAAGAGAAGTATTCATTGAGAACCTCACCCACTTCCACAGCTTCTAGGCACATCTTCCCACCTTTATCCCTAATCGGTCCTACCTTTACTCCCGTCATCCTTCTGCTCTTCACATAAGTGAAAAATGCCTTGGGGTTTTCCTTAACCCTACTCGCCAAGGCCTTTTCATGTCCCCTTCTTGCTCTCCTCAGCCCCTTCTTAAGTTCCTTCCTTGCTACCCTATGTTCCTCAAGAGACCTATCTGATCCTTGCCGCGTAAACCTTATGTATGCTGCCTTCTTCCTCCTAACTGGATGTTCCGCCTCTCCTGTCAACCATGGTTCCTTCACCCTGCCATTCTTTCTCTGCCTCACCGGGACAAATTTATCCCTAACATCCTGCAAGAGATCCCTGAACAACGACTACATTTCTATATACAGTTCCCTTCAAAAATGTCATCCTGAAATTATGCGAAGACTGTTCTGCTGTACCTGATTGCTTGAAGTCCACTTGCTGCACTCCCCCTCCCCCTTCCCCCCAGTGATGTGACTGTAGTTGTCAATGTGAGGAGAACTATAGGCTGGGTTTGAGCATGTTGCCCCATTGTGGATCTGATTACAATGGCTTGTGTAACCACTCATTGTTCCATCCTCAATCCCATTGGTTTACAGCAGTCTTCTCTGGCAGTCTCTTGGGACTGAGCAAGAAACAAACTGCTGGAGGAACTCAGTGAATCAAGCAGCATCTGTGGAGGCAAAGGGATGGTCGACGTTTCAGGTCAACTATCCTCAGTCCTGATGCAGGGTCTCGACCTGAAACATTGACCATCCCTCTGCCTGCACAGATGCTGCCTGACCTGCTGAGTTCCTCCAGCAGTTTATTTTATTGCTCCAGATTCCAGCATCTGTAGTCTCTTGTGTCTCCCTCAGGATGGAGGATGACTTGCTTCTACTCCGTGTTTATGGATTCTGAGGTGGCTAATGAAGTCAGTGTGGGGACTGGAGACTTCTTCACAGGAGGGACTGACAGGGCAAGTGGATAGTTTGAAAGTTGGAGAACTCCTTCCACCACTTCTAATGAATGGGTTTGAGGGTCTCAATACCATCTCGAATGCTCCTCCTCCACTTTGAATGATCACGGACCAGTGATTCGCAGGAGTCCATGAGGATGTTGCATTTCTTCAAAGAAGCTTTGAGCACATCCTGAGCCTTTCCTCTGTCTACCTGGTAATCTCCTCCCAGAGCTCCGAATACTGTCTGTTTCAGTAGTCTGGTGTTGGGTGTGTGAATATGTGGCCAGCCCAATGCAGCCAACTGAGAGTAACCAGGGCCTCAGTGTTGGGATGTTGGACGGGGAGAGGGGCAGGTGTAGGTTTGATTGTCATGCTGGAGAATTGGGAAAATATTGAAGATACAAGGTTGACAATGTTTTCCAGTACCTGGAGCAAGTAGTCCGGTTCTCAGGAGTATATTGGAGGGCAGGGATCACTGCTGTCCACTAGACCATGAGTTTTGTACCAGGTTTGAGGTCTTGATCTTCAAATACTCTGTTCCTCAATCGATCAAAGCATGCATTGGTACAGTGATGGTAGTGGTGATTTTGTCATCAGTGTGTGCCTTTGTTGAGAGGTGGTTCTCGGGATGTGAGAGGTGATCCACGTTTTCCAGGGTGTTGTTGTGGACCTTTATTGTCCGTGGGCAGTGTGGTACAGCAGGGCAGCTCGGTAGCAGGCCTTGCTCTTGTAGATGCTGAATGTAAGGTCTATTCTCTCGTATGCTTCAGTGAATGACTTAACATAACACTTACTGTGTCTGTTCAAGTTCATGTCTCTACTGAAATAAGCTTAACAGTGTAGTACTGCATGGGTATTTTTCCTCCAACAGAGTAGTGTTTCTTCAGTTCTGCTCCTTTGACACTGTGACACTCACAACTACTGCCCTCTGACGGTGCAGCACTCCCACAGCATTTACAATGTACTGGGAACATTGGTTTAAATTCTATGATCATATCTGGAGTGGAACTGGCTCTTCTCATCCTGTGAGACTATGGTCCTCAGGGCCGTGTTTGGTAGTGAGACAGAAGCTTACTGATTAGAGAGAATGGTTGGAAGGGAGCTGTTGTCACGTGCATTTCAGGTTTGGAAATGTATGTACAGTAACTGGATGACCTTGTGTTTGATGTGCATTGACTGAAACTGTTGCCTTCGGTGCCTAAACTGTGATTAATGTCACTTCAATGTATTGAAGGAGTACACTGCTCTTGACCGGATTGATGCAAGCTCCATCTGCTGTGCTAGCTGGATATACTGAGCTGCTGTTGCTGACAGTGTACTGTCTGGAGAGTTGAAATAATGAGAATGGTTTTAATACCCCAACTTTATAATTAATTTACTTGGGGTTCTGAGTTGGCAGCCCAGGGATTGTGAACACAGATCCCACCAGCGAAGGTTTAGAAACGTAATTGTATATTTCTGAACCAGCAATAGGCTTATATCAGGAAAGGAATCACCAGGAAAGCTGGCAGATTGTCAGTAAAACCCAGCCAGGCGGCTGATACCTTTCAGGGGAAGGCACCTGCTGTCTGTTACAACTCTGGGTACAAGTTCCTCAGCCCCACAATGTGCTGTTAGTCTCAGTTGTGAGGCATGTATTAAATATTGCTCTACCAGCTTGTACTGAAAGCAAATAATTTATTTGAATCCTGTTTTTATTTCTATTGTAGGATTTTGGGTTTGATGGCAAGATCAGCATTTAATGTCCTTCTGTAATTTGTTGAGAAGGCTGTGGTGAGCTGCCTGGAACTGCTGCAGTCCGGCCAGTGAAGGTGGTTCTCACTGTGTGGTTGGGTGGGGAGTTTCAGGATTTAGAACAAATGATGAAAATGATGATAAAGGAATTGTGATGCATTTCCAAGTCACGATGGTCTGTGACTTGGAGAGGAACTGTGAATTCTGTTATTCATTTCAAAGGTTGAGTTTATTGTCATATGCACAAATACATGTCTGTGCAGGTTCATTGTTGAGGACCAAGGTGTTATGGCAATGCCAGCATTTATTGCCCTTGAACTGGATTGGGGTTCAGTTGTCAACAACATGGGCTGGATCCAGAGGTGTGCTTAGGCCAGACTGGGTAAGGGCTGCTGTTTTGCTCTTGTGAAGGAGGTAGGAATGAACCGGGTAGGTCTTTCTGACAATCTGGCAGCTTTATTTACCTCGTCAAGGCCTTGTACCTCATTGTCTGCCTGCAGTGCACTTTCTCTGTAGCTGTCACACTTTGTTCTGCATTCTGTTAATGTTTTCCCTTGTACTACCTCAATGTACTGATGTGATGAAACGATCTGTATGGATGGCATGCAAAACAAAGTTTTTCACTGTATCTCGGTACATATGACAATAATAAACCAATTACCATTTTTTCTAGTCACTGGTAGCAAGACTAATTGTGGTTGTTTAACCTGAATTTAAATTCCACAGTTGCCGTGGAATTATTAGTTCAGGCCCCTGGATATTTCCTCTACAAGGATTGCACGGTGATCACTCCATTTATACTGTGGGAATGTTGGGAGAATAGGGTTTCAGGAAAATTAGTGGGAGGGATGGGATTGTTTCTGAGCTATCATAGTCCTGAAAGGCAGAATGGCCTCCTTCTGTGTCATATGAAATATGGAAGTGGAAGTTAACTTTCCCAGCTGCTGTGGTGGGATTTGAACTCAAGCCTCTGTTTTATTAGTCCAGGTCTCTGGGTTTCTGGAGCATCGAACCACTTGAGAAAAGCCCACAATAGCGTCCTTTCTCAACAAGTAATCACCAGCAATGGCAAGCTGCCACTTTGAAGGGTGAGCAGTGTGTTGCAAAGCTAGCTGCTGGAGAGGAAGGCAAAACTGAAAGAAAATTGTTAAAATCAGCCTTTGATAAGCCAGCTACAGGTAGTACTTTTAAGTATATCAGCACTGGAGTCGTTGTAAATATTGTATACTTTAGGGTCTGTGTCTGTTCTGTATTCCAGTGCTTGATCCTCTGTAAAGATTGCAGATTGTTGGGTGTGTGTTTATCTTGGATTCTTGGTTAAAATTGCAGAGTTTGGGATCCTTGTTTGTACTATGTTTGAGTGCTGTGATCCTGGGTTGTAATTGCACACTTGGTGATCTGTATCTAGCACTATGATCTTCAGTAAACTTTGAAGAGTTTGGGGATCATTTTTTTCTACATCTTCATTTTTGGGTTCTGGGTGTCACTGGCAAGTCCAGCACTTAATCCCCATCCCCAGCTGAGAAGGTGGTGAAGAGCTGCAGCAGTCCTTCTGCTGAAGGTGCTCCCGCAGTGTTGTTGGGAGAGAGTTCCAGGACTTTGACCCAGAAATGATGAAGGACCATCTATGTATTTCATGTCTCACAAATTTGATTCAGGAAGTGCTGAAGATGTTTGATGAGGGTCAGGGCAGTGGATGTTATCTACATTTTCTTGCAGTAAAGCATTTGGCAAGGTCCTTCATGATAGGTTGGTCCAGAAGATGAGATCCACAGTGAGTTGGTAAGTGGATCCAAAATTGCCTTAGTCAGGGAAGGGGTGTTGTTCTAACTGGAGGTCTGTGACCAGTGGTATTCCACAAGGATCTGTGCTGGGACCTCTGTTGTCTGTCATAATTGAAAATCTAGGTGGTGTGATGAGTAAGTTTGCAGAATGCATGAAAACTGGTAGAGTTGTGGACAGCGAGGAAGGGTTGTCAAAGATACAGCAGGATAGTGAATTATATGGAAATTTGGTCAGAGAAATGACAGATGGACTTCAATCCAGGCAAGTGTGAGGTGATGCATTTTGGGAATATTAACTACAAGAGTAAAGTATACGATAAATGACAGGACCCCCTAGGAGCATTGATGTAATTGCACCTTGAGGGATCTTGGGGTGCAAGTCCTAGCTCCCTGAAAGTGATAACACTAGGTAGATAGGGTGGTAAAGAGGGAGATATGGTATGCTTGCCCAGTCAGCCAGGGCATTGAGTATAAACGCTGGCAAGTCATGTTGTAGCTGTATAAAACTTTGGGTTAGGCCACATTTGGAATATTGTGTGCATTTCTGGACACCGCACTATAGAAAAGATATGAGACTATGGAGAGGGTGTAGAAGAAATTCACCAGGATTTTGCCTGGATTAGAGAGTATTAAGGAGAGGTAGGACACACTTGGATTGTTTTCTCCTGAGCGTCAGAGGCTGAGGGGAGACCTGATAGAAGGATATAAAAGTATGAAAGGCAGAGAAAGGGTAGGTGGTCAGTTTGTTTCCTGAGGTGGAAATATAAAATACTTGAGGGCACAGGTTTAAGGTGAGAGGGGAAAAAGTTTAAAGGAGATGTCTGGGGCAAGTTTTTAACACAGAGAGTGGTGGATGCCTGGAATGCATTTCCAGGGAAGTGGTGGAAGCAGCTACAACAGCAATGTTTAAGGGGCATTTAGACAGACATGAACATGCAGGGAATAGAGGGGTATGGACCATGAGCAGACACTTGGGATTAGCTGAGGTTGGCAATCACGGTCGGTACTGTTATCGTGGGCCGAAGGGCCTGTTCCTGTACTCTACTGTTCTATGTTCTTAGGACGGTGTGTGACATGAAGGGGAATCTTCAGGTGTTGGTGTACTCATGTGCCTGCTGTCCTTGTCCGTGGTGGTGGCAGTCTCGAGTTTGGGAGGTACTGTTGGAGTATCCTGGGCGAGTAACTGCAGTGCATTTTGGAGACGGTGCACACTGCAGCCACTGTGTGCCTATAGTTGAAGGAATGAGTGTTTTGGCTGCTTTATTCTGGGTGGTGCTAAGCTTCTTGAGAGTTGTTGGTGCTGCACTTACCCAGGCAAGTGGAGAGTATTCTATCATGTCCTGCTTGTGCCTTGTCGATGGTGAAAAGCCTTTGGGTATCAATAGTTGAGTCACTCGCCACAGGATACCCAGCATCTGATCTACTTCTGTATGTAGCTGGTTCAGTTGAGTTTTGGTCTGTGGTGACCCTTTAGATATTGATGGTGTGGGACTTGGCAATGGTTGTGTTATTGAACGTCAAAGTGGATGGTTGCAATCTCTCTGGTTGGAGCTGACTATTGCCTGGCACTTCTTCAGGACAATTATTACTTGTTACTTATCAGCCCGTGTGTGATTTCTCTGCTTTCAGTCCCAAAATCCTCGGATATCACTGCATAGTTTGAGGTCTCCACAGTATTCCAATCTGTGGGGAATATTTCACAATTTGGGGCATGTGTATATTTGACTGTTGAGAACCTAAGTTAATGTTACTCAGTTTGGGGTTGTGTTTATATCGTCCTTGAGTACTCTCATCCTCAGTTAGTATGGCTGAGTCTGGGGTAAGTGTCCACACTATCCCAGTGCCACAGTTCTCTGTGAATATCTACTGGCTTGGTGTTGGTGTTCTGCTCTTTATCCAGTGCTGTAACTCTAAATAAGCCTTACACAGTTTGCGTTGACTATTCTAAATTCCAGTTGTGTGACGATCCTCGGTGAACATTGCAGAGTGTGGGGACTGTACCCCAGTGCTGCAATCCTCAGTGAACATTGCAGAGTGTGGGGTCAGTGTGGGGACTGTACCACAGTGCTGCGATCCTCAGTGAACATCGCAGAGTGTGGGGTCTGTACCCAGTGCTGCGATCCTCGGTGAACATTGCAGAGTGTGGGTCAGTGTGGGGACTGTACCGCCAGTGCTGCGATCCTCGGTGAACATTGCAGAGTGTGGGGTCAGTGTGGGGACTGTACCACAGTGCTGCGATCCTCAGTGAACATTGCAGAGTGCGGGGTCAGTGTGGGGACTGTACTCCAGTGCTGCAATCCTCAGTGAACATTGCAGAGTTTGGGAAGGGTTAACATTGCAGTTTGTGGTCAATGCCTGTGCTGTTTCAGTGCAGCAATCTGTGGTTAAATATTTTACAGTTTGAGGTCAGTTCTGCTCTATTCCAATGTAACAAACCAAAGTTAACATTGATCAAATTGGATCCACTTCTCTGATTCCAGTGCTGTAATCCTGGTTTAAATTTGCACAGTATTCTGTTCTTTAACTGAGGATTGCAGAACTCTGATAACTTTATATTCCAGTGTTGTGATCCGTGGTTAACATTGCACAGTTTGGTGTTTACAACTATTCTTCAACCAAGGACACAGAACTCTGAAGACTTTGTAGTTTGGGGTCAGTGTTTAAGCTGTATTTTCACTGCTGTGATCTGTTGTCAGGAATGCACAGTTTGGGTTCACAGTTCCAGTGTTGCAGTATTTGTTGTCAGTGCCGCACAGTTGGGGGTCTATGTCTGTGTTGTATGCCAGTGCTGTGATCTATGGTCAATATTGCAGATATTGGAGTGTGTGTTTGCACTGTGTCCAAGTCTCGGGATCCTCAAATACCATCTCTTGCCTCTCTCAATAACCTGGGGTATATCCACCTTAATGCACTTTAAGGGACTCAACACTACCTCCCACACTATCTCGAAATGCCATAGCATATTGGCATGCTCCACACTGATCTCCCTATCCTTCACATCCTTCTCCTTGGTAATACTGATGCAAAGTACTCATTGAGGACCTCACCCACATCCAAGCCCATGTTCCCTCCTTCATCCTTGAGCGGTCCTATCACTCTCCCTAGTTATCCTCTTTCTCTTGATGTATGTACAGAATGCCTTGGAATTCTCTTTAATCCTACTTGCCAAGGGTTTTTCATGGCCCCTCCTGGCTTTCCTAATTCCCTTCTTGAGTTCCTTTCTGGCTTCTTTATAATCCTCAAGTGCTCTGTTTGAACCTAGCTTTCTAAGCTTTACATACTTTTTCCTTTTTCTTCTTAACTAAATTCACCACCTCTCTCGACATCCAAGGTTCCCTCACCCTGCCATCCTTGTCCTTCCTTCTTACTGGAACGTCACTGTCCTGTACTCTGTGCAGTTGGCCTTTAAACACCCTCCACATGTCAGATATGTACTTGCCCAAAAACAGCTGTTCCCAAGTCCTAGTACAGCTAGTTCCCAAATACAGCTTAAACACTGCTCCCTGGCTCCTGCCTAAAGCCCCTGTAATGTGCCCGGCTCTAATTTAATACTCTCCGCAAGGTCCTTACTTGTCCTTATCTGTAGCTATCTTAAAAACTTAAGGAGTTGTGGTTACTGTTCCCTAACTGTTCTTCCACTGAAAGGTCGGTCACCTGGCCAGGCTTGTTACCCAACACCAGGTCCAGTAAGCCCCTCCTCTCATTGGACTATCTACATATTGATTAAAGAAACCCTCCTGGATGCACTTAACAAATTCTGCCCTGTTTAAACCTCTCACACTAAGGAGGTCCCAGTTTATATTGGGGAAGTTGAAGTCCCCCACGACAACAACCCTATTAGTTTTACATCTTTCCCTAATCTGCCTGCATATCTGTTCCCCAATGTCCCGGTGGCTACTGGGGGTGTGTAGTATAATCCCATCAGAGTGATTGCACGTTTCTTATTTTTGAGTTCTACCCACATAGACTCAGTGGATGGGCCCTCCATTGAGTTGTCTCTGATTAGAAGTGCAACTCTTTCCAACTGCCCTCACCCCTCCTTTGCCTCTCTCTCTATCCTTTCAAAAAGATCAAAACCCTGGAACATTAAGCTCCCATTCCTGTCCCTCTCTCAACCAAGTCTCTGTAATGGCCACATCATCATAGTTCCATGTATTGATCCATGCTTGAAGTTCATCACCCTTTCCCATAATACTCCCAGCATTCATATACACATACTTCAAACTGTCCGTGCCATCGTGTCTACGTGTCTGTTACTTTGCTCCTGCCTGTGTTTACTGGCCCTGACATCTGCCTTCCTCTCAATCCCTCCACTTTCTGACCCGGTGCTCTGGGTCCCATCCCCCTGCCAAACTAATTTCAACCCTCCTTCTTTGCCTTGCCTACTTAAGTGTCTGTCTGTCTAAGTGCCTCTTAAACGTAGTGATCATACCTGGCTCCACCACCACCTCTGGTAGCATGTTGCAGGCATCAACTTCTCCGTGTGGACACTTACCTCTCAGGTCTCCTCTGAAACCCTTCCTCTTGCCTTAAAACCATGCCCTCTTGTTTTTGATTCCCCTACCATGGGAAAGAGGTTCTGACTTATTTATCCTATTATAATCTTAGATACCTCTGTCAGGTCACCCCTCAGCCTCTGTCATTCCAGGGAAAACAAGCCCAGCCTATTCAATCTCTCCCCATGACCAAAGTCTCCAAGCCAGGCAACATCCTGTTGAGATGAGACTTCAGATGCTGGAGTCTGGAGCAAAAACAAAATGCTGGAGGAACTCTGGTCAGGCAGCATCTGTGGAGGGAATGGACAACAGCTGTTTTTTGGCCAAGATCCTTCATCTAACATCCTGGTAAATCTCCTCTGCAGTCTCTCCAGCGTAATCATATCCCTCCTACAGTGGGTGACCAGAACTGCACAAAGTACTCCAAGTGGGGCCTGACCAGTTTTGTAAAGTTCCAAAATAACATCCCAACTCTTATATTCTATGCTTCGACTTCTGAAAGCAAACAACCCTTATGTCTTCTTCACCAGCCTATTTGCTAAGGTTGCCGCTTTCAGTGAACTGTGGATGTGATTCCCAAGGTCCGCCTGTTACATTCCTTGGTGCCCTACCATTTACTGTATACGTCCTATCTCTATTTGATTTGCATTGACTTCTGTCAACACTTCTTGCTGCCTCGGTAAAGCAGCCAACATAATCAAAGACCCCTCCCATCCCGGACATTCTCTCTTCTCCCCCTTCCCATCAGGCAGAAGATACAAAAATCTGAAAACATGTACCCCCAGGTTTAAGGACAGCTGCTATAAGATGATTGAATAGTCCTCTAGTATGATAAGATGGACCCTTGACCTCACCATCCACCTTGTTATGGCCTTGCATCTTACTGTCTACCTGTACTGCACTTTCTCTGTAGCTGTAACACTTTACTCTGCATTCTGTTATTGTTTTACTTCCTCAATGCACTGTTGTGATGAAATGATCTGTATGGATGGTATGCAAGACAAGCTTTTCACTGTGCCTCGGTACACGTGACAATAATAAACTGATTTATCAATGCATCACCTCACATTTGTAGGGATTAAATTCCACCTACTAATGCTCTGCCCAACTTTCTATCTGATCTATATCCTGCTGTAGCTTTCAACAACCTTCAAAGAGTTATACAGCATAGACCAAGGTGTCTTCCTGAGCTAGTCTCAATAACCTGCATTTGGCCCATATCCCTCTAAAACTTTCTGATTCATGTACTTGTTCAAATGTCTTAAACGTTATAGTTGTACCCCCTCGATCACTTCCTCTGGCAGCTTGTTCCATATACCCACCAGCCTCTGTGTGGAAAAACTTGCCCCTCGAGTCCCCTTTAATTCCTCTCACTTTAAATCTATGCCCTCAGAAAGACTGTGACTATCTACCCTGTCTTTGCCTCTCATGATTTTATAAACCTCTCCAGGTTATCCCTTAGTCTCCTTCACTCCAGGGAAAACCTATTCAGTCTCTTCTTATAACTCAAGCCCTCTGGTCCACAACACTCTTGTGAATCTTTTCTGTACCCTCTCTAGCGTAGTCACATTCTTCCTATCATATGGTGACCAGAACTGCATGCAATACTACAAGTGCGGTCTCACCAGTGTCTTGTACAGCTGTACCATGACGTCCCAATTCTCGAAGTCAGTGCTTCGACTGATGAAGGCAAGTGTACCAAACGCTTTCTTCACCACGCTGTCTACCTGTGCCGCCACTTTCAGGAAATTATGTACCTGTACCCCTTGGTCTCTCTGTTCTACAGCCCTCCCCAGAGCCCTGCCATTCACTGTGCATGTCCTGCCCTGTTTAACTTCCCAAAATGCATCACTTTCCACTTAGTCCGAGTTAAATTCCATCTGCCATTTTGGCCCACTTTCCCAGCTGATCTGGATCGTGTTGCAATCTCGGACAACCTTCTTCACCGTCTACCACACCACCAATTTTGGTGTCATTCGCAAAAGTACTGCATATGCCACCCACATTCTCTTCCAAACCCATTATATAGGTGGCAAAGACAGTGCACCCAGCACTGATTCCTGTTGCCACACACTGCTTACAGGCCTCCAATCTAAAAGACATCGCTCCACTACCACTGACTCCGTCCACCAACTCTGGATCCGTTTGGCTGCTCACCCTGGATCCCATGTGATCTCACTTTCCAGACCAGCCTACCTTGCGGGACCTTGTCAAAGATCTTGCAAAAGTCTGTGTAAACAATGTCTACCTCCCTGCCCTCATCAATCCTCTTGGTCACCTCTTCAAAAAACTCAATCAAATTCATGAGACTCAATCCTAATCAGTACTAACCTTTTCAAATGTACATAAATCCGGTCCCTTAGAATTTTCTCCATAATTTCCCTACCACTGATGCAAGGCTGACCAGCCTGCAGTTAGCTGGATTATCTCTGCTGCTCTTCTTAAATACAGGAACAAAATTAACTGTCCTCCGTTCTTCTGATCCCTCAGCTGTAGCGAACGAAAAATCTCTGTCAGGGCCCCAGCTATCTCCTCCCTTGTTTGCTGTAGCATTCTGGGATAGATCTCACCCAGCCTTGGGGACTTACCCACTCTGGAGCATTCCAGGACATATAGAAGGAGAATAGGCAGGTAGTGCAGTGTACCCCTGTGACACTGAGCCAGGTCGTGTGGTGCAGCAGGGAAGGGGGGAGAAGAGGAGAGCGGTAGTGAAAGGGGATTCCATAGTAAGGAGGGCAGACAGGAAATGCTATGGATGTGAAAGAGACTCCCGGATGGTCTGTTGCCTCCTGGGTGCGAGGGTCAGGGACGTCTCGGATCAGGTCCACAGCATTCTGAAGGGGGAGGAGGAACAGCCAGCGGTCGTGGTACATATTGGTACCAATAGCGTAGGTAGGAAAAGCGATGAGGTCCTGAATAGGGAATATAGGGAGCGAGGTAGGGAGTTGTAAAGCAGGATCTCAAGGGTAGTAATCTCTGGATTGCTGCCTGTGCCACGCGTTTGTGAGGGTAAGAATCGGATGAAATAGCTGATGAACGCATGGATAAGGAATTGGTGCAGGGGTCAGGGTTTCAGATTTATTGATCATTGGGATCTCTTCTGGGGAAGGTACGAGCTGTACAAAAGGAACGGGTTACACCTGAACTGGAGGGGGACCAATATTCTTGTGGGCAGGTTTGCTAGATCTGTTGGGGAGGGTTTCAACTAGTTTGGCAGGGGGATGGGAACCAGAGTGATGGGTCAGAGGTTGGTGCATTTAGTGTACAAGTAGATGCAGAGTGTAGAAAGACTGTGAGGAAGGATAGGCATTTGAAAGGGCAAAATTGCAGTCAGTTGGATGGGCTGAAGTGTGTCTGCTTTAATGTGAGAAGTGTCAGGAACAAGGCTGATGAACTCAGAGCATGGGTAAGTACATGGAACTATGACGTGGTGGCCATTATAGAGACTTGGCTATCACAAGGGTAGGAATGGCTGCTGGATATTCCGGGGTTAAGATATTTCAAAAGGGACAGGGACAGAGGTAAAAGAGGTGGGGAAGTGGCTTTGCTGATCAGGGACAGTATGACAGCTGTAGAAAGGGAGGATGTCCTGGAGGGATCATCTATTGAGTCTGTGTGGGTTGAAGTCAGAAACAGGAAGGGAGCGATCACTCTATTGGGAGTATTCTACAGACCCTCCAATAGCAGCCGAGACACTGAGGAGCAGATCGGGAGGCAGATTTTGGAAAGGTGCAAAAATAACAGGGTTGTTGTCATGGGTGATTTCAACTTCCCTAATATTGATTGGCACCTCCTTAGTGTAAAGGGGTAGATGGGGCAGAGTTTGTTCAGTGTGTCCAGGAAGGACTCCTGACACAGTATGTTGATAGGCTGACTAGAGAAGAGGCCATACTGGTACTAGGCAATGAGCCTGATCAGGTTTCAGATCTCTTGGTGGGAGAGCATTTTGGAGACAGTGACCATATCCTTGGAGAGGGATAGGAGCAGACGATATGGGAAAGTGTTAACTGGGGGAGGGGGAATTATAATGCAATTAGGCAGGAACTTGGGAGCGTAAATTGGGAACAGGTGTTCCTGGGGAAGTGTACAACAGAAATGTGGAGGTTGCATGGGGAGTACTTCCATGGGGTTCTGGATAGGTTTGGCCCATTGAGGCAGGGTAAGGATGGTAGGCCCATTGAGGCAGGGTAAGGATGGTAGAGTGAAGGAACCTTGGTTGACATGAGATGTAGAATATCTTGTCAAGAAGAAGAAAGAAGCTTACCTGAGGTTTAGAAAGCATGGATCAGACAGGGCTCTGGAGAGTTACAAGGTAGCCAGGACGGAGCTTAAGAATGGATTTAGGAGACAGAGAAGGGGGCATAAGTAGGCCCTAGCGAGTAGGATTAAGGAAAATCCCAAGGTGGTTCTACACGTATGTGAAGAATAGGAGGATGACTAGAGTGAGGGCAGGACCGATCAGGGATAAAAGAGGAAACGTGCCTGGAGTCAGAAGAGGTAGGGGAGATCCTTAATGAATACTTTGCTTCGGTGTTCACCAGTGAGAGAGACCTTGACATTTGTGAGGATGGCGTACGACAGACTAATACGCTGGGGCATGTCGATGTGAGGAAAGAGGATGTGCTGGAACTACTGAAAAACATTAAGATAAGTCAGCGGGCCCAGATGGGATATATCCAAGGGTTATTACGGGAAGTGAGGGAAGAGATTGCTGGCGCCTTTGGCGATGATCCCTGCATCGTCACTGGTGACAGGAGTAGTGCCAGATGATTGGAGGGTGGCAAATGTTGTTCCTTTGTTTAAGAAAGGGATAGGGGTAACCCTGGGAATTATAGACCAGTGAGTCTTACTTCAGGGGTGGGCAAATTACTGGAGAAGATTCTTAGAGACAGGATTTACGGGCATTTGGAGAAGTATAAGGCTGATTAGGGACAGTCAGCATGGCTTTGTGAGGGGCAGGTTATGCCTCACGAGCCTGATTGAATTCTTTGAGGATGTGACAAAGCACATTGAATGAAGGGTAGAGCAGTGGATGTGGTGTACGTGGATTTTAGTAAGGCGTTTGATAAGGTTCCTCAAGGAAGGCTCATTCAGAAAGTCAGGAGGCATGGGATCCAGGGCAACTTGGCTGTGTGGATTCAGAATTGGCTCGAACATAGAAGACAGAGGGTGGTGGTAGACAAGAGTGTACTCTGCCAAGAGGTAAGTGACCAGTGTGTTCCACAGGAATCTGTTCTGGGACCCCTGCTCTTTGTGATTCTTATAGATGACTTGGATGAGGACGTGGAAGGGTGGGTTAGTAAGTTTGCAGATGACACGAAGGTTGGTGGTATTGTGGATAGGGTAGAAGGTTGCTGTGTGTTATAACAGGACATTGATAGGATGTAGAGCTGGGCTGAGAAGAGGCAAATGGAGTTCAACCTGGGAAAGTGTGAAGTGATTCACTTTGGAAGATTGAATTTGAAGGCAGAACGCAAGGCTAACAGTGTGGAGGAACAGAGGGATCTGGGGTCCATGTCCCATAGATCCCTCAAGGTTGCCACGCAGGTTGATGGGGTTGTTAAGAAGGTGTATGGAGTGTTGGCCTTCATTAGTTGGAGTATTGAGTTCAAGATCCGCGAGGTAATGTTGCAGTTCTATTAAACTCTGGTTAGACCACACTTGGAGTATTGTGTTCATTTTTGGTTGCCTCATTTTAGGAGGGATGTGGAGGCTTTTGAGAGGGTGCAGAGGAGATTTACTAGGATGCTGCCTGGATGGAGAGCATGTCTTATGAGGATAGGTTGAGTTAGCTGGGGTTTTTCTCTTTGGAGAGAAGGAGGATGAGAGGTGACTTGATAGAGGTGTACAAGATGATTAAGAAGGCATAGATCGAGTGGACAGTCAGAGACTTTTTTCCCAGGGCGACAATGGCTAACATGAGGAGGTATTATTTTAAAGTGATTGGAGGAAGGTATAAGGGGGGATGTCAGGGGTAAGTTTTTTACACAGAGAGTGGTAGGTGCATGGAACGCACTGCTGGCAGAGGTTGTGGAGGCAGATACATTAGGGACGTTTAAGGGACTCTTAGATAGGCACATGAAATGACAGAAAAATGGAGGGCCATGTGGGAGGGAAGAGTTAGATAGATCATGGTGCAGGATTAAATGTCAGCAAAACATCGTGCCGAAGGGCCTGTACTGTGCTGTCATGTTTTATTTTCTAATACCTCCATGTTCTTAATACTTACATGCTCGGACTATCGACCTATCCCTTCCTGAACCCATTATCCTCCATGTCCCTCTCCTTGGTGAATACAGATAAGAATTATTCATTTAGGACCTTGCCCACATCCCTGGCTCCACACATAGATTACCCACTCTCTCCCAGCTACTCTCTTGCTTCTAGCTTACCTATAAAATGACTTTGGATTCTACTTAATCTTTCCTGCCATGGATATTTCATGAGCAACAAACATTCTGCTGGAGCGACTCAGTGGGTTGAGCAGCATCTATTGGGGGAGAGGAATTGTTGGTGTTTCGGGTTGAAACCCTGCACAGAATTATGGTCACTGTTTCCAGAGTGTTTCCCAACTGTTCCAGTATCTGCAGTCTCTTGTGTCTCTACTTCCACCAGCTGCTTGGTTTCATTTCCTAAGATGAGGTCAAGTACAGCCCTTCTCCAACAGGACTATCTACACACTGTCTCAAAAGATTATCTTGGATGCACTGAACAGATTCCCCTCCATCTAAACCCCTTACATGGCAGTCCCAGACAATATTGGTTAATAAAGTTAAATCCTCCATTACTGTAATGCTATTGCATTTGTATCTTTCTGACATCCATTTTTAACCTTTTTCATGTAACATTCTGAAATTTCACCATCCCAGTCCTTGAGTTCTCTGGTTACAATGT
Organism: Pristis pectinata; assembly: GCF_009764475.1. NCBI lineage: Eukaryota > Metazoa > Chordata > Chondrichthyes > Rhinopristiformes > Pristidae > Pristis > Pristis pectinata. Next base: position 885,172 of record NC_067413.1, on the reverse strand, counting down.
TCTTGTGATTATTATTGGTTTATTATTGTCACTTGTACCAAGGTACAGTGAAAAACTTGTCTTACAAACCGATCGTACAGGTCATTCATTACACAGTGCAGTTACATTGGGTTAATACAGAGTGCATTGATGTAGTACAGGTAAAAACAATAACAGTACAGAGTAAAGTGTCACAGCTACAGAGAAAGTGCAGTGCAATAAGCTGCAAGGTCACAACAAGGTAGATCGTGAGGTCAGAGTCCATCTCATTGTATAAGGGAACCGTTCAATAGTCTTATCACAGTGGGGTAGAAGCTGTCCTTGAGTCTGATGGTACGTGCCCTCAGGCTCCTGTATCTTCTACCCGATGGAAGAGGAGAGAGAAGAGAATGTCCCCGGGTGGGTGAGGTCTTTGATTATGCTGGCTGCTACACCAAGACAACGAGAGGTAAAGACAGAGTCCAAGGAGGGGAGGCTGGTGTCCGTGATGTGCTGGGCTGTGTCCACAACTCTCTGCAGCTTCTTGCGGTCTTGGGCAGAGCAGTTACCGTACCAAGCTGTGATACATCCAGATAGGATGCTTCTATGGTGTCATCGTAAAAGTTGGTGAGAGTCAAAGGGGACAAACCAAATTTCTTTAGCTCCTGAGGAAGTAGAGGTTGCTGGTGAGCTTTCTTGGCTGTGGCATCTACGTGATTTGACCAGGACAGGCTGTTGGTGATGTTCACTCCAGGAACTTGAAGCTATTAACCCTCTCGGACCCTCAGCACCATTGATGTAGACAGGTGCATGTACACCGCCCCCTTTCCTGAAGTCAATGACCAGCTCTTTAGTTTTGTTGACATTGAGGGAAAGGTTGTTGTCATGACACCATTCACTAAGCTCTCTATCTCCTTCCTGTACTCCGACTCATCGCTGTTTGAGATACAGCCTACAACGGTGGTATCATCTGCAAACTTGTAGATGGAGTTAGAGCAGACTCTGGCCACACAGTCATGAGTGTATAAGGAGTAGAGTAGAGGGCTGAGGATGCAGCCTTGTGGGGCACCAGTGTTGAGAATAATCATGCCAGAGGTATTGCTGCCTCTCCTCACTGATTGCGGTCTGTTTGTTAGAAAGTCAAGGATCCAGTTACAGAGGGAGGTGTTGAGTCCTAGGTCTCGGAGTTTGGTGACAAGCTTGCTTGGAATTATTGTATTGAAGGCAGAGCTGTAGTCAATAAACAATAGTCTAACGTAGGTGTCCTTTACTGTCCAGATGCTCCAGAGCTGAGTGAAGGGTCAGGGAGATGGCGTCCGCTGTAGACCTGTTTCAGCGATAGGTGAATTGCAATGGGTCCAGGTTGTCTGGTAGGCTGGAGTTGATGCGTGCCATGACCAACTTCTCAAAGCACTTCATGATGGTGGATTACAGATTAAAAATATTCATTTAAAACCTTACCTACAACATCTGGCTCCTTGCACAGATTGCTATTTTAGTCCTTAATGTAACTTGCTCTTTCTTTGGTTACCCTCTTTCCCTTAATATACTTATAGAATGCTGTGGGATCTTGCTTCATCTTGTTTGCCAGAGCTACATTGGCCTCCCTCTTTGCCCTTATGATGTCAGTTTTAAGTAACTCCTACACTTTCTATTTTCCTGACAGACCTCCCCGATTCCAGTTTTCTGCGTTGCTGGGGCTTTGCCGGGTGAATGTAGGAGGCCAATGACAGTGGAGGTCACCCCTGTGAACTTCACAGGGCTGTTCACAATGCTGTCACCCACTCCACCTTTGGTTTTCCCACTGCAGGGGAGACCACACTGTACACGTGGAATGCAATTTACTAAATTGGAATATTGGCAGGTAAATCACTATTTCACCTCCAAAGAATTTTTAGAACCTTGGACAACAGGGAGGGAAGAGGTACAAGGGCAAGAGTTGCATCTCCTGTGGTTCAATGGGTGAGTATTGGTAGAGAAGAGTTGGAGCAGAGTATTGTGGGAGAATGTTGGGAGAGGATAGATGATGGTTTTCTCATGGTGGCATTAACATACATGGATAAAGGTGTGGACAAGGGGAAGCCTATCCCTACTCTGGGGTGCGGTGAGAGCAGAAGTGCAGGAAATATATTTCATTCATCCCTACCGATTTGTACCTCCTCAGATATAGATCTTGTTATTCACTGGTTTCACCAGCCTCCTTCATCCAGCACCACCTGAAACCTGTCTCTCCACAGATGTTTCCAGGGTTTTCTGTTACTGTTTGCTATGACCTTGTTGCCTACCTTGTTTGCAACAATACATATGCCCCTGAGGCACAGGAAATGTGGTCTAATTGTGGCTAAAAAAAAGTTAAGGATTGTATTAAATTAAAGTTCTATGGTTCTAAAGGAAAAAGAGCCAAAATAAGCAACAAATGTGAGAATTGGGGAAATTTCAGAAGACCAAGACATTGATGAGGAGAGGGAAAGTAATTTGTGAGAGTCATCTAATGAGAAATATAAGAAGTCATTTATATATGTATCACAAACAACAGAGGTCCCGCAGAATGCCACTGGTCACGGACCTCCAGCATACCCGCTATGGGCAAGCTAATTCTGAATCCAAACTACCAATTCTCAGCCCCCTACTCTACTCCCTATACCCTTATGACTGCATGGCCAGATTCTGCTCTAACTCCATCGACACATTTGCAGATGATCCCACTGTAGTGGGCCGTATTGTTCTGTAATGTTCTATGTTCTAAATTTAAAAACATATTTTCTGGCTGAGTGCTGCCAGGATCAGTGCTGGGCCTCTGCTGTTCACAACCTATCTCAATGATTTGGATGACGGGATCAAGTGTAATATATCCAGGGTTTCAAACTGAAACATTGACTGTCCATTTCCCCCGTAGATGCTACCTGACCCATTGAGTTCCCCAGCATTTGGTGTGTTGCTGTAATATATCCAAGTTTACTGATAACACAAAGCTCCGGTGACTTGACTTTAGTCCTGAATATGGGTTTTGTGTGGAGATTGCATGTTCTCTCTATGACCACATAGGTTTCCTCTGGAGGTTCCAGTGTTCTACTACACCCCAAAGACTTGTTGGTTGATTAATTAGCTATGGTATGTTACCACTTTGCTTACGTGGCTGGTAGGAGAACGAGTTGATGGGAACAAGGGAGAACAGGTTACAGGGAAAGTGAGTGGCAGAGTGGGATGGTCTGTGATGTGTGTTGTCAGGAAATGTGGAATGAGGTGAGCTGCATGTTTGCATTGTGCATCAGTCCACGTTTGGGAGGGAGTGCAGACCATAGACCAGGCTTGGACACCTGTTATCAGTCTTTACTTTGAGAATGCTCAGTCAGGATCAAGGTGAGTTGAGGCATGTAGCTTTGAGGAAGGAGCCTGGCTCAGTGATGCCTGCACCGATGTGTGAATTGGCTGTGTTTGGTCTTGTCTAATTGTGATTGGGTTAATTTAATTTTATTGAATTCCACTCCAGTTCAGTAGTTGTCGGGTAAACAGAGTATTTCATGAGGTGCTCAGACTGTTGTAGATACTGTTTGAAAAGCAGTAGGGATCGTAAAACCTTTGTCCTCTGTCGGCCTCTCTCTGTCTCATGATGTTTCTCACTGTTTGATCCATTATCCAGTACTGGATGAGGATAACTTTCCTTCAGAAAAATCTATGAAACCTTGAAGATGTTGTCTCTGGTTGTTCCATCCAGTGACTCCATCCTTTTCCTGCCTACTTACACATGCTGAGTCAGACAGCTTACAACCTCAATCCTCCTTCACACCTTTGCCAACTTTAGATTTGGTTATTTCATAATGCCATAAGACACACGAGCAGAATTAGGCCATTCGGCCCATCGAGTCTGCTCCGCCATTCGATCATGGCTGATTTATTTTTCCCTCTCAACCCCATTCTCCTGCCTTCTCCCCCTAACCTTTGACACCCATACTAATCAAGAACCTATCAACCTCTGCTTTAAATACACCCAATGACTTGGTCTCCACATCCCTCTGTGGCAATGAATTCCACAGATTCACCACCCTCTGGCTGAAGAAATTCCTCCTCATTTCTGTTCTAAAGGGATGTCCTTCTATTCTGAGGCTGTGCCGTCTGGTCCTAGACTGTCCCACTACTGGAAACATCCTCTCCACGTCCACTCTGTCCAGGCCTTTCGATATTCGATAGGTTTCAATGAGATCCCCCCTCATCCTTCTAAACTCCAGCGAGTACAGGCCCAGAGACATCAAACGCTTCTCATATGTTAGACTTTTCATTCCCGAGATCATTCTTGTAAACCTCATCTGGACCCTCTCCAATACCAGCACATCCTTCCTTAGATATGGCGCCCAAAACTGCTTACAATACTCCAAATGTGGTCTGACCAACGCCTTATAAAGCCTCAGCATTGCTTTTATATTCTAGTCCTCTTGAAATGAATGCTAACATTGCATTTGCCTTCCTTACTACCAATTCAACCTGCAAGTTATCCTTTAGGGAATCCTGCACTAGGACTCCCAAGTCCCTTTGCACCTCTGATTTCTGAATTTGCTCCCTGTTTAGAAAATAGTCTACGCCTTTATTCCTTCTACCAAAGTGCATGACCGTACACTTCCCTACGCTGTATTCCATCTGCCACTTCTTTGCCCATTCTCTCAATCTGTCCAAGTCCTTCTGCAGACTCCCTGCTTCCTCAGCACTACCTGCCCCTCCACCTATCTTTGTATCATCCGCAAACTTGGCCACAAAGCCAACAATTCATCATCCAGTGCTGTCACTGCCAGCAGATTGCAGCATTCGTAAACTTGAGCTTGTCTAAAGCTCTGCTGTAGTTTCCTGATTCAGAAATCAGGAACTTCTGTTTTTAGAATGTGTTTGTTCAGGTGGACAGTGCTTTCAATTCCCTGTAGAACTGTTTCATTTCCCTTGAGGAATTGTAGAGTTTACAATCCAGGAATGCCTTGTGTTTATATCAACCAACTGGTGGAGAAACCAAGAGTCTCTTCACATGGTAATTGTGGTGGACCTCAGGGCAGTCCATACGCTGTGGTCACACTAACCTCTGCAGGCTGGAGTCATTAGGTTGTCAGTGAGACTCTGTTAAGAAGAGGTATCAACCAAGGCTTCAGCATTGTCCTGACGCTGTCTTCAGTCTTTCCTGCCGTAACACTTCAGTTCGAAAAAATTTCCCACTGGAGTGGAACTAATCTACAGTGGAAATGGTCGTCTCCATTCCAGAACAAAGGTCAGTCCATATTTGAGAATATGCGCACACTAGTTCCAAGTTGTCAAGGACAGAATCAGAATCAGGTTTATTATCACTGAAATATGTCATGAAATTTGTTTTGCATAGCAGTACAGTGCAAAACAAAAAAATTACTAGAAGTTGCAAAAATAAATAAATAGTGGAAAAGAGAACTTGTTCACTGAAGCATACAAAAGGGTGGGCTTCACACTCATCGCCCACAAATCAACAACAGCATATCGGGAGCTATCTCTCAGCAGATATTGATGATGAAACTTAGCTTTGCCTTGAGTGTGCCAGCACAAACTTTGGCTCCCTGAGGGGAGGGGGACTGAAGACGGGCCATAAGATATAGGAGCAGAATTAGACCATTCATCCCATTGAGTCTGCTGCACCATTCAGTCATGGCTGATTTTTTAAAAACTCCATTCTCCTGCCTTCTCCCCATAACCCTTAACCCCCTTACCAATCAAGGTCTCAAACCAGCAGGAAGCTCGCGGTGTACCAGGTGTTTGTGAACCCTGCCCACTTGTATATTTCTGAGACTTGGACTGCCACCAACAGACACAGGTAAGTACTGGAGGGGAACCGTGAACATAAAATCCCCCAAACCCACTGGCAGGTTAAGTGAGTCACTGCCGGTCACCTCTCCCAACCAACAGCCCCAGTATGGACTACAGTCATTTGGCTCCATTGGGCAATCCATGCCCGACACCAGACTCCAGGCAAATGCTCACAATCCACTGAGGAAAAAAATTGCCCCATCCCTGTCTTAAATGGGAAATTTAAGGCCCCAGGGTTTAGATTCTTCCACAAAAGGTAGCACCCTCTCCACATTCACCCCATCAGAACACCTCAGGACCTTGACAGGGTGGATGGGAGTAAATCCTGGAACTCCTCACCGTAGCACTGTGGGAGTATCTATCCGGGCAATTTCTGGAGGTGGAAAAGCAAACGCCAGCTCAGTCAGCAGTGAGCAATAAATGCTAGCCTTGCAGAGGCACACACCCCATCACAAATCTGATTTAAAAGAAGTCACAAAATGTTGTCTTCAGAAATAAGTTCTTTTAATTTGTTATTTTTATTAGCTGCAGGTCCTCCATCCTTGTTGGAGAAGGGAAGAGAAATGTAATGCATGAGCAGCACTTAAGGGCTCTTTGTAAACATGAGTGGGTGAAATGGCCCATATTGTAGCAACATGCAAGCTTACATTTGTGGTAACGCCCCTATGCTGCTGAATCTGAACATGCTCAGCCTGTAACGAACGCTTCCGGGCTCCTTCCAGTTTTACAAACAAGACCACTTTCTGAATCATGCTTCGGAATTGCTGGAGGGCAACAAACTACAATTAAAAGAAATGAAATATCTGATTAAAGGTTGAGCAAATCAGTAGAACTGGAAAGTATTGTGTGAAAGTCTCTTTCATGATGGGTAGAGGGATTTCAACACTTGCCCATTTGTTCAGTCTGTTGCGCTGCCATTAAATCAGACAAATGCCAGAGCAATGAATCGATGGGGTACTGGTGAACTCGCCTCTGTGCTGGGCACTGCTACTGCCGCTTTGCATAGGATCTCCTCATCAGTGGAACACTCAGCTCAGGAATGTACGGCTCTGCATCATGAGCTGCTGAATGCTAATCTATTTTTTTTAGTTCTATCCTTAGAACTTGGAGTGACCACACTGGTGCTTTTGTCACTTATTCAGTATTTCAACAGTGTTGGTACATTTCCATTAAGTTTTAAATGTTACCATGAGTCTTTTAGTGGTGTGTATTTGCTAATGTGAGTGCCTTCTCAAATTTCCAGAATTCCCATTAAAAGATAAGAAATAGGAGTGGGAGTAGGCCATTCGGCCCTCATGCCTGCTGTACCTTTCAGTAAAATCCAGGTAGAGTCATAGAGCACTACAGCACAGAAACAGGCCCTTCAGCCCATCCAGTCCATGCTGACCTGATCTTCCGCCCCGTCCCATCTACCTGCACCCGGACCATATCCCTCCAAACCCCTCCCATCCATGTTCTCCAAACCTCTCTTAAATGTTACAATTGAACCCGCATCCACCACTTCCACTGGCAGCTCGTTCCACGCTCGCACTACCCTTTGAGTGAAGAAGTTTCCCCTCAGATTCCCCTTAAATATTTCACCTTTTACCCTAAACTTATGACGTCTAGTTCTAGTCTCACTCAACCTGAGGGGAAAAAGCCTGCATGCATTCACCCTATCTGTACCCTCATAATTTTGTATACCTCTATAAGATTTCCCCTCATTCTCCTGCACTCCAGGGAATAAAGTCCTAACCTGCTCAACCTTTCCCTGTAATTCGGGTCCTGGCAACATCCATGTAAATTTTCTCTGCACTCTTTCAAGCTTATTGATATCTTTCCTGTAGGTAGGTGACCAGAACTGCCACTGTTTGTAAGGAGTTTGTACGTTCTCCCCATGACTGCGTGGGTTTCCTTCGTGTGCTCCGGTTTCCTCCCACATTCTAAAGACGTACAGGTTAGGAAGTTGTGGGCATGCTATGTTGGCGCCGGAAGCATGGCGACACCTGTGGGCTGTCCCAGAACATTCTACGCAAAGGATGTATTTCACTGTGTTTCTGATGTACATGTGACTAATAAAGAAATCTATCTGATCTAACACTGGGGTGTTGTGGGGTACAGTACTGATGGGGACAGATCTGTCACTATATAAAACTGGGGTACAGTACCAGAGGGGACAGGTCTATTGCTGTATAATGCTGGGGTACAGTACTGGTGGGGATGGGTCTGTCACTGTATAACACTGGGATATGGTACTAGTGGGGATGTGTCTGTCACTGTATAACACTGGGTACAGTACCAGAGGGGAGGTTGTTGCTGTATAAACTGGGGTACAGTACTGTGGGGACGGTCTGTCGCTGTATAACACGGGGACAGTACTAGTGGGGATGGTCTGTGCTGTATAAACACGGGGTACAGTACTGGGGGACGGGACTGTCGCTGTATAACACCGGGTACAGTACGGTGGGGAGGTCTGTCACTGTATAACATGGGGTACAGTACGGTGGGGATGGTTGTTGTGTAACAGGGTATAGTAGTGGGACTGTCTGTCACTGTATAACACCGGAGTTCAGTACGGTGGGGATGGTCTGTCACTGCATAACACTGGGGTACAGTACTGGTGGGGATGGTTTGTCACTGTGTAACATTGGGTACAGTACCGGTGGGACTAGTCTGTCACTGTATAACACTGGGGTACAGTACTGGTGGGGACTGGTCTGTCACTGTATAACACTGGAGTACAGTACTGGTGGGGATGGGTCTGTCACTGCATAACATTGGGGTACAGTACCGGTGGGGACTGGTCTGTCACTGCATAACATTGGGGTACTGTACTCATAGGTAAGAATCTGTCTCTGTATGACACTGGGATACAGTACTGTTGGGCGTCTCACTGTACAGGTCTGTCCCTGTCTGATGTGGGTACTGTAATGATTTAATATAGTTTATAGTACAAAAAATTTGAACAACCATTCTCTTTGAATGAGAGAGTGGCCCCCTGACTGATTCCAGGTAACTGCTGTTTGTTTACCAGTTTAGCTGGGATCACAAAGCTGGCAACATGCAGCAACAAGTTTTGTTACTGGCCGATCCCTGTCTGTGATGCACAGGCTTCAATCATCAGTGTGAGTCGGATTAACCGAGGGAACTGAGGTTTGCAGTGCTCCAACTCACTGAAGGCAAAACTTCTGCATCTTTCAGACAAGTACATTGGTGACATAATGTGCTGTTTAAAGCACTGAAGACTTGGAAAACCTTTCACCGTAATTGAAGTCCCTGGCTGCAGTCCTGGAATGTCCCGGCTGTGAAACAGGACTCCCACAGCCAGTGTTTTGTATTAATTGCAACACTGATTGTTTTACGTTGAAGACTCGGGGTTCTGCCTGGGGCTGATGCTAGCACTGTTGCCTCATCAATGGATAAATCTGAAATCAAAACATTAAGGCTTGTGATATGCAAATGATTACAGCCACAGAGCTGCTCACATCAGGTGTGGCCATGAAGACGGATGGTCTGGATGCTCCTGTGCACAATATTGGTTTCCTATCCCGAGTGCGAACTTGGATTGATCTGTTTCTTACTGAGTGGTTCTGAAACCATGTTGTGCTGAGACCCTACCAGTTGCTTCAAGACAACTGCTTTTCATTCGGTGCAAATAAAAGGTGCCTTACCACAGCTCACTGACACATACCCACTGAAGAACTTGTCATTCACATTGCTCCAATTATGTGCTTTTGGGTTGTGTCTTTAGTCTGCATCCTTGAAGTTTAAGTCCTACCTCAGCTATAACTGGTGTGGTGGTTCCATTTTGCTTGCCACCCATTACAGTTCCCCTGCCGTTTCACAGAATATTGGAGCCCCTCAGTATCTGCTGTGGCAGTATTCAGGTTTTGCTACTGATCCAATAATCCAGCTAGACTAATAATTCAAGAGCAGGAGGTATAATGTGCCATCTGACTTTGTAAATTTTAATCTAATAAATCTAGGTAAGTAAAGATGTGCTCTTAAGTTACCTTGGAGACACGAGAGAGACTGCAGATACTGGAGATCTGGAGCAACACACACAAAATGCTGGAAGAATTCGGCAGCAACTGTGCTAAATGTTACACCTGCCCTGACACCTCCTGTCCCTACACCTCCTGCCCCAACACCTCCTGCCCCAACACCTTCTCCCTCACCACCACTCAGGGCCCTAAACAGTCCTTCCAGGTGAGGCAGCGCTTCAGCTGTGAATCTACCAGTGTCATTTATTGCATTTGGTGCTCCCGGTGTGGCCTCCTGTACATCGTTGAGACCGACGCAGACTGGGGGACCGCTTCGTTTGAGTACCTTCCACTGTAACAGCCAGGATCTCCCCATCCCAATCCCACACTGACGTGTCTGTCCACAGCCTCCTCTACTGCCATGTTGAGGCTAAATGCAGATTAGAGGAGCAACACCTCATATTCCATCTTGGTGGTCTCCAACCTGACGGCATCAACATTGGTTTCTCTAGCTTCCGGTAACCCCCCCCCCCCTTTCCTTTATCTCTCTGGCCCCTTCACACCCTTTTCTTTCCCCTCCCCCCCCCCTCACAACCTGCCCATTATCCACACCCCTTCCCCCCCTCTGGTTGCCCCTCTCCCTTCCCCCCCCCTTCCCCCCTCTCCCTTCCCCCTTCTGGCTTCTGCTTTTTTTCTTTCCAGTCCTGATGAAGCATCTCAGCCCGAAATGTGGACTGTTCATTTCCCTCCATGGATGCTGCCTGACCTGAGTTCCTCCAGCATTTTGTGTGTGTTGCTCCTTGTTACCTTGAAGCTGTAACTACCTCAGCTAGTTACTAATGTCCTTTTAAAGCAGGAAACCTTCCTCTTTTTACTTGGTCTGTGAATCTGTCATACAGCAATGTTGCCAGTGCCTTGAATTATTTTGTCTTCCACATGTGGTTGTGTTGGAGGTTTAGTTGAATTGTTCCTGATACTTTAGGTGCAAGGACTACAATTTATGGGACTGCAGAACAAAGAGCCAAACACCAGTAAAACACATCCTCAGTCCTGCTTTCTCGGCTGTTCCTGGACTTTGGATCAGATTCCATTTGGAAGGGCGTTGATGAGCTCTGAATCATGCATTGGAGATAGCTGACTGAACTGGTCCCAAGCTGCACCACTCTGCTCCGCTCCAGTGCTGTTGCAGTAAGAGGTGTTGTGTGCAGGACAGTGAGAGATTAAAAGCAGAAAGCTCACTGCTGGAAATCCAAGCACATGTAGATGATGCTGGGTCAGCCAGCATGGAGAACAACAAAGGGTCTTGAAACTTTAGCGTATCTCTCCACTCCATTTGACACAGCTTCTGCTGTCAGATCCATTTCAATGCTCTGCTTTCTCCAAACCCCAGTTTTTAAGATTTCTTCTCAGGGTCAGTCATTATTGGCACGGTCCCATTTAGCAACATTGGAGAACCTGAAGGAAGCCTTTCAGTGGATCACAGCAGATCTGTACGTTTATCTCTCCTGGTTCACAACTCCATCGACCCCTGCCTAACATAAATCAGTCAGTTTGGTTGTTAAAAATCTGACCCAGAATCAGTTTCTTTGGAGGAGAGAGATCCAGGTTTGCACTCTCTCAGTATGTGGCAGGGTTCCCTGGGAAGATCTCCGTACTGCCTGCCTTTTATTGTCCATTTCTACTTTCCCTGAGAGGGTGGTACTGGACCCATGCTGGAAACAAAGTCCATGTAACTCCTCCATGACAGTGTTTATTGGAGAGATGTTGCATTCCAAATGGATGCCAACATTGAACACACCCGTGCTTGGACCCTGAGCTGAGCTGAAGCTGAGGACCGAGCTGGGACAGCACTATTGGGAGACAAGAGAATTCATGTTGCAGCCTCGGATTTCATTAGAATTGCCTCTCCACCTACCACCACCACCGCCACCAATTTCCCTGCACTGGAAGGCAGGTGAATAAGTGTGCTTTGCATTATTCTTAAATTTTAATGTGGTATTTTGTTATAAACCCTGTAAAACACTTGAGCTAGCTTGGGAATTAGTGGTTCACGGGTTCAATCCGACAGGCCTCTCCACTCCAGAGCTTTGCACTTGCAGGTGGCACAGTCATTTCTTTCATTCAAAACAAACACCTCCAGGGGTACCTGAATAATCGACACCCATTGTCTCATCGGTGCTTATATGGGGCGTTCTGCCTGAAGGCAGCTGCTCGCTTCTCTAAGAACAGTGGTAGAACTTTATACCTCCTTTCGAAAGAGAGGAGTTTGCTGTGACTGCTTACCTCGAAGTCAGCAGGTAACCCCTGACCTCCTAGTCTTGGGAGGAAAGCTATTGATTGTTGTTGTTACCTGGGGAATGGTAGGGTGACGAAACCACGGTTGACAAGAGATGTGGAATTTTTGGTGAAGAGGAAGAAGGAAGCTTACTTAAGGTTTAGGAAGCAAGGATCAGACAGGGCTCTCAAGAGTTACAAGGTAGCCAGGGAGCTTTATGAGAGCTAGAAGGGGGTATGAGAAGGCCTTGGCGAGTAGGATTAAGGAAAACCCCAAAGCGTTCCACATATATATGAAGAATAGGAGGATGACTAGAGTGAGAGTACGACTGATTAGGGATAGAGGAGGAAACGTGTGCCTGGGGTCAGGGGAGGTCCTTAATGAATACTTTGCTTCAGTATTCACCAGAGAGAGAGACCTTGATGTTTGTGAGGACAGTGTACAACAGGCTGATAAGATAGAACATGTCGATGTTAAGAAGAACTTTTGAAAGACATTAGGAAAGATAAGCTCCCGGGGCCGGATGCTATGGGAAGCGAGGGAAGAGATTTCTGAGCCCTTGGTGATGACCTTTGCGTCCTCACTGGCTGCAGGAGTAGTACCAGATGACTGGAGGGTGGCAAATGTTATTCCTTTGTTCAAGCATGTGCTATCAGGAGAGGCTGGACAAACTTGGGCTCTTTTCTCTGGAGCGGCGGAGGCTGAGGGGTGATCTGTTGGAAGTGTATAAAATTATGAGGGGCATAGATAGGGTGGACAAGCAATATCTTTTTCCCATTATTGAGTGATCCAATACCAGAGGGCACGCATTTAAGGTGAGGGGTATGTTTTTTTACTGAGAGTGGTGGATGCCTGGAATGCGTTGCCTGATTGGGTGGTGGAGACAAATTCATTGGGGGCTTTTAGAGGGGCTTGGATGGGCACATGAATGAGAGGAAAATAGGGGGATATGGGAACATTCTGTAGGTAGGAGGGAATAGCTATGTTGGCACAACATTGTGGGCCGAAGGGCCTGTTCTGTGCTGTACTGTTCTATGTTCTAAGAAAGGGAGTAGGGATAACGCTGGGAATTATAGACAAGTGAGTCTTACTTCAGTGACGGGCAAATTATTGGAAAAGATTCTTAGGGACAGGATTTATGAGCATTGGAGAAGCATAGGCTGATTAGGGACAGTCAGCATGGTTTTGTGAGGGCAGGTCATTCCTCAAAAGCCTGATTGAATTCTTTGAGGATGTGACAAAACATTGAGGATGAGGGTAGAGCAGTGGATGTGGTGTATATGGACTTGAGTAAGGCATTTGATAAGGTTCCCCATGATAGGCTCATTCAAAATGTTGGGAGGCATGGGATCCAGGGAAGCTTGTCTGTGTGGATTTGGAATTGGCTTGCCCATAGAAGGCAGAGGGTGGTTGCAGATGGAGCGTATTCTGCCTTGAGGTCGGTGACCAGTGGTGTTCCACAGGGATCTGTTCTGGGACTCCTGCTCTTTGTGATTTTTATAAGTGACTTGGCTGAGGATGTGGAAGGGTGGGTTAGTAAGTTTGCTGATGATACAAAGGTTGGTGGTGTTGTGGATAGTATAGAAGGTTGTCGAGGGTTACAACAGGACATTGATAGGATGCAGCGTTGGGCTGAGAAGTGGCAGATGGAGTTCAACCTGGAAAAGTGTTTTGGAAAGTGGAATTTGAAGGCAGAATACAGGGTTAATGAGAGGATTCTTAGCAGTGTGGAAGAACACAGGGATCAAGGGGTCCAAGTCCAAAGTTGCAGCAAGTCGATAGGGTTGTTAAAAAGGCGTATGGTGTGTTGGCCATCATTAGTTAGGGTATTGAGTTCAAGAGCTGTGAGGTGATGATGTAGCTTTATAGAACTCTGGTTAGACCACGCTTGGAGTACTGTGTTCAGTTCTGGTCGCCTCATTATAGGAAGGATGTGGAAACTTTAGAGAGGGTGCAGAGGAGATTTCCCAGGACGCTGCATGTCTTATGAGGATAAGTTGAGTGAGCTGGAGTTTTCTCTTTGGAGAGGAGGATGAGAGGTGACTTGATAGAGGTGTACAAGATGATAAGAGGCATAGATCGAGTGGACAGTCAGAGACTTTTTTCCAGGGCAAAAATGGTTAACACGAGGGGATATAATTTTAAGGTGAAGGAGGAAGGTATAAGGGGGATGTCAGAGGGAATTTTTTTTTACACCGAGTGGTGGGTGTGTGGAACGCACTGCCGGCAGAGGTTGTGGGGGCAGATATGTTAGGGACATTTACGAGACTCTTAGATAGACACATGGATGGTAGAGAAATGGGGAGGCTATGTGGGAGGGAAGGGTTAGATAGATCTTAGAGCAGGATAAAATGTTGGCACAACATTGTGGGCTGAAGGGCCTGTACTGTGCTGTAATGTTCTATGTTCTATTTAGAAAAAAACATTTGGATAAGTACATGGATAGGAAAGGTTTACAGGGATGTGGGCAAATGGGACTATCTGAGGTGGGCAGCTTGGTTGGCATGGACCAGTTGGGCTGAAGGGCCTGTTTATCACTTTATCTTTAGTTATGGGAGGGATTGGATCGGCTGGGTTTGTTTACCCTGGAGCGCCGGAGGCTGAGGGCTGACCTGGTGGGGGTATATATAAAATTATAAGAGGCTTAGATTGGATAGATAGTTAGAATCTTTCTTCCATGGTAGGGGTATCAAAAACAGGAGGTTTCAAGGGACAGTTGTTTACCCAGACAGTCTGGAACTTGCTGCTGGAGGAGGTGCTGGAATCAGATACAATCACTATGTTTAAGAGGCATTTAGGCAGCCACTTTGAATAGGCAAGGCAGGGAAGGATGTGATCCTAATGAGGCAAATGGGCAAGTAGGTCAGCCTGAACGTGATGGGCCAGGGGTGGTTTCTGTGCTCTACCACTCTGTCACTGTTTCATTGGGCGGAAAGCATTTCTGAGCTTCTGTGAAAGGGACATGAACACGGGTGTGCAGATTGGAGGTTTTCTTCACAGGGAACCTACTGATTGTGAAGCACTTTTGTTAAAGTCACTAAGCTTACAGTTGCAGAGTATGTGGTGCAGCTGTGGAGAGAACTGAACATTAATGCGGCCTGTGTTTGTTACAGATTCGTTTGTGAACAGTCAGGAGTGGACACTGAGCCGGTCTGTCCCAGAGTTGAAAGTGGTGAGTAACCAGTTTGTGTGTGTCTGCCTTCTGCACTCCAACACCTTCCATTTGACAAGTTCATCAATGCACTCCCCAGGGCCAGAGGTGCATTCTGGCCACATGAGCTGCTGAGCCCCTGCTCAGGGTATGCTGTACGTCAGTGTGAGTGCAGAATGCCCCTCTAGCTTACTGAGTCCATGCAGTGTCCTGGACAGCATCAAACTTCTTCAGGTTTGGCAAATGGAGAGTTTTTCATCACTCTCAGGACATACCTTGGGGGCAATGCAAAGGGCTGGGGCAGGAGTCACTCACTGCAGAATGGCCACCTTGTGACTTGCCTCTCCTGCCGGGTTTTGTGCAGCTGGTCCATTAAGTTGCTAATCGCTGGTGATCTCGGGGATGTTGATGATGGGGGATTTGGGGATATATATATATTATTAGCCACATGTACATCAAAACACACAGTGAAATACATCTTTGTGTGTAGTGATTTGGGGGGGCAGCCCGCAAGTGTCGCCACGCTTCCAGCACCAACATAGCATGCCCACAACTTCCTAACCTGTATGTCTTTGGAATGTGGGAGGAAACCGGAGCACCCGGAGGAAACCCACACAGACACGGAGAGAACATACAAACTCCTGACAGACAGTGGCCGGATTTGAACCCGGGTTGCTGGCGCTGTAAAGCGTTACGCTAACCACTACACTACCGTGTAGCGTGTAGTGGATGGTTGTGCTGTTGAATACTGAAGGTGACCTGATGCCACTGTGGTGTAAATTACCAGCCCGGCCTGAACATTGTCCAGGTGTTGCTGCATGCAGGCGTGCACTGCTTCATTTGCTGAGGAGGTGCCAATGAAATTGGACATTGGGCACTCCCACCCACCCTGGACATTCTCTCTTCCCCCCTCTCCCATCGGGCAGAAGATACAGAAGTCTGAAAGCACGTACCACCAGGCTCAAGGACAGCTTCTATCCCACTGTTATAAGACTATTGAACGGTCCCCTAGTACGATAAGATGCACTCTTGACCTCACAATCTACCTTGTCATGGCCCTTGCACCTTATTGTCTGCCTGCACTGCACTTTCTCTGTAACTGTAACACCTTATTCTGCATTCTGTTATTGTTTTCCCTTGTACTGCCTCAATGTACTGATATGGTGAAATGATCTGTATGGATGGCGTGCAAACAAAGTTTTTCACTGTACCTCGGTATATGTGACAATAATCAACCAATTACCAATTTAGTTTACCATCAATCAACATTCCCACTTCTGGCACTGATGAGTACAATGCTTTGGACAATACCCAAAGCAATGTCTTGGGATTGAGATGAACCCATCTTTCATCTTTTATGTGAGGTACAGGAATATGTCAGGAAAATGGTCCTGTGGGAGATCAGCCAGCCAGGGAGATCACCTGATGACCGATGGAGCAGGATGGGAGTGCCTGATGGAGACTTGTACTCCTAATTCTTATAGAACACAGAACATTCCAGCATAGTACAGGCCCTTCGGCCCACGATGTTGTGCCGAGTGATATAAACCTTACCACATTCAATCTATCCCCATTTGCAATCCTCTGGTACCACTCCTGTGGCCAGGGAGGACGCAAAGATCATCGTTAATGCTCCAGCAATCTCTTCCCTCACTTCCCATCGGAACCTGGGTTAAATCCTATCTGACCCCGGGGACTTATCTATCCTAGTGCTATTTAGTAGCTCCAACACTGCTTCCTTCTTAACTTCAACAAGCTCCAACACATTTGCCTGTTCGACGCTAACCTCTTCTTCATCTAAGTTCCTCTCCTCGGTGAACACTGAAGCAAAGTATTCATTCAGGACTTCCCCTACCTCCTTCGCCTCCAGACACATTTTTCCTCCCTCATCCCTGAGCGGTCTTACCCTCACCCTAGTTATCCTCCTCTTCCTCACATATATGTAGAATGCCTTAGGGTTTTCCTTAACCCTACTCGCCAAGGCTTTCTCATTCCCCCTTCTAGCTCTCCTAAGTCCCTTCTTAAGCTCCTTTCTGACTACCTTATAACTTTCAAGAGCCCTGTCTGATTTTTGCTTCCTTTACCTTAAATATGCTTCCTCCTTCCTCTTGACTAAACCTTCCACCTCTCTTGTTAAACATGGTTCCTTCATCTACCATCCTTGTCTCAGTGGGACAAACCAGGACCCCATGTAAGTGGTTCCTAAACAACCTCCACATTTCTGTGGTGCATTTACCAGAGAACGTCTGTTCTTAATTTACGCTCCCAAGTTCCTGCCTAATACCGTCGTAATTTGCCCTCCCCCAATTAAATACTTTGCCATAATGTCTACTCCTATCCTTGTCCATGGCTATGCTAAAGGTCAGGGAGTTGTGGTCACTATCCCCGAAATGCTTGCCCACTGAGAGGTCTGTCCCCTGACCAGCTTCATTGCCTAGTACTAGATCCAGAATAGCCTCTCCTCTAGTCGGCCTGTCCACATTCTGTGTCAGGAATCCTTCCTGTACACACCTAACAAACTCTGCCCCATCTAAACCTTTTGCACTAAGGAGGTGCCAGTCAATATTAGGAAAGTTGTCTCCCATGACAACAACCCCGTTATTTTTACACTTTTCCAAAATCTGTCTACTTATCTGCTCCTCAGTGTCCCGGTGGCTATTGGCGGGGGTGGGGGGGGGGCGGTGGTCTGTAGAATACTCCCAATAGAATGATCACCCCCTTCCCGTTTCTGGCTTCCACCCTGCACGACGTCCTCCCTTTCTGCAGCTGTGATACTATCCCTAATTAGCAATGCCACCATCTCCCCACCTCCCTCCCTATCTCTTTTGAAACATCTAAACCCCGGAACCTCAAGCAGCCAGTCCTGCCCTTGCAACAGCCAAGTCTCTGTAATGGCCACAACATTGTAATTCCATGTACTGATCCGTGCTCTGAGTTCATCACCTTTATTCTTAACACTTCTCGCATTAAAGTAAATGTTCTCATGTATGACTCCGGCGTGTGGCCACTCTTTCTCATGATTCCCATTGATATCATTTTTACCAGGGTCCATGATGTAACAGTTAGTCAGATGCTGCCTTGATGCTACCATGGGGCAGTCTCATCTCTCTCCTGCAATTCATTTCTAGCTCCTTGTTTAGAGCAGGGCATTTGAGTTCCTGGCCCATAGTTTCTGTACTGACTTTTATTAGCTCCTGTCTCTGCTGTTCTGATCAAAAGAAGATAAAAACATAAGAAATAGAACATCGAACAGTACAGGACAGGAACAGTCCCTTTGGCCCACTGTGTCTACACTGACCATGTTGCCAATTTAAACTAACCCCATTTGCCTGCACATGATCCATATCCTTCTGTTCCTTCTGTCTATCGAAATGCCTCTTAAGCATTGCAGTCATATCTGCTTCCACCTCCTCCCCTCACAGCACATTCCAGGCACCTACTCCTCTCTGTGCAAAAAAACCTGCCTCGCACATCTCCTTTAAACTTTCCCTCTCTCACCTTAAACCCATGCCCTCTCGTATTTGACATTTCCACCCTGGGAAGTAGACTCATCCACCCTGTCTGTGCCTCTCATAAGTTTATATCTGTCAGGTCTCCCCTCAGCCTCCAACACTCCAGCCAAAATAATCCAAATTTGTCTAACCTCTCCGTATGGCTAATACTCTCCAATCCAGGCAATATCCTGGTAAAAACCTCTTCTTCATCCTCTCCAAAGCCTCCACATCCTTCCTGTAATGTGGTGACGAGAACTGCACACAGTGCTGCAAATGTGACCCAACTAAAGTTTTATACAGCTGTAACATGACTTTCTGACTCTTGTCCTAACACCCTGACCGATGAAGGCAAGCATTGTACGCCGCCTACACCACCCTCTCCACTTGTGTTGCCACTTTCAGAAAGTACGGACTTGCACCCTGAGATCCCTCTGTATGTCAGTGCTCCCAAGGTTCTGCAGGAGTGACAGCGGGTCATTCAGCCCATGGAGTTTGCTCTGTCATGGCCTGTCTCCCACTTCAACATTTTCTTGCCTGTCCCCAGATCTCTTGAATCAGCAAATATGCCAACAGGGAATGCCTTGCTGATCTCCTCTCCTGCTCCCTATTTCCATCGTCCTTCTCTTGAGCTGTCCCAACCGTTGGTAAATTGGTTTATTATTGTCACACATACAGAGGTACAGTGAAAAACTGTGTTTTGCATACTATTCATACAGATCATTTCATCACATCCGTACATCAAGGTAGTACAAGGAAAAACAATAACAGAATAAAGTTACAGAGAAAGTGCAGTGCAGGCAGACAAGGAGCAAGGCCATAACGAGGTAGATTGTGAGGTCAAAATTCCTTCTTAGCGTATGAGGTCCATTCAATAGTCTTAAGGACAGCTTCTACCCCGCCGTCATGAGCCTGGTGATACATGCTTTCAGGCTTTTGTATCTTCTGCCGATAGGAGGAGGGAGAGACTGCCTAGGGCGCAAGGAGTCTTTGATTATATCAGCTGCTTTACTGAGGCAGTGAGAAGTATAGACAGAGTCCATGGAGGGGAGGCTGGTTTCCGTGATGTGCTGAGCCGTGTCCACAACTCTCTGTGGTTTCCTGCGGTACAGTTACCAGCCTTTTCCTAAAGAATTGTATGTAGTTTATTCCTGTTCTCTGGTGAGCAGGAAGACGCTAGTGTGGCAGGTGTGTGGCATGTTCATCAGCCAAAGCATTGAGAAGAAGGGTTGGGATGTCATGCTAAGATTGTACAAAACGTTGGTAAGGCTGCACTTGGAGCACTGTGTGCAGTTCTGGTCGACACACTGTAGGAAGGGTGTGATTCAGCTGGAGAGGCTGCAGACAAGATTCACGGGGATGTTGCCGGGACTGGAGGGCTGGAGTTATGAGGAGAGGCTGGACAGGCTGGGACTGTTCTCTGGAGTGAAGGAGGCTGACGGGTGACATGTAAAATTATAAGATGTATAGCAGAGATATCCAGAGTTTGTCTCCCAGGGTAGGATGTGTAAAACTAGAGGGCATAGGTGAAAGGTGAGACAGAGGAGGTTTAAAGGGACCTTTGGGGTAGATTTTTCACACATAGAGTAGTTGGCATTTGGAATGTTGAGGTGGGAGACAGGACCAGTAACAACATTTCAGAGGCATCTGGACAGGTGCTTGAATAAGCCGGGCACAGAGGGAGATGGAGTTAATGCAGGCAGGTGGGATTGGTATAGATAGGCATGATGGTTGGCATAGACAGTGTGGGCCGAAGGACCTGTTTCTATGCTGTGCAACTGGATGACTCCAGTTGAATTGTGATGGTGTAAACCTGCAGAGTGCCTGGGATCCATGGGCCTGTGTCTGTCACTTTGCCCCTGGTGACAGCGCTGTGTTCTGGCACAGATTCTCTCGGTTGGTTGCTGAGAACTATCAAGAGCCAGTTATTCACTTAATGAAGAGCTGCATCTGTTGTTGATTTAGGCCTGTTCTCTGCATTTAGTGTCTATGCTGACATGAAGCAAAGTGCATATCCACAGGTCGAAAACAGCCCGAGTGCCCAGAACAGCAGAGTCAGCCCTTTGAAAAACACTTCAAGGCTGTTACATAACCACTAATCAGACATAACTTAGTGCTCCACACACAATGAGTTATTGTGATTTAAGTATTGACGTTGTTGTGTTATAGAATTAATCAAACAAAGAGTGAGAGAAACGCATATCCTAGGTACTGCATCTGAGAGTGGGATTGGTGGGGGTTCTGGGATTTGTACTGAAATGTGGACACTGTAGGCAAGGTACCAAAGATGGACAGAGGCAGGACTGGGCATTGCAAGCAGAGAGAGGACATTGTACCCCAGAGAACCTTTGTCCACCGTCCCCAGTCAGTGGGATGAAGTCCGGGACAAGTCCCTGTTCCTCCTGTGTCTTGCTGAGCCCTTTAGTTGCACCCTGGTTTGGATGTCAGCTTGACTTGAACTGTGAGCTTTTTATCGCCTGCACAGTTTCATTCTTGTTGGAACAGTGTGGGTTCACATGTGGGTTCACACAGAAGATCAGGGAGCATTGAGCTGGGGGTGTATACAGACTGGCCGACCTGTCTGTGTGAGCACAGTGCTCTGCCCTGTGATGTGCTCTAAACATTACTCCAGACTCTGATTCTACCGTGTAGCACAGAGAAAAGCCGGCAGCTCATACAAAGATCCAGTGAGGAGGTCTCACGGCTGCTTTTACATTCCATATTTTCCTGTCCCCCACGAGCTGAAAGTTCAGGTAGAGTTTGAGTGAGCACCAAACATTTGATTGACACATGAAGTAGTGGAGCTCCTCCTGACGCCTCAGAGAGGAACGGCAGCACATGTCCAACAGTCACCCATGTGCACAGATTCACAGCTTGGAGTGCACCAGGGTCACCACAGACAGTTCATCATCTTGTAATTTATTCAGTTCGTCAGTGTACGAGGCAGCTGATTTATTCACAGCAAAATTCCTCAAGCAAGGGCATGGTAAATGATGAGTGGCTCTGTTTGTCACCGTGAGGATCAACATTCTGTGCAGTTTCCAACTCTTACTGCATGGAACCTTCCATGTCCATCAAAGCAGTTTAACTTCCTACCTGACAGACAGTGTCCACTGACAGTGTGACCCTCCCTCAGTACTGCCCCTCCCACAGTGTGACCCTCCCTCAGTACTGCCCCTCCCACAGTGTGACCCTCCCTCAGTACTGCCCCTCCCACAGTGTGGCACCTCGTTAATCATGCTCCTGCTTTACTCTGTTTGTAGTGCACCCCTGACAGTGCAGCTCTCCCTCGGTACTGCTGCAGTCTCAACACTCGTTCCAGCCACAACCTCCAAATAGTGCAACACTCCCTCAGTGCTGCCCATTAACTCTGGGTGTGGACAGGCAGCACAAGTCCAACTCCCAAGAGGGCAAGTTGGAAAATTAATCAACTAAATTTGGGAATTCACATCAACAGGTAAAGCGATCAGGAAAACTGCTGGATTGTTGTTGATCGCTGATGTCCTGGTGGGTAGGGAACCTGCTGACCCAACACAGCGTGCCGTGTTCAACCCCAGTCGCACTATGTGGGTTATGGAGGATTGAGATGCTGTATCATGAGTCATAGGGAGGGGTTGGGCAGGCTAGGATTTTATTTCTTGGTGTGACGTTATGGAGGTGTATAAAACCATGAGGGGCATAGATAGGGTAAATGCACAGTCTTTTTCCCAGGAAGGGGAACTAAAAACTAGAGGGCGTAGGTTTAAGGTGAGAGGGGAGAGGTTTAAAAGGGACATGAACCATAGAACCATAGAACAATACAGCACAATATAGGCCCTTCGGCCCACCATGTTGTGCTGACCTTCAAACCACACCTAAGACTATCTAAATAGAACCATAGAACAATACAGCACAATATTGTTCTGAACACACAATTCAGCACAATATTGAGAGGCAACTTTTTCACCCAAATAGGCAAATGAGACTAGCTTGGTGGGGCACCATGGACAAGTTGGGCCGAAGGGCCAGTATCCATGCTGTATGACTCTATGACTGAACTAATGAGGTGCATTTGTTCATCAGGGAATTGTAGGGAACCTGTCAAGTGGGAAATCTGCTCTTGTTCACCGATATCTGACTGGAACCTACGTGCAAGAGGAGTCACCTGAAGGTATGGTGTGTTTGTGGGTCTGTGTGTGTGTCTGTGTACATGTATATACAAGGCCTTGTCACTCAGCAAAGTCATAAACCATCTCACCTTAAACCTACGCTCTCTAGTATTTGACATTTCTGCCCTGGAAAAAAAACTGACCATCTACCCTATCTGTGCCTCTCATAGTTTTAAGTACTATCTGGTCTCCCCTCAGTCTACGATGCTCTGGAGAAAGCAATCCAAGTTTATCCAACCTCTCCCTATAGGTAATACTCTCCAATCCAGGCAGCATCCTGGTGAACCTCTTCTGCATCCTTTCCAAAGCCTCCATACCCTTCCTGTAATGGGACCACCAGAACTGCACACAATACTCCAAATGTGGCCTGACCAAAGTTTTATACAGCTGCAACACGACTTGCCAACTTTTGTACTCAGCACCCTGACCGATGAAGGCAAGTGTGCCTTACACCACCTTTACCACTCTATCTGCTTGTGTTGCCACTTTCAGGGAACTCTGAACTTGCACCCCATGATCCCTCCGTACATCAGTGCTCCCGACGGTCCTGCCGTTTACTGTGTACTTTCCTCTTACGTTTGACCTCCCAAAGTGCCACACCTCACCCTTGTCCAGATTAAATTCCATCTGCCATTTCCCTGCCCTATTTCTGACTGGTCTATATCCTGTTGTATCATTTGACAACCATCCACACTATCCACATTTCACCAATCTCTGTGTTGCCAGCAGACCTACTAATCAGACCACCTATACTTTTGTACAGATCACTTGTATCTGTCACAAAGGACATGAGTGCAGATGGTGAGAGCAGTGTGTGTGTGGCCTGTGGGTTCAGAGCATGAAGCCCAAGGAAGAGCCAGGTTTCTTCTCTGCTGGGTTATCTATTGTATTCTGCTTTTCCTAAAAATGTGAAAGGAAGATGCAAGATTCTTCCCTTGACTTTTGGGATTGTTTTAGAGTGAGTGTCTGACTCTTTTCTCTCTCTGTTGTCTTGCCACTTCTGCACGGGCTACTTTATAACCTGCTCCCCCATTACTGTTGGTGCCGTCGGCTGCATCACCAGGGCTCAGTGACAGCAGTCTGCACGATGCACTTCAGTGACACACACACAGGTTATTCCACCACACCTTCCAAACCTGAGACCATAACCACCAAGGAGGACAAGATGGCTGGCACAAGGAGACACCACCACTTGCAACTTCCCCTCCACAATGCATATCAGAAGACAAGAAAATATCAGGAGTAGGCCACTCGGTCCCTCAGGTCTGTCCCACCATTCAATATGATCACAACTGAATTGTCCCAGGCCTCAGTACCTCTTCTGTGCCATAGCCTTCAATCCCCTGATCTTTCAGAAATGTATCTACCTCATTTTTAAATGCCTTCAGTGATCCAGCCTCCACAACCCTTTGGGGTGGAGAAATCCAGACAAAAACTGGTGGTGTTGCAGATAGTGGGGAAGGTTGTCTCGGGCTACAACATGGAATAGATCGGCTGGAGTAATGACAAAAGGAACCAAATCCTGACAAGTGCAAACTTATCGGTTTTGGGAGGGAAAATCCACAGTAAATGACAGGGCACGAAGGGATGCTGAAGAACAGAGGGACCTTGGGGTTCAAGCCCATAGTTTCCTGAAAGTAGCAACACTTGTAGATGGGTTGGTGACCTATGAAGGCAAACATGCCTTCTTCAGAGCATTGTGTAGAAGAGCTGAAACACCATGTTACAACTTTATAAGTCATTGATTAGGCCACAGCTGGAGTCCTGGGTGCAGTTCTGGTCGTCACACTGCAGGGAGGAGGTGACTGTGCTGGAGGGGGTGCAGAGGGGGTTCATCAGGGTGTTGCCTGGATTGGAGCATTTCAGTTCTGAGTTTGTTTTCCCCTAGAATGTAGGAGAACCTGACAGAGGTGCATAAAATTACGAGGGGGATAGAAGGGGGATAGAAGGGGTAGTTAGTAGAACTGTTTTTCCTCTGGAGGGGGTGTCCAAGATAAGAGGGCATAGGTTTAAGTTGGGAGGTAGGAGGTTCAGAGGGGATCTGAGGGGGATCACCCAGAGGGTGGTTGGAGTCTGGAACGTGCTGCCCGAAGAGGTGATGGAGGCAGAGACTTCCGTGACAAGTACCTTAATCACCAAGGCATAGAAGGCTACAGGCCTAATGCAGTCAATGGGATTGGTACAGCTGGGTACAGTGGACGGCATGGACGTGGTGGGCTGAAGGGCCTGTTTCTGTGCTGTCCGACTGTTACTGTGAGAAGAAATTCCTGTGCAACTCCGATTAGAATAACCACCCCCTGATCTTGTAACTGCGTCCCCTTGTTGGAGACACAACCTTTAGTGAAAACATCTCAACATCCGCCCTTCCAAGCCCCTTTAGGTTTCTTTATGTTTCAATAAGGTCACCCCTCTTTCTTCTAAACTCCACAGAATCCACAGTCCTTTCATCCCAGGAGTTAGCCCAGAAAATCTCTTCTGGATTGTCTCCAATGCAAGTATCCCTTAAAAAACTGGACCAAAACAGTACACAGTACTTCAGGCATGTACACTTGTGACAATATTTCTGAACTTCAACCCCATGCAATAAAGACCGATCTGCCATTAGCCTTGGTAACTACTCGCCTTTTGTGGGGAATGCATAGAGCACCGAGAACATCTGTCCTTCACTCCTTAGCACTCTGTGCTTTAGATAACAGTCTGTGTCACGTTCCTCTGGGCTCGCACTTTCCCACGCTTTAGCTCACCACAGCACATTGTTGGAGGGACGTGGTCATGCTGAAGAGCCTGTGGAGGAGATTCCGGCATTGCATGGGGAGAGACGGGACAGGCTGGGCTTGTTTTCCCCGGAGTGAAGGAGGCTGAGGGCTGACCTGACACAAGTGTATAAAATTATGAGGGGCATAAGTAAGGTGGGATCAGAATCTTTTTTCCAGGGTGGGGGTATCGAAAACAAGAGAACATCAGTTTAAAGCCATCAATCAGAATCAGACAGCAAAGGAGGTCATTCGGCCCATCATATCTGTTCTGCTGGTTGAAAGCACTTTTGCTCTGAAGAATTTCTTTAGTTATTCCCTTTGAAGTCCCTGTTGGACCTGGTTCCACTGATCTCCTGGGCCACGGTTCCACTCACAGCTCGCTGCCTGAAACCATTCGCTTCACTCATCTCTGCTTCTGCTGCCAGTTTCTATGTCCTCGAGTCACCAGTCTTCCTGCTACTGGAACTCATTTCTGTCAGTATACTTGGCCAAATTCATCCTTTATCACATCTTTCCCTGAAGCTTCGGCTTGGAGGAGAATTACTGGAACCCCTCTCCCCGGGAGTGTTGCTTCCTCAGGTTGTACGTGGTTGGCTGACGATGGTGGCTCTTTGCTCACCTCTTTTACCTTGCAGGTGGTCGGTTTAAGAAGGAGATTGTGGTTGACGGACAGAGCTACCTCCTGCTGATCCGGGATGAAGGGGGACCTCCTGAGGTGCAGGTGAGCATCTGACTCCAGCGTCTCACCAGGAGTCCCTGCCGCAGAGGTCACGGGGAATTTACAAACCACTGGCTCGGCCACAGCTGGAAGATTGTGGGTGTGATGCTTCAGGGAAGGCTTTGGAGAGGATGTGGAAGGGACTTGCCAAAGTGATGCTGGGGATGGGGGACCTCAGTTGAGTGGGTGGACTGGAGAAGCGGAGGTTGTTCTCCTGGGGGGAGGAGGTCGATAGAGGGGATTTAAAACCATGAAGGGTATCAACTGAGTAGTCAGGGAGAAACTGTTCCCATTGGTGGAGGGTTTAGAAGAGGGGACACTGAATGAAGGTGATTGGCAGAAGTGTAAAGTGCTGCCAGGGAGAGGAGTCAAAGGGATCGGGAAAGAGTTTGCAGGGTTATGGGGGAGCTCAGGGCAGTGGGATGAGCTGCACTGGGATAGGCTTGATGCGTTTGTCCTGAGCCAGCCCGGACAGAGACTTGGGACGGTGCAGGTCAGAGGCTGGGATGGGTTCCCTTCCTTAAAGGGCAGAAATGAAGCAAATCAGGGATCCGAGGGGTGGAGACGGGCTCAGAATGTACCGGGGCAGTATATTGCTTCTGGCAGCTTCACTGGACTGGGACCATGCTGAGTGATAAGGGGTTGGGAAATGGATAGGAGGTGTGGAGTGGGTGGGAATGAGGCAGGGACCAGGGGTTTGAGCAGGTGGGAGGTGGGTTCATGGGTGCACAGGACTGTGTGGGGGGGGGGGGTCTGGAATGAGGGAATGGATTTTGGATAAGGGCTGAGGTCAAGGGTTGGCAGTTGGGATCCAAAGGGACTGGAAGTGGGTGGGTCAGGGGTGGGAGGAGTGAGTGGGTCAGGGGTCAGGGATAGAGAGGGGGGAGTGGATGGGTCTGGGGTCAGGGGTGGGAGGAATGGGTGGGTCGGGGATGGGGGGAGTGGGTGGGTTTGGGGTCAGGGGTGGGGGGAGTGGGTGGGTCTGGGGTCAGGGATGGGGGAGTGGGGGGGTCTGGGGTCAGGGATGGGGGAGTGGGGGGGTCTGGGGTCGGGTGGGGGGAGTGGGTGGGTCTGGGGTCGGGGTGGGGGGAGTGGGTGGGTCTGGGGTCAGGGGTGGAGGGAGTGAGTGGGTCTGGGGTCAGGGATGGGGGGAGTGGGGGGGTCTGGGGTCAGGGGTGGGGGGAGTGGGTGGGTCTGGGGTCAGGGGTGAGGGGAGTGGGTGGGTCTGGGTCAGGGATAGAGGGAGGGAGTGAGTGGGTCTGGGGTCAGGGATGGGGGGAGTGGGGGGGGTCAGGGGTGGGGGGAGTGGGTGGGTCTGGGGTCAGGGATGGGGGGAGTGGGTGGGTCTGGGGTCAGGGGTGGGGGGAGTGGGTGGGTCTGGGGTCAGGGGTGGGGGGAGTGGGTGGGTCTGGGGTCGGGGATGGCGGGAGTGTGTTTGCTCTGACACAGACTGACGTGAGGTTGGTTTGTTGCCCCCAGTTTGCAGCCTGGGTTGACGCCGTGATCTTTGTCTTCAGTCTGGAGGATGAGATCAGCTTTCAGACAGTTTACAATTACTACATGCGGCTCTCCAGTTACCGGAACACGGCCGAGATTCCCATGGTGCTGGTGGGGACACAAGGTGAGTGACGTCTGGCTTTCTGGGCCACCGCACCCCGCCCCCTGCTCCCACTCTTCCACTTCTACTCCCCCCCTGACTTCCACCCCCGCTCCCCTGAGCTCCCACTCCACCACCCCCACCCCCCCAGGCTCACACTCCCCCAACCTGCAGTCTGTTCACCGCAGCGTGAGAGCGGTGATTCACGTCTGGCATTGGGAGGGTACCAGTAACATCCCAGAGTGGCTGTGAAGCAGGAAGTGGGGGGAAATCATGAAGATGACAGCCACCAGGGCAGTGGTACTGAGCTAATGGTTGGAGCCACAGGCTGTCGAGTCTCTGTGTCCTGATGGACTTCATCCTAGGGTTTGAAAGAAGTAGTTAGTGACGTGGTTGGGGCATTGGTATTAATTGTTCCCGATGCGCCATAGACCCGAGTTCCATCCTGACCTCAGGCGCTGCCTGTGTGGAGTTTGCAGGCTCTCCCTGTGACCGCGTGGGTTTCCGCCGGGTGCTCCGGTTTCCTCCCACATCCCAAAGACCTGTGGATTGGTAGGTTAATTGGCCGCTGTAAATTGCCTCCAGGGTGCAGGTGAGTGGTGGAGTCTGGGGGGACTGATGGGATTGTGGGGAGAATAAAAAAGTCAGATGGATGGTTGCTATGGACACGGTGAGCCTGTTCCTGTGCTGTCACTGAACTTCCTAGATTTGGGGAAGATTCCATTAGATTGGAAAATAGCGTGTGTAACTCCTTACTTCACAATGAGATAGGAAGTAGAAAACGACAGGCCTGTTAACTAAAGGTGTTATGGGGAAATGTTAAAAGCCATTACTAGAGTTATGGAGTTATACACGGCACAGAAACAGGCCCTTTGACGACTTGCATGTGAATGTACAAGGCGTGGTCAGTAAGTTTGTGGATGATAGTAAAATAGGCGGTGTTGTAGACAGGGCAGAAGGTTATGAAAAATTACAGGGGACCTTGATCAACTGGGTATGTGGGCTGAGGATTGGCAAATGGCTTTCAATCCAGATAAATGTGATGTATTGCATTTTGGGAGGTCCCACCAGGGTAGGACTTACACAGTGAATGGTAGGGCCCTGGGGAGTGTTGTAGAACAGAGGGACCTTGGAGTGCTAGTGCATAGTTCACTGAAAGCGGCATCACGGGTGGGTAGGGGGAAGGCATTTGGCACGCTGGCCTTCATCAGTCAGGACAGGAGGTTGTGTTGCAGTTATATAAGATGCTGGTGAGGCCACATTTGGAGTATTGTGTACAGTTTTGGTCACTCTATTATAAGAAAGATGTTATTAAAGGAGAAAGAGTGCAGAAAACATTTACCAGGATGTTGCCTGGACTCGGGAGCCTGAGTTACAAGGAGAGGTTGTGTAGACGAGGACTTTTATTCCCTGGAACGTAGGAGATTGAGGGGTGACCTGATAGGGTGAAAGCACACAGTCTTTTTCCCAGGGAGGGGGTGCTAAAAACAAGAGGGCATAGGCTTAAGATCAGAGGTGAGAGATTTAAAAGGGACGTCAGGGGCAGCTTCTTCACACAAAGGGTGCTGTGTATTTGGAATGAGCTGCCAGAAACAGCGGTTGAGGCGGGCACATTAGCAACGTTTAAAAGCCATCTAGATAAGTCCATGGATAGGAGAGGTTTAGAGGGCTGTGGGCCAAACACGGGCAGATAGGACCAGCTTGCAGGGGAACACATTCGGCATGGACGAGTTGGGCTGAAGGGCCTGTTTCCCTGCTGTGTGACACTGTGACCCAACTTGTCCATGCTGACCAAGTGAAAGCACTATTAAAGATGTTTTAGCAGGGCACTAGAAAAAATCTAGGTCATCAGACAAAGTTGATCTGGTCTTGTTAAATGGGGATCATGTTTGACCAATATATTGGAGTCTCTCGAAGCCAGGGGTAAAAGGGAATCAGTGGATGTGATGTAGGTTTCCAGGAGGCATTTGATAAGGTGCTACATCAAAGGTTATTGTGGAAACTAGAAGCCCTGGTGTAGGAGACAACATCTTGTGGATAGAACATCAGCTGCCCAACAGCAAACAGTGAGTAGGCACACATGGCCTGCAAGTAATGTGCTCCAGGGGCCTCAACTTCGTACTGTACAGGTAGATGCCATGGATGGAGGCACTGACGGTTGCTTGCTCAATTCTGCCGAGGATACAAAGATGGTTGGGAATGTTAACAAAAGCAGGAAATGTTGGGAACACTCAGCAGGTCAGGGGGCATCTGTGGGAAGAGAAACAGAGTCAATGGTTCAGGTCGGAAACCCGTGGTCACAACTGGCAAGGAGATGGAAGTTAGTAAAGCTGCGGGGGGGATGTCTGTTTGGGTAAACCAGGGTGACCATTAGTTGTGAAAAGGGCATCAAGAGGCTGCAAAGGGATATGGATAGGTCTGATACTGGGTGTCCCGGGACACTCAGTCTGACACCGGGCATCCTGGGACACTCAGTCTGACACCGTGTGGGACAATCAGTCTGACACTGGGCGTCCCGGGACACTTAGTCTGACACCGGGTGCCCCGGGACACTCCATCTGACACTGAGTGGGACACTCAGTCTGACACCGGGCGCCCCGGGACACTCAGTCTGACACCGTGCGCCTCGGGGCACTCAGTCTGACACCAGGCGCCCCGGGGCACTCAGTCTGACACCAGGCGCCCCGGGACACTCAGTCTGACACCGGGCGTCCTGGGGTACTCAGTCGGACACCGGGTGTCCTGAGACAGTCAATTTGTCTAAAATCTTTTCCAGAAGGCATGCTGGATACCTGAGAGGCAGGTTGCCTTTGGCTGCTCTGGGGTCCCAGTGAGTGACTATCCCCTGAACATTGTGCAGGTGTACGTGTGTGACTTCCTATTATTGTTGAACCTCTGGGCAACGTGGGTGTGATTCTGTCACTGACTGTACCCAGCAGAAGTTTAACAGCTAACCACCTGTCATTAATTTGTTGGTGTTTATCAACTGACCGTAGTTGATCTCTGACAATTTATTTACTGGTTGTGGTTTATCAATTGTCTGTACTTAACCTGTGATCGTTTATTATCCAACTGTAATTGTTCTGTGACGGTTAGTTCACCAGCTGTAGTTAAACAGTCGCAGGTTGCCAATTGCTTGTAGTTTGTTGTATCTACCAACTGTGGTTAACTGAGCACTGGTTTTAACTGCCTGCATTTGATCGGCGAATGTGTATTAACTGCCTGTGTGATCCGTTTATCAGATGCAATCAGTGCCACAAACCCTCGGGTCATTGACGATGCCCGTGCGCGGAAGCTATCCAATGACTTGAAGCGGTGCACATACTACGAGACGTGTGCGACCTATGGACTGAACGTGGAACGGGTTTTCCAGGATGGTAACGTCACCTTCTTGACATTTTATAGCAAAACCTGAACGTTCTGTTGCTGTAGCTTCTGGCGAGAAGTATAATTTTCCTTTGTCCTTGTTGTCCCTTCCAATGACAGTGTGTTCGTGTACAAAGTCCTTCAAAAATCCTGGGTGGGGAGTCTGGCTGCAGTACCGCTCTGTTCCCCAGCAGATGGCAGTGTTGTCCAACCCCTGTCACAGGCCTCACTGGTGCCCTGCGGTGGTGTACTGTGGAATTGCAGCTGTGCCCAGAATCTTCGGACCATGAGGTGGTGTACAGGAAGCAGCAGTCCAGGTCCAGCCCTTGTATGTGCTCATCTTTCCGGAGATTCCCTGCTCCGCCCTTCTGGGAACTTGGACTACAAATAGTTTCAAATCTTTATTTGTGCAGAGGGAATTTTAACTGAGCATTCTGCAGCTTAGTGGATATGAGCAGGGAGATCATTGGGTCGGCAGGTGAATAGCTCACTGACACTCGGGTCACTTGGGTACCAGCAGAGTCAGTATCTTGGGGAAGTTGAAGAGCTGCCCCTGTGTACGAGATCCGCGCGGATACCTGATCAGATCTGTCAGCATTCCCAGGTGTGTCTGTTCTTCCCTCGTTTAGTGGCTCAGAAGATTGTGGCGTTACGGAAGAAGCAGCAGTTATCGATTGGACCCTGCAAGTCACTGCCAAACTCTCCCAGTCATTCCTCCGTTCCCAATGCCTCCATCCCATCTGTGCACATCAACCAGGTGAGCCATCACCCTCTGTACGTGTCAGAGTGGGGCCACATGTTACGAGGGGCGAGGCTGTGTATTAGTTTTCACTGAATATGAAGGAATAAAAGATTGCCGTTTGATGCCTTGTGCCTGCTCTGCCATTCAACAAAATAATGGTTGATCTTTTACCTCAGTGCCATTTTCCAGCACCAATCCCATATCTTTTGATTCTTTGTTGATCCCTTGGATATGCCCAGTGACTGAGCCCCCACTGCCTTCCAGGGTGGAGAATTCCAGAGAGTTACCATCCTCTGAGTGAAGAAATTCCTCCACTCCCCTGAGTCTGTGGTCCCTGGTTCTAGGCACCGGTCAGGGGGAACATCTTCTCTGCATCACCCTGCTAAACTCTGTAGGAATTATGAACCTTTCAGTGAGGTCACCTCTCACTATAGAGCCACAGAGTCACAGAGACAGGCCCTTCAGCCCACATGTCTGTGCCAACCATCAATTATCCATCTAGACTAATCCCATTTACTAGCACTTGGTCTTTCTCTGCCTTGGCAATTCATATGTTCACCCAGACGCTGCTTAAACCTTGTGAGAGTCTCTGCCTCCACCGCCCCTAAGGCAGTGCGTTCCAAATTCCAACCTCCCTCTGGGGGAGAAAATTCTTCCTCACATTCCCTCTAAATGTTTTGCTCCTGGCCTTAAACCTATTCCCTCTGGTCTTGGACACTTCTGCTATGGGGTAAAGTTTCTTATTATCTGCCTCATCTACCCCCCCTGTAGCTTCATAAATCTGACAGGTCCCGCTCAGCTTGCTCCGCTCCAGGGAGAACAGACCCAGCCTCTCCTCATAACCGAACCGCACCATCCCAGGCAGCGCCCTGGTGAATCCCCTCTGCACTCTCTCCAGTGCTGTCATATCCTTAAAACTTCAGAACAATCTGCGTTTCTAAAGCAGCTTCCATAGTCCCAGGACTGAGTTGGAGGTGTGGTCAGTGTAAGTTGGCTGAATATGGGAGGCATGTTTTAGAGCAGCTTGCTAGCCCTGGGCGTGATGTTGATTTGCTGGTGGGTTTAAATCTGATGTGATGTCCACAGGCTGCTAACGGAGGGGTCTTCAGTGATTACTCCTCTTCAGTCCCATCCACGCCAAGTATGAGCCAGAAGGAACTGCGAATTGAGACAATCGCTGCCTCCAGCACTCCCACCCCCGTCCGCAAGCAGTCCAAGCGGCGCTCAAACATATTTACGGTAAGTACGAAGCCGATGTTTGCCTGGGTTTATTAAACAACGAGGAATTAGGAGCTGGAGTTGGCCATACTGCCTTTCAGACTGTTGAATGAGATTGGGGCTGATTGCAAACCCTGTTCTCCATTCTCCGTTCTCCATCCCGCTGGTCCCGAAGTCTATTATCCTAGCCTCGAATATACGGAACGACTCATCATCCAGAGCTCACTGGAGCAGGAGTTGGCCACCTGGCCAGCCAAGTTTGCCCGTGCATTCACTATGGTCATGGCTGATCTACCCCAGGCCTCTTCTGTGCCAGTTCCCCATCGCCATCAATTCCTTGATCTTTCAAAGATTTATCTACCTTTAAGTGCCTCCAGAGATCTTGCCTCCACACCCTCTGGAGTGGAAAATTCCAAAGATTCCAGATATTCCTTCTCTTCTCAAACTTCAATGTGTGTCCATTTATCTTAAGTCAATGATCACTCGTTCCAGATAGAGGAGATCTCAGACAGTTCATAAGTCCTGATCATTTGGCATCTGGCTCACCGGATTTTGATTCCCACACTCCCTTTCATCTCACTGTGGCCCTGTTTTCTGCATTCTCTAAAAGTCTCTCCTTGTACCTAAGCCTCCCGGTCCTGGCAACATCTAATTGTGAATCTTTTCTGCACCCTTTCCAGCTTAATCACGTCCTTCCTATAGTTTGGTGACCAGACCTGTGCACAATATTCCAGGTGCATCCTCACCAATGTCTTGTGCAGCTGTAACACGATGTCCCAAGTCCGTACTCAGCGCCCCATCCGATGAGGGCCAGTGCGCCAAATGCCTTTTTCACTGCCTTCCCTACCTGTGTCACCACTTTCAGGGAACCATGTACCCGTACCCTGGGCCTCTCTGTTCAACAATATTCCCCAGGACCCTGCCATTCACTGTGTAAGTCCCGCCCTGGTTTAACTCCCCAAAACACATCACCTCGCTCTGAGTTAAATTCTATCTGCCGTTCCTTGGCCCACTTTCCCAGATGACCTGGTTCCTGTTGTAACCGCAGATGACTTTTTTTGCTGTCCACCTCACCACCAATGTCGGTGTCAGCTGCAGACTTACTCATCGTGCCTCCGACATTATTGTCCGAGTCATTAATACACACGATAAACAGCAGAGGCCAGCACTGATCCCTACAGCACACCACTGGTCACAGGTCTCCTGTGTGAAGAACAACCTTCCACCACCACCCTCTGCCTCCTTCCACCACCACCCTCTGCCTCCTTCCACCACCACCCTCTGCCTCCTTCCACCAAGCCAATTTAAATCCAACTGGCTGCTGGCCCCGGATCCCATGTGATCTCACTTTCCAGACCAGCAGACCACGTGGGACCTTGTCAAAGACCTTGCTGAAGTCCATGTAGACAACATCTACCACCCTGCCCTCATCAATCCTCTTGGTCATCTCTTCAAAAAGCTCAATCAAATTCGTGAGACTTCATTCCACACATCAGTCCTTGCCTTTCCAAATGCAGAGAGATCCTGTCTCCCAGAATCCAGTAACTTTCCTACCACTGATGTTCGGCTCACTGGCCTGTAGTTCCCTGGCTTGTCCTTGCAGCTCTTCAGAAATAAAGGTACATCATTAGCTTCCTTCCAGTGGCTAAGGAAGATCTAAAAATCTCTGCCTGGGGTCCTGCAATTTTTTCCCTTGCTTCCTCCTGTTGTCCTAGGATACACCTGGGGATTTATCCACCTTTATGCGCCTCAAGACCTCCAACACCACCTCTGTCGATATGTATCAGGACATCCCTGAACTCCCTATCTTCCATATCTTGCTCTTCTTGCATTGACCTCCCAAACTGCACACCTCACATCATTCTGCGTTATCCCCCATCTCTCCTTCCTCCCCCCAAATTTGGAACGGGTCTGTATCCTGCCTTATCCTTTGACAACCTTCCGCACTATCTATCAAGTCTGTGTCACTCGTAAACTTGCTAATCAGACCACCTACACTTTCATCCAAATCATTAATATACATTACAAACAGAGGTCCCAGCACTGTGGAATACCACCAGTC
Organism: Pristis pectinata; assembly: GCF_009764475.1. Classification (NCBI taxonomy): domain Eukaryota; kingdom Metazoa; phylum Chordata; class Chondrichthyes; order Rhinopristiformes; family Pristidae; genus Pristis; species Pristis pectinata. Next base: position 849,920 of record NC_067413.1, on the reverse strand, counting down.
AGGATAACGCCCCCCACCACTACCCTCTGTCTTCTGTGGTCAAGTCAATTTTGGAACCAATTGATCAACTCACTGTGGATCCCATGTACCTTAATCTTCTGGGTCAGCCTACCTGGAGGGACCTTGTCAAATACTTTACTAAAGTCCCTCTGGACAGCAGTTATTAATTCATTATTGGTTCGCTAGTAGGAGCAACATCTGCAAATCTGGCACCACCGGAGTGCCGAGGGGCCAGGTTATCGCCTGCACCCACATGAGAAGAAACATAGCAGCAGCACCTGTCTTTCCAAGCCCCTAAAATGTTCAAATGAGATCATCTCTCATTCCCCAGAGAGTATGGGTCCAATCCGCTCAATGCTTCCTCGTAAAATAACCCTCATCCCAGTAATCAACAACGTGAGCCTCTTCTGTACTGCAGCCGAGGCAGATGGAATTCTTCCTCAACTAACGGGAGCAGGTTCAACAAAGTCCTCCCGATGTGGCCCCACCAAAGGCGTGCAGATCAGTCCCTCCCTGTGTAATGAACTGTTGGCACATTGTGGGCCGCAGGGCCTGTACTGTGCTGTAGTATTCTATGAAAACTGTTGAGGATGCATAACGGGACATAGAAACATAGAAAAACTACAGCACAATTCAGGCCCTTCGGCCCACAAAGCTGTGCCGAACATGTTCCTACCCTAGAAATTACTAGGCTTACCCACAGCCCTCTATTTTTCTCAGCTCCATGTACCTGTCCAACAGTCTCTTAAAAGACCCTATCGTATCCGCCTCCACCGCCGTTTCCGGCAGCCCATTCCACACACTCACCACTCTGAGTAAAAAAACTTACCCCTGACATCTCCATCTGTGGAGAGAGACCGAACATTCCAGATTAATGACCCTCCACCAGAACCAGTCGGAAGCCAACATTACCATTTGTCTCCCTAATTATTTGCATGTTATTGTTCTCTGGTAATAGGGAACCAGATCTCACTGGACACCGGTGTTTACTGTATCACACCATTTAATTAGTACCTAATCTTTCTACCAAAATGGAAAACCTCGTTCTAACAATCAGAACCTCAAACATGGACTGGTGTTTTTTTTGAGCATTCAATATGTCAGGCACAACTTTGCCCTCACCAACATTCAACACTCAGCAGAGATGAATGAGCAGTTACTATGTTTAGCTGGTGTTGATTCAGAAAGGAGTGTTAGTCCAGAGAAAGAGAGCTGCGTGCCCTGTGTGCTGTCTTGAACGGAACAGGGCAACAGGAGATTTCAGCAAGGCCCCTGATGTCCGAAGTTGCTTTGCCTGAGATCAACAGATGGAAATTACATCTGGGCACTGGAGGATTCATCAGGGAAAGCAATTGAAATCTTGCTTTAAGCACCACCCCTCCCACAGTGCGACCCTCCCTCAGTACTGCCCCTCCCACAGTGCGACCCTCCCTCAGTACCGCCCCTCCCACAGTGCGACCCTCCCTCAGTACTGCCCCTCCCACAGTGCGACCCTCCGTCAGTAACTGCCCCTCCCACAGTGCGACCCTCCCTCAGTACTGCCCCTCCCACAGTGCGACCCTCCCTCAGTACTGCCCCTCCCACAGTGCGACCCTCCCTCAGTACTGCCCCTCCCACAGTGCGACCCTCCCTCAGTAACCGCCCCTCCCACAGTGCGACCCTCCCTCAGTACCGACCCTCCCTCAGTACCGCCCCTCCCACAGTGAGACCCTCCCTCAGTACCGCCCCTCCCACAGTGCGACCCTCCCTCAGTACCGCCCCTCCCACAGTGCGACCCTCCCTCAGTACTGCCCCTCCCACAGTGCGACCCTCCCTCAGTACTGCCCCTCCCACAGTGTGACCCTCCCTCAGTAACCGCCCCTCCCACAGTGCGACCCTCCCTCAGTACCGACCCTCCCTCAGTACCGCCCCTCCCACAGTGAGACCCTCCCTCAGTACCGCCCCTCCCACAGTGCGACCCTCCGTCAGTACCGACCCTCCCACAGTGAGACCCTCCCTCAGTACTGCCCCTCCCACAGTGCGACCCTCCCTCAGTACCGCCCCTCCCACAGTGAGACCCTCCCTCAGTACCGCCCCTCCCACAGTGTGACCCTCCCTCAGTATGGGAGTGAATTTCTTGGCTCACCGCTCCTCCTGCTGCAGTCTCGCTGCCATCAGTTGAACCTCGCCTGGTGTCACCAAACGTGACAGTGATCTGGGCTGGATCACTGAGGCAGTGAGTCACTGGGAATAAAGTTTGGGTTGGGAATGGGGGGGAGATGGAGAACCTGGATCAGTGGTATTGTAGATGGTAGTGAGTGTTGGTAGGGGAGTGTGTTCCTGCGATAGGTGTTGGGGGTGTCATGGTGTTCTCTGGATGGGTGTTAGGGGTGTGAGGGTGTTCCCTGGATGGGTGTTGGGGGTCTGAGGGTGTTCCCTGGACGGGTGTTGGGGGTCTGAGGGTGTTCCCTGGATGGGTGTTGGGGGTGTGAGGGTGTTCCCTGGATGGGTGTTGGGGTGTTCCTGGGACGGATGTTGTGGGGGTGGTGTTCCTGGGATGGGTGTTGTGGGGGTGGTGTTCCTGGGACGGGTGTTGGGGGTGTTCCTGGGACTGGTGTTGTGGGGAGAGTGTTCCTGGGATGGCTGTTGTAGGGGAGGGTGTTCCTGGGACGGGTGTTCCCTGGGTGAGCTCCCCCGGCTGTTGTTGGGGAGGGGAGCTTCTCGCGTGAACACCTGCCCAGCAGTTAGTGTGCAGCAGCCTGTCCAACATTCAGCACGGATTTTACCTGTGCTCTCCTCCGTTTGCTTCAGTCTCGGAAGGGCAGTGACACGGATAAGGACAAGAAGAGCCTAGATGGTAAAACAGACAATATTGGGAGTGGACGAGCTATCCCCATCAAACAGGTAAGGAGCTTTCTTGCTGCTTGGTTTTGCCTCATTGAGCTTTTTCCCATAACGTTACCTCACATCGCTCCGAATATTCCTGGTCCTGAGGGCAAGGGATTAGCCGAGTCCATTCTGATGTCAGGAACAGATCCTGCCACAGTGGTATCTGGGAAGGCAGCTGGAGTTTCAGGGGGACAGAAGGCTGATGTGTGCGCTGGCTCAGTGTCTGCACCAATGTCCCCTCAGATATCTCAGTCCCTGCCACATTTAGAGATTTCAAGGTGGTCTCCCTGTGGCTGACAGAAGCTTGGTGCTTGATATCGAGTCCGGCTGTGTGAATCGAGGGTCTCAAAGAGTTAATTCTGGTTATCAGGTGCAGACTGTTTGTACCACAAGGTGCAGGTGTGTGGTTTACAGAGAGCTTTGGGTATGTTGTAGAGAACGTGCAGCAGGTGGGCAGGACAATGACTGATCTGTCCCGCTGCCATCTCTGTAACAGGAGCTGTGCACTCAACTGCTTCTCCTCTCTGCCTCTCTTATTGTCTGACCACCAAACCTATTTGTGCCAGCCAGGTACAGATCCTTTAGTAATGTGCCTTGTGCTTGTTGCCTACTTGAGTGTAGCATTAGGACTGAGTGTTGCATGCTTTGAATGTCTCGCCTCTGCATTGTTTATTACAGATCTGTTTGTTACAGAGTGGTTTACATTGTGTGGTGTCTAACACGGATGAAATGGATGGTGTGTGTTTGGGGGTATTTAAAGTAATGTGTGCTGTGTATGAGGGGCATATTTATCACATCGTGTGTGTTTATGGCATGTGGTGTTCTGGGACCGTTTCAATCATACCTGCCCTTCACTCTCTCTGTACACTTCCTCCAACTGCATCACCATGCACTGTCTGCCCTATTCAATTCCAGCTGCTTGATTCCTGTGTTAGTACAGAATCCCAACGTGGTTCTGGTAGTCTAGGAGGACAGTGATCTCACTTGTACAGCAACCCTGCCTGTTCCAGGACACTATTCTCTCCACGTCCCTTTCGGAAGCCTGACTGTTCCTGTCACGGCCACGGCTGGTGAGTTACAGGTGACCCTGTGGGTAACACAGGCTTGACCTTACAGAGCTCACAAAGCACTGGCCAAAAACTTGGGATATGGAATAAAATTCACTCTCCCAGAATGTTTATCAAAAAAAGTAAATAAAGAAGCAGATTTATTTTTTGTCACGTTTCTTGACACAAGCACAGATGACATGGCTTCACACGATGGAAAATCATGAATCGGGCCTCTGCCACCCCCCGCCCCCTCTTCCACCCCCACCCACCACCTGTAACGCTGGGGTTGCCTATATTACTCTTTGTGTAAGATAGTTTGTTCCACAATTCCCCTGTACATATCATGGAGTCACACAGCATGGAACAGGCCTTTCAGCCCACTGAGTCCCTGCCAACACACACACAACCACTCCTGCACTGATCCCACTTTATTCTCCCCACAGTCCCATCCACTCTCCCCAGATTCCACCACTCATTTTGCCCGTCACTTTGAGTCTGGGTGCCTGGCTATTGAACCACCCACCAGTTCTTAGAGTCATGGAGTTGTACTTCAGGGAAACAGATCTAACTGGTCCTTGCCAACCAAGGTGTCTTCCTGAGCTGGTCCCATTTGCCCGCGTTTGGCCCACATCCTGCTCAACCTTTCCTCCTATCTATGTACCTGTCCAAGTGTCTTTTTAACATTGTAATTGTCCCCACCTCTGCCACTTCCTCTGGCAGCTCGTTCCATACACCCACCACCCTCTGTGTGAAAAACTTGTCTCTCAGATCCCCTTTAAACCTTTCCCCTCTCACAAACCTCCACTCCCTAGTTTCAGGCTCCCCTACCCTGGGGAAAGACTGTGACCCTCCATCTTATCTACGCTTCTCATGATTTTATAAACCTCTGTAAGGTCACCCCTCAGCCTCCTTCTCTCCAGGGAGCACAGTCCCAGCCTGTCCAGCCTCTGCTCATAACTCAACACCTCCAGTCCCGGCCACATCCCCATGAATCTTTTCTGCAGCCTCTCCAGCTTCATCACATCCTTCCTGCAGTGTGTCGCACACAACTGGAAGTGTGGCCTAACCAGTGCTTTGTACAGTGCAATGTAAGATCCCAACTTTTATATTCTATGCCTTGCCTCTGAAGGCAAGCTTGCCACATGCCTTCTTTACCACCTTGCCTACCTTTTATTTACTAATAATTTTATTTTTTGTGGGGTACAGACATAACTGGCAGTGCTGACATCTAGTAACCTTCCCTGATTATCCCTGCACTTAAAGCAGCTTGATGAGTCTGGGGTTACACACGGTCCAGACTGGGAAGGCCACAGACTTCCTTCCCTGCATGACATTACTAAGCCAGCTATGATTTTTTACTGTAAAAACATGGTGTTGTCATTGTTACCGTTACTGAGGTTAGTTTTATTTCAATGCTCAAACTTAAATAACATAAATCAGTGGTGAGGTTTGACCTTGTGCCTCTGGATCAATGGCTTAGATCTCCACCTGGTGGTCCTGTAACTTGACCATTCTGCTACTGCATCCTAACATTTTTCCTCTGTTTAGCCAATCTAAACCTTCTCTGACCTTGCACGCCCCTCTCAAATCTCCTTTACTCCAGACAGAACAGCCCAGCTTCTCCACTCGAATCTTGGAGCTGAAATCCTTCAGCTCTGCACCCATTCCAGTGAACCCTCTCGAAACTTCAGATCCTTCTGACATTGTGATCACCAGAATCGGATGCAATTCCCCAACTGTGAATTGACCAGTGTTTCCTGCTTTGTGTTTTTTCGTTTGTGCCTTTATTTATGAGTCTCAGTCTCCCACTTGCTTTACCAACTACCGTCTCCACAAGCCCTGCAGCTTGCAAAGACTTGCCTACCTGCCTACCTGCCCCACCACCCTCTGCCTTGCCCCCTTTACCCTACCCCTTACCCAACCCTTGTGCCTTTTAGTCTCTGGTGTCCCTCTGTTCATAACGTGTGTGTGAGCCTGCTGATGGCATGTGTAGTGATGTATGTATTACGATAAATGTATATTTTATAGGATGTTGTTTGTACGTGTGTTGTTGACATGTAACTGAGCTGATAGCGTGTTCTGTCATGCAGAACGAGGTGTAAGGTCATGGTGGTGCATGTGTGTGTTGGTAGCATGTGTTTAACGAGCATGTCAGTGGTGTATGTTTAATGTGTTGGTAGCATTTGTACATGTGTGTTTAATTGGCGTATTAGCATGCTTAATGGGTGCATTGGTAGCATGTGTGGATGTTTTGGCAAAATGTGTTGGGTGTATTGGTAGCGTACGTGTTGTGCTGTGGGCCGTTCTAATGGACATTGTACTAGAAATGGGACTGGTGAGCTATGGTAGCTGTTAATTCCTTTCCAGTTCTTGGACCTGCACCCTGTGGTATTAAACCAGTTCAGGGAAGTGCCAGAAGGCAGCAGTGGGTTAAATGGCCAGGAGATGCTACCCTGCAGGAATTAGACAGCCTCAAACCCTCCTTCCCATCTCCTTTCTGTTCAGTTTGTTTATATTCTGATTTAATTTGTGGAGAATGCAAGTTTTGATTTTTGATTTTTTTCATGTGAGAGTGTGTTGAATTTGCCAGCTTGTTGCAGCTGTTCCATCGCTGATCCGTTTGTATTTCTGAGTGACCATTTGGCAACTGATTTTCAGCATTTCTCTCGCTGGACAGGAAGGGAAGTGAAAGCTTGAAATCTTCTTGTCTGTCTGTGTATCAGCATCTTTTCACATCTGTAAATGTTTCTGAATCTCAGAGAGAACCAAACACTCGTATCTCACCCTGCTGTGGTGGGATAGAGTCTCTGCACATTCTGATATCTCAGCCTGCACGCAATGCTTTGCAATGTGTTTGTGTCCTTTTGTTCGCGGTTGGAGGTGTCTGCTGGAAGCAGTGTTCCCATTGTGTTGGTGGCAGAGCGAGAGTGCGAGGTGATGGCCCGTGCAGGGCCTGCTGTTCTATAGCACCTACACACCGTGCCGAGGCTGGACAACACCATCGCCATCATTGCCTTCACCACCATCGCCATTGCCATCGAAGCCGTGCAGACAAGTGAGCCCGTGTGCTGACTCAATACAACAGGAGGCCCTAAGTACGGGCCTGAGCTCCCAGTGCAGGCACAGGAAACAGGAGAGATTGGATCACTTCACTGGGTCCCACCAATCAACTCTTCAGCTCATTTGTCCTCTGGCACCTCGTGCGAGCATTCTTGCTGCAGCCTCTCCCTGAGGTCTTGGATCGGAACAATTTAATTAATTGCTCCTGTTTCAGCTCCCAGCCCCAGGAAATGAAGCGGGGAGTTTTAATTTAGCTCTGAAGAGCTCAGCTCTTACAGTAAAACTGTTTGACCCTGCCATCCGGAACACAACTACCTCAGACTGCAACATGAGCTGTTGCAAGATGCTGCGCTTCGAGTTGCAAGCAAGAGTTTCAAGTCTAGGCTACTTCCTGAGCATGTCCCTCAGATACCAGTCTCTCTCCTCTTCCCTCTGTGAACTGTGTCCAGTTACCCTGCTTATAGGGTCCCCCTCCCAACATGTGTCACCTGGTGACGTTCAGAAGAAAAGTTGCTCCTATAGCTGACTTAAGATGGAATACAGTGTAGGGAAGTGTGGGGTTACACACTTTGGTAGGAAGAATAAAGGTGAAGACTATTTTCTAAATGTAGAGAAAATTAGAAATCAGAGGTGCAGAGGGACTTGGGAGTCCAGGTTCCCTAAAGATTAACTTGCAGGTTGAGTCGGTAGTAGGGAAGGTAAATGCAATGTTACCATTCATTTCGAGAGGACTAGAATATAAAAGCAAAGATGTACTGCTGAGGCTTTACAAGCTGTTGGTCAGACCTCACTTGGAATATTGTGAGCAATTTTGGGCCCCATATGTAAGGAAGGGTCTGCTGGCCCTGGAGAGGGTCCAGAGGAGGTTCATAAGAATGATCCCAGAGGAGGTTCATAAGAATGATCCCAGGGATCCTATGAGGAGCGTTTGATGTCTCTGGGTCTGTACTCGATGGAGTTCGGAAGGATGAGGGGGGGATCTCATTGAAACCTACCAGATACTGAAAGGTCTGGATAGAGTGGATGTGGAGAGGATGTTTCCATTAGCAGGAGAATCTGGGATCCAAGGGCACAGCCTCAGAATAAAGGGACGTCCTTTTAAAACTGAAATGGGGAGGAACTTCTTCAGCCAGAGGGTGGTGAAATTGTGGAATTCGTTGCCACAGAGGGATGTGGAGGCCAAGTCATTGGGTATATTTAAGGCAGAGATTGATAGGTTCTGGATTGGTAAAGGGGTTAAGAGTTATGGGGAGAAGGCAGGAGAATGTGGTTGAAAAAAATCAGCTATGATTGAATGGCGGAGCAGACTCAATGGGCTGAATGGCCTAATTCTGCTCCTATGTCTTATGGACTTAAGGACTTAGGTGGGGAATTGGTTCGGCTGAGAGGGAGTGACTTTTCAAGTTGTTAGATTTCGAATAGAAAGGTTGAAGGGAATTCTGCTTCAGTTGATTGAACAATACAGTTGAGAAAATGTCCATGTTAAATAGCTGGTTGTTCTTAGGACAACAACAGGGAGTTCCTGTTTATTCACGGTAATGGTTACTCGGTGTAACTGTAGAAATTCCCTGCTTATATTCGGTAAGGATCATTTACTATAACTGCACAGAGGTAGTTCATTCAGGTTAAGAGGTACTTTCCATGTAACTTTGATCTTTATTAGCAGTTATAGAACATAGAACATTACAGCACAGTGTAGGCCCTTCAGCCCACATTCATGTGGCTATCTAAGAGTCTCTTAAATGTCCCCAATGTATCTGCCCCCACCACCTCTGCCGGCAGTACGTTCCACACACCCACCACTCTCTGTGTAAAAAAAAAACTTACCCCTGACATCCCCCTTATACCTTCCTCCAATCACCTTAAAATTATGCCCCTCGTGTTAGCCATTGTCGCCCCGGGAAAACGTCTCTGACTGTCCACTCGATCTATGCCTCTTATCATCTTGTACACCTCTGTCAAGTCACCTCTCATCCTCCTTCTCTCCAAAGAGAAAAGCCCTAGCTCGTTCAACCTATCTTCCTATGACTTATGCTCTCCAATCCAGGCAGCATCCTGGTAAATCTCCTCTGCACCCTCTCTGAAGGTTCCACATCCTTCCTACAATGAGGCAATCAGAACTGAACACAATACTCCAAGTGTAGATTTATAGAGCTGCAATATTACCTGGAAGCTCTTGAACTCAATACCCCTAATGAAGGCCAACACACCAAACGCCTTCTTAACAACCCTATCAACCTGTGTGGCAACCTTGAGGGATCTATGGACTTGGACCCCAAGATCCCTCTGTTCCTCCACACTGCTAAGAGTCCTGCCATTAACCTTGTATTCTGCCTTCAAATTCGATCTTCCAAAGTGTATCACTTCACACTTTTCAGGTTGAACTCCATCTGCCACTTCTCAGCCCAGCTCTGCATCCTATCAATGTCCTGTTGTAATCTACAGCAACCTTCTACACTATCCACAACACCACCAACCTTCGTGTCATCAGCAAACTTACTAACCCACACTTCCACATCCTCATCCAAATCATTTATACAAATCGCAAAGAGCAGGCGTCCCAGAACAGATCCCTGTGGAACACTGGTGACTGACCTCCAGGCAGAATACGCTCCACCTACAACCACCCTCTATCTTCTATGAGTGAGCCAATTCTGAATCCACACAGCCATGTTACCCTGGATCCCATGCCTCCTGACTTTCTGAATGAGCCTTCCTTGAGGAACCTTATCAAACACCTTACTAAAATCCATGTACACCACATCCACTGCTCCACTTTCATCAATGTGCTTTGTCGCATCCTCGAGGAATTCAATCGGGCTCATGAGGCACAACCTGCCTCTCACAAAGCCATGCTGTCTGTCCCTATGCTTCTCTAAATGCCCATAAATCTTATCTCTAAGAATCTTCTCCAGTAATTTGCCCACCACTGAAGTAAGACTCACTAGCCTATAATTCCCATGTTTGTCCCTACTCCCTTTGTTGAACAAAGGAACAACATTTGCCACCCTCCAATCATCTGGCACGACTTCTGTGGCCAATGAGGATGTAAAGATCATCGCCAAAGGCGCAGCAGTCTCTTCCCTCGCTTCCTGTGGGATATATCCCATCCGGCCCCGGTGACTTATCTATTCTAATGTTTTTCAATAGTTCCAGCACATCCTCTTTCCTCACGTCGACGTGCCCTAGTGTATCGGTCTGTTCTGCGCCATTCTCACAAATGTCAAGGTCTCTCTCACTGGTGAACACTGAAGCAAAGTATTCATTAAGGATCTCCCCTACCTCTTCCGACTCCAGGCGCATGTTTCCTCTTTTATCCCTGATCGGTCCTACCCTCACTCTACTCATCCTCCTATTCTTCACATATGTGTGGAACGCCTTGGGGTTTTCCTTAATCCTACTCGCCAAGGCCTTCTCATGTCCCCTTCTAAGCTCTCCTAAGTCCATTCTTAAGCTCCCTCCTGGCTACCTTGTAACTCTCCAGGGCCCTGTCTGATCCTTGCTTTCTATACCTCAGGTAAGCTTCTTTCTTCTTCTTGACAAGGTATTCTACATCTCTTGTCAACCACTATTCCTTCACTCTACCATCCTTACTCTGCCTCAATGGGACAAACCTATCCAGAACCCCATTCAAGTTCTCCCTTAACAACCTCCACAATTCCATTGTGCACTTCCCCAAGTACATCTTTTCCCAATTTACGCTCTCAAGTTCCTGACTAATCGGATCATAATTCCCCCTCCCCCAATTAAATACTTTCCCATATCGTCTGCTCCTATCCCTCTCCAAGGCTATGGTAAAGGTCAAGGAGTTATGGTCACTGTCTCCAAGATGCTCTCCCACCGAGAGATCTGAGACCTGATCAGGCTCATTGCCTAGCAGCAGGTCCAATATGGCCTCTCCTCAAGTCGGCCTGTCCACATACTGTGTCAGGAATCCTTCCTCTACACACCGAACAAACTCTGCCCCATCTACACCTTTACACTAAGGAGATGCCAATCAATATTAAGGAAGTTGAAATCACCCATGTCAACAACCCTGTTATTTTTGCACCTCTCCAAAATTTGCCTCCCGACCTGCTCCTCAGTGTCTCTGCTGCTATTGGAGGATCTGTAGAATACTCCCAATATAGTGATTGCTCCCTTCCTGTTTCTGACTTCCGCCCACACTGACTCAGTGGACGATCCCTCCAGGACATCCTCCCTTTCTACAGCTGTGATACTGTCCCTGATCAGCAAAGCCACTCCCCCACCTCTTTTACCTCCATCCCTGTCCCTTTTTGAAACATCTAAACCCCAGAATATCCAGCAACAACGTTGTAGTTCTGTGTACTTACTCATGCTCTTAAGTTCATCACCCTTGTTCCTGACACTTCTCACATTAAAGCAGACTCACTTCAGCCCATCCAACTGACTGCAATTTTGCCCTTTCAAATACCTATCCTTTCTCACAGTCTTTCTACGCTCTGCGTCTACTTGTACAGTAAATGAACCAAGCTTTGACCTATCACTCTGGTTCCCATCCCCCTGGGAAACTAGTTTAAACCCTCCCCAACAGTTCTAGTAAACATGCCCACAAGAATATTGGTCCCCCTCCAGTTCAGGTGTAACGTGTCCTTTTTGTACAGGTTGTATCTTCCCCAGAAGAGATCCCAATGATCCACAAATCTGAAACCCTGCCCCCTGCACCAACTCCTCAGCCATGCATTCGTCTGCCAGATCATCCTATTCTTACCCTCACAGGCGCGTGGCACAGGCAGCAATCCAGAGATTACTACCCTTGAGGTCCTGCTTTTCAGCTTCCTACCTAGCTCCCTCTATTCCCTCTTCAGGACCTCATCTCTTTTCCTACCTGTCATTGGTACCAATATGTACCATGACCTCTGGCTGTTCACCCTCCCCCTTCAGAATGCTGTGGACCTGATCTGAGACATCCCTGACCTTGGCACCGGGGAGGCAACGTACCATCCGGAAGTCTCTTTCACATCCACAGAATCTCCAGTCTGCCCCCCCTACTATGGAATCCTCTATCACTACCACCCTCCTCTCCTCCCCCCTTCCCTTCTGCACCACACGACCAGGCTCAGTGCCAGAGACCAGGTCACTGCAGCTTTCCCCTGGTAGGTCGTCCCCCCAACAGTATCCAAAGCGGTACACCTGCTATTGAGGGGAACGGCACCAGGGGTACTCTGCACTACCTGCCTATTCTCATTCCTTCTCCTGACAGTCACCCAGCTACCTGCATCCTGCAGCTTTGGAGTGACTGCCTCCCTGTAGCTCTTATCTATGAACTCCTCAATCTGCGTGTGAACAACAGCTTGCTTTTATATAATGACTAATGTAGAAAGATTCTCCTAGGTGAATGGGTGTAGTGGCTGAGTTAAAGCACAGCGGGCAAGTTAATGAAAAGGCAGCAGAGATTTAGATGAGCTGAAAGTTATGAATGTCGAAGATGTGAGGTTGAAATCTGAATTTGAGAATTCAAGAACAGTTGGCTATTGGTTTGGAGAATAACTTTGGAGAGTAGTTGGGAGATTGAGGAAGGTGTGAGGAGGGTAGAGAGAAAAACATTCCCAAGTGGAATAAAAAACATGGAATAACAAGAGGGCATAGGTTTAAGATCAGAGGCGAGAGGTTTAAAAGGGACATCAGGGGCAGCTTCTTCACACAAAGGGTGCTGTGTATTTGGAATGAGCTGCCAGGAATAGTGGTTGAGGCGGGCACATTAGCAATGTTTAAAAGCCTTCTGGATAAGTCCATGGAGAGGAGAAGTTTAGAGGACTGTGGGCCACATGCGGGCACATGGGACCAGCTCGCTGGGGAACACAGTCGGTATGGATGAGTTAGGCCGAAGGGTGTGTTTCCCTGCTGTGTGACTCTGACTCTATCTATGACTCTCAGGCATTGTATGTGAAAAGAGAAACAGAGGCAACATTTCGGGATGAAGGTGCTTCGTTAGAACTCTGCTGCTCTTTCCGTAGATGCTGCCTGATCTGCACAGTATTTCCAGCATCCTTTGTAGTTCAGATTTCTGCCCGTTTCCTTTAATTTTCACTTACATCAGACAAGGTAGTTGGGTGATTGCCAGAGAACTGGGTTATAGTCACAGCAGGTGGCTCACAAGGACATGGTAACCTTGCGAAGGGTACTGGGAGTGATACAAGAGAGATATGGTTATGAAGCTAATGAAGGCAAGTATCCTGTGACCCTATCTACCCGTGCTGCCATCTTCAGGTGTACACCAAGGGCTCTCTGTTCCTCAATGCTCCCTCGGCCTCTGGTGTTCACAGTGTACGCCCTACCTTAAACTAGACCTCCCAAAATGCATCACCTCACACTGGTCATGATTTAGTTCCACCTGCCATTGCCCTGCCCAACATCAGCTGATCAATATCATTCTGTAGCCTCAACAGCACCACTGGTTCCTGAGACATCTGAAAATGTACTCATCAAACCTCTACATTCTACGTCAGCAGGGGTCCCAGCACCGACCCCTGTGTACACCACGAATCAGAAAAGTAATCCTCCACCATCACCCCCTGTCTCCTATCACCAAGCAGTTTGGCTCCAAATTGCCCTGGGCTCTGACCTTTCGGACGAACCTTCCATTGGTACCTTGAAAGCCACATCAACTGCACTGTCTTCATCAATGTGTTTAGTTACCTCTTCAAACACTCAATTGAGTTGGTTAGGCAGGATCTCCTACCAACAAATCCATGCGGATTATCTCTGATCAACCCCTGCCTTCCCAAGAGTAGATTAATCCTGTCCCCAGAATGTTTCCCATAAATTCCCATAGGAGTAACTAGCTTGTAATTACCTGGCTTATCCCTGCTGCTCTTCTTGAATAAAGGAACCACATTTGTTGTCCTCCAGTCATCTGGTACCTTTCTGTGGCCGGCGAAGGTTTAACTATCTCTGTTAGGAACCCAGCAATCTCCTCCCTTACATCCTATAGCAGCCTGGAATACATCTCATCAGGCCAAGGGAATTTATCCACCATTATGCGCAGTAAGACATTTGATACCCCTCCTCTTTAATCTTAATGTGCTTCAGAAGTTCACTGTCACAACTAAAATCTTTAACCTCTATTCAGTTATTGGAAATGACACTATACAGTAAATGGCAGAACTCTTAGTAGCAATAATGTACAGGGTGATCTTGGGGTGCAAGTCCATAGCTCCCTGAAAGTGGCAACACAAGTGGATAGGGTGGTAAAGAAGGCATATGGTATGTGTGCCTTTATCAGTTGAGGCATTGAGTATAAAAGTTGGCAAACGTTGCAGCTGTATAAAACTTTGGTTAGGCCACATCTGGAGTATTGTGTGCAGTTCTGGTCACCCCATTACAGGAAAGATGTCGAGGCTTTGGAGAGGGTGGAGAAGAGGTTCACCAGTATGTTGCCTGGATTGGAGAGTACTAGGTATAAGGAGAGGTTGGACAAACTTGGATTGTTTTCTCTGGAGTATCAGAGGCTGAGGGGCGACCTGATAGATATAAAATGATGAGAGGCGTAGATAGGGTAGATAGTTAGAGACTTTTCCCAGGGTGGGAATGTCAAATATTAGAGAGCATAAGTGAGGGGTCGGGGAAGTTTGAAGGAGATGTGTGGGGCAAGTTTCTTTACACAGAGAGTGGTGGGTGCCTGGAACGGGCTGCCAGGGGAGGTGGTGGAAGCAGATATGACAGCAATACTTGAGGCATTTGGACAGACACATGAACAGGCAGGGAACAGAGGGATACAGACCATGTACAGAAAGATGGGGTTGGTTTAGATTGGCATCAGGGTTGGTGCAGACGTGGTGGGCGGAAGGACCTGATCCTGTGCTGCACTGTTCTACGTTCTGAGAAAGGACAGGGAGAGAAAACAGCAAGCTGAAGGTCAGTCGGCCAGTCTGTTGTTGAGAAAATGCTGCGATCCATTATCGAGGAAATGGTGGCTGAGCACTTGGAAACGAATAACATGATTAGGTAGAGTCAACGTGGTTTATGAAAGGGGTTGTGTTTAGTGGAGTACGTTGGGGATATAAGAGTGGATGAAGGGGAGCTATTGGATGTAGAGTATTTGGGGTTCTAAAAGGCATTAGACAAAACGCCAGAGGATAATGTAGCAACATGCTGCAGGTTTGGTTGAGTGATGGAATTCAGAGTGGAGATAAATGGGTCTAATTGGTTCTGAGGATGTGGAGCATTGGTAGTGGTGGCACCTATTGTCCATCCTTGTCTCCCTGAACTGAGGAGACGTTGGTGGGTATGGAGTCACATATAGGATCTGATGGGGTAAGGGTGGCAGGTTTCCCCTGAAGAGCATTGGTAAAGCCCATGGGTTATTATCACAATCCAGTAGTTTCATGGTCACTATTACAGAGACTAGATTATTTTGTTGAAATTCCAGATTTATGTAATTAGTTGAGTTTAAATTCCCAGCTGTCGGGGTAGGATTTGAATTTGTGTCTGGATTAAATCGTCCAGAACTCTGGATGCGAGTCCTGTAACTCAACGCCATGTTCAGAGAGATCTGGGTGGAAAAGTGGCATGTCAGCCCAGGAAGAAATTGAAATGAAGCAGGGAAATTGAATGTCCCCCTTTATTAGGGGGAATTGAAGCAGGGGAGGAAACCATACAACAGTGCTGGGGCGACCACACTGCAGTTCTGCTTACAGTTAGGATCTAAGGAGAGATGTATTTGTACTGAAAGGATTATGTTTTGAGCAATATGGGCCTTGAAGTTTAGAAAAATGGGGTTGAATATCAAGTCATAGAGAGATACAGCACAGGAACAGGCCCTTCAGACCACCGAGTCTGGCACCCATTTACACTGATCCTGCAGGAATCTCTGGAAAGGTTGTGAATCTTTGGAATTGCCCACCCCAGAGATCTGTGGAGGTTGAATCATTAAGATTTTAAGGCTGAGATAGAGTTTTCAAAGATTAGGCAGGGAGGTGGAGCTGAAGCTAAAGATCAGTCCATGATCTTACTGGTGGAGCAGGCTCGAAGGGCCAAACAGCCTACTCCTGCTTGTGTTCTAATGCTTCTGTAGATGGACATTTAGACCCCAGACAGATTACAGCTTTCAATTCTGGGGCCATACAAGGCAACTCTTGAGGAAAATGTGGAGGAAATCCACCATTAAACACAGAACAGTACAGCAGAGAAACAGGCCCTTCAGCCCACAATGTCTATGCTGACCATGATGCCATTTAAACTGCACATCAGCCTGCACATGGTCTGTATCCCTCAGTTCCCTGCCTGTTCATGTGTCTGCTGAATGCCTGTTAAATGCCACTATTGTATCTGCTTCTGCCGCCTCCCCGGCAGTGTGTTCCAGGCACCCACCACTCTGTGTAAAAAAAATTGTCTCACATGTCTCATTTATATTTTTCCCCTCTCACCTTAAACCTATGTCCTTTAGTATTTGACATTTCCACCTGGGAAAAAGATTGTGCCCATCTACCCTGTCTGTGCCTCCTGTAATTTTATAAACTGCTATCAGGTCGCCCCTCAGCCTCTGAAGCTCCAGAGAAAACAATCCAAGTTTGTCCAACTTCGTCTTTTGGCTATACTCTCTAATCCAGGTAATATCCTGATGAACCTCTCCTGCACCCTCTCCAAAGCATCCACATCCTTCCTGTAATGGGGTGACCAGAACTGCACACAGTGCTCCAAGTGTGGTCTAACCAAAGTTTTATACAGCTGCAACATGATTTCCTGACTTTTATACTCAACACTCCGAACAATGAAGGCAAGTATGCCGTACAAGTTCTTTACCACCCTATCTACTTGTGTTGCCACTTGCAGGGAGCTATGGACTTGCACCCAAGATCCCTCTCTACACAAATTCTCCTAAGGGTCCTGCCATTTACTGTGTACTTCCCTCTTGCATTTGACCTCCCATTTGTCCGGATTAAAATCCGTCTGCCATTTCTCTGCCCACATTTCCAACTGGCCTGTACTCCACCGAATACTTTGACGACCTTCCTCACTGTCCACTCCACCAATTTTTGTGTCATCTGCACAATTACTAATCAGATCACCTACAGTCTTGTCCAAGTCATTTAAACAATATTGTGGCTCAAGTTGAGAAACTTCAGTTCTTTCAAGGACTGGAGACATTGGGTACATAGAACATAGAAGAGTACAGCACAGAACAGGCCCTTTGGCCCACAATGTTGTGCTGACATAGCTATTCCCTCCTACCTACAGAATGCCCTTACCCCTCTATTTTCTTCTCACTCATGTGCCCATCCAAGCCCCTCTTAAATGTGCCCAGTGAATTTGCCTCCACCACCCTATCAGGCAACGCATTCCAGGCATCCACCACTCTCTTAGTAAAAAATGTACCCCTCACGTCTGTTCTGAACCTACCCCCTCTCACCTTGTATTGGATCGCTCAATAATGGGAAAAAGATATTGATTATCCACCCTATCTATGCCCCTCATCATTTTATACACTTCCAACAGATCACCCTCAGCTTCTGCCACTCCAGAGAAAAGAGCCCAAGCTTGTCCAGCCTCTCCTGATAGCACTTGCCCTCTAATCCAGGGTAGTTCTTAGTTCAAAGGAGGTTGAGGGAAGACCCAGTGGAGGTGTTTTGATCCAGTGGCCAGCGAGTAAGCAAAGGATACATTTAAGGTAATGAACTGAGAAAACCTTGGAGCTGGACAAGGTGGGTGGAATGGCCTGTTCCCCTGCTGTGTGACTCCATGATTATGTGAAATACTCCAGGTCAGGCAAAGAAACAATCAACTTTCAGGTTGGTGCCCTGTCACCTGGACTGTTTCAAGGTGATTGCTTAAAGAATCGGTGGAGATATTCTTTTAATTCTTGTAATTGGGAATTCACTGGGGTGGTGAAAGTGAATTGGTTAAATGGTTTTGCTGTCAAGGTTGGGATTACTAAACCAGCATGGAGCAGCTTTTCATTCTGCTTCTTTCCCTGCTTCTTCCCTACTCCAGTTATGCTCCCTTGTCTCCACCTCCCCCCCCAACCCCCCCACCCCAACCACATCCCATACCCACCCAACATCCATCAGGACTGTGAGTTTCCCTATCCTATTGCCAGCTTGTGTGTGTTACTGCATGTTAACAGCAAGTCAAGGCTTGTTGCTTTACAAGTACAGTGACTACTTGGGACTATTTCAGCCAATGTCATTGCAGAACCAGCCTCCATTTGCTTGGCAATAGAGATAACAATTCTTGTTCTTCAACAGTAAAGTTACAGCTTCTGAAAGGTCAGCCTACTGGGAGCTGTTGGAAAACATTGGCCGTGCTGAATGGTATCAGGGAGAGAGGCACTGAGCTGCAGTATTCTCCACTTCCCAGAAAGGTCCACATTCACCACAAGCCTCACACAACAAATAACCTTGCAATTCTAGATCAGTGGCACTGAATTATCAACAAAAGAATCCTTGTGCTCGGAGTGATCAGATAGTTTGGACAACATCTGGCTTCAATGGCTGTGGCTTTGCTTCTCTTCATTCATCTTGTTTCTGTTGTATTATTGCACCATTCTCAGTGCGTCTCAATGTTTTCTGTTGAAAATGGATCGTTGCCACTGAAAGCTGGAGGTCCAAGTATTTGATTAGCCAGGCAGAGTGTGCAATGCTCAGTTTCCATAACCTGCACCATCTGGTTTTGTTTCCACGTCAGAGGGTAACATCAAACTGAGTCAGTCCAACAGGAATCATTGCAGTCAGTCACATCACTGCCAGCCAATTCTTCTAGAGACCGCTCATTCAGGTTTTTAAAATGTTCATGGAAAATTAATTTCAATAAGCTGGTACTTGAATAGCTAAAGGTGAGAAATGGATTCTGACTAGCATAAAGAAATATGCATCAAGTGTGGAGGCATTTTATAGAATGGAAGATGTTTACGTGAAGATGTAAAGACACAGTTGATCAACTCGTTCCAGGAGAGAGAATGTGGGAGAGACAATAGAATCAAGGTCAAAGAATGGGAGCAGGTAGTTGTGTAAAAGGGTTGGGAGATTGGGATACATCTGGACTGGAGGGAGAGTTGGCAAGAAGAGGGCCGACCATGTTTGAGTCACTGCAGATGGAGATGTGTATGGGGTCAGAGGTCTGGGCGGTCTGTCAACAGCTGGAGCAGCTGCTGCCACTCCCCGGCAGAGCCACACTCACCGTGACGGCCGTGGACCAACCCTGAGCCCCACTTCTGTTGCACCACTCGCCCTGATCCTCCTCACACCAGCCTTCACACGCAGCCTCTGCACAGCACAGAAATGGACCCTTCAGCCCAACATGTCCACACCATCGACCAATTAGCCATTGACCCTGAATCTGTGTACCAGCTCTTTTCTGTAGCCACCTGTGCCTTGGCTTGTCTAGGTACTATTTATAAGATGTGAGACTATTTGCTTCCACCAGCCCTCATTCAGATTCCAGTCACCTTCTGGGTAAGAAAAATTCTTCCTCTGATTCTCTCTCAACCTCACCCCTCCTACCCTAAACTCTTTAGTCTTTGACACCTCTGTTATGGGGATACGTTTCCTATCTGTGTCCCTTGTGTACATTTCAGTCAGGTCCCCCTCAGTCTCCTCTGCTCCAAGGAAAACAGACCCAGCCTGTCCAGTCTCTCCTCATAACCGAGACACTCCATCCCAGGCAACGTCCTGCACCCTCTCCAGTGCACTTCCTGTAGTATACTGATCAGAACTCTCACAGTACTCCAGCTGTGGCCTAATGAACATCTTATAAAGTTGTACCATAACCTCCCTACTCGTTTATTCAATGTCCTGGCTAATAAAGACCATTATCCCATACACCTTCTTCACCACCCTGTCTGCCTGTGCTGCCACCTTCAGGGATCTGTGGACTTGTACACAGATGTCCCTCTGTTCTTCAGTACACCCTAAGGCCCTACCATTCATTGCATAGGTCCTACCCTTATAAGTCCTTCAAATAGGCATCACCTCACACTTATCGATATCACATACTGTCTCTGCCAGTTTTACCAATTGATCAATGTCATCCTGTAGCCTAAGATAATCCTTATCAACAACAAAACCAATTTTCATGTCACTTGCAAACTTATAGAGGCAGGGAAGTTGTTTCCACTGGTAGGTGAGACTAGAACTAGGGGATATAGCCTCAAGATTGAGGGGAGTAGATATAGGATGGAAATGAGGAGGAATTGCTTTTCCCAGAGAGTAGTAAATCTGTGGATTTCTCTGCCCAGCGAAGCAGTAGAGGCTACCTCATCAAATATATTTAAGACACAGTTGGATAGATTTTTGCATGATAAGGAATTAGGGTTATGGGGAAAAGGCAGGTAGGTGGATCTGAGTCCACGGCCAGATCAGCCATGATCTTATTGAATGACAGAGCAGGCTCGACAGGCTAGGTGGCTGAATCCTGCTCCTATATCTTATGTTCTTACAAATAGTATCTTACATTCATATTCAAATGGTTAACACATATGACAAACAGTAAGGATCCCAGCCCTGATCCCTGTGTACACCACAGGTCACAGGCTTCCAATTATAAAAACAACTTTCCACCATCACCCTGCCTTCTCACACCAAGCCATTTTTGGATCCAATTTGCCAACTTGTTTGGATCCCATGGCTGTAACCTTTAGGACCAGTCTCCCATTAGGGATCCTGTCAGAGTCTTTAGTCCATGTAGACTATATCAATTGCACTGCCTCATCAACATGTTTTGTCACCCCTTTGAAAAATTCAAGCAACTTTTAGACAATGTCTCCCACAAACAAAGCCATGCTGACTATCTTCAATTAATCTCTGCCTTTCCAAGTGCAGATGAATTCTTACCCTCTGATAAATTTTTCATATAACTTCCCACTACTGATGTAAGACTAACTGGTCTGTAATTATCTGACTTATCTCTGCTGCCCTTCTTGAATAAAGGTATCAAATAAAGATCAGCAAAGATTTAAGGTCCTCTGTGAGGGCTCCAACAGTCTCCTCCCTTGCCTCCCATAGCATTCTGGGGTACATCTCATCGGGTCCTGGGGACTTATCCATCTTTAAGCCTGTTAAGACACCTTACATAGAACAGTACAGCACAGAACAGGCCCTTCGGCCCACAATGTTGTGCTGACGTAGCGATTCCCTCCTACCTACAGAATGGCCATATCCCTCCATTTTCCTCTCATTCATGTGCCCATCCAAGCCCCTTTTAAAAGCCCCCAATGAATTTGCCTCCACCTATCGGGCAACACATTCCAGGCGTCCACCACTCTTGGAGTAAGAAATGTACCCCTCACATCTGTTCTGAACCTACCCCCCTCTCACCTTAAATGCATGCCCTCCTATATTGATGAGGTCAGAACTGTACACAGCACTCTAGCTGTGTTTTAGGTAGTATTTTGTGCAGTTCTAAATTGATTACGATTCTGTGAGCAAAACACTGTTACTGTTGGAAATGTGAAATAAACACAGAAAATGCTGGGGATTCTCAGCAGGCTAGGCAGCATCTGTGGAGGGACAAACAGAGTTAATGTTTCAGGTCGGTGACCTTTTTTCAGAATCCGCTGAAAGGTTACTGAACTGAAACTCTGTTTCTTTCTCCACAGATGTTGCCTAACCTGCTGAGTGTTTCCGGCAGTTTCTGTTTTATTTCTTACAGTTCACTTTGACACCAATGAAGGTGAGCACCCCACGTGCCTTCTCAACATCTTTTCCTGTCCCACCAGCTTCAGGGATCAGTGTATGCACTCCAAGGTCCCTCTGTCCCTCCTCCCTTCCTGGTCTCCAACCCCTTACCATGAATTCCCGAGCTTTGTTTGCCCTCACTGACCTGGAGATTGAATTCTCTTTGTCACTCTTGTGCCCAGTTAACAGTCCATTAATATTTTCCTGCCGCCTCTCTACCTCATTACCACTGTCTGTTCAGGTAATCCTAATTGTGGCCTCACGATTGTCCAATTATTAACATATGCCATGAGAAACGAGGGAGCCGGTGCTGAGCCTCGCGGAACCCACTGTATTCACCCCACCTTCCAGCTCCACTGAGCCACAGCCCCAATTTCTCTTGGGTTTTTACTTTCCAGATCAAATTGCCATGCTAAAAGCTATGCGTACAACCTCATTGACCTCAAACATTCAAACATATGGCAAAACCTTGAGATCTAGACACAGTAGTAACAGGGTCCCAAAGAAGAAGCGGGTTGTTCAGAATAGGGCGTGTGGAATAAAGCAGATTATGGGAAGAAGGAATATTAATTAGAATGGAGACTGCGGAGGCAACTGGGAAGGTGAACGTGGTTTCTGAATGGGCTGCTGTGAGGTACAAAGGGTTTGTGCAGCTTACAGTTTGAGTGAAAGAAAACAGAGTAAATATCATGGAATTTGGGGACAGAGGGCAACGCTGGTTATCAGTGGGGTAATTGGAAATGTTTAGAACTGGATTCCATGACAAAGAACCACAACCTGAGGTAAACTAAGGAGGTAAAGTATAATTAAATAAAATAAATTAAATTGGTATTAAATTGAAAACTAGGGCATACAAAGTAGCAATGGCTGGTGGTAGACCAGAGGACTGGGAAGTCTTTAGGATGCAGCAGCAGAAGAAAACAAAAACTCATAATAAGGTAGAATTTTGAGAGAAAACTTGCATGTTGTATAAAAACAGTGAAAGTTTCTGTGGACATATAAATGGGAAGAGGGCAGTTAAGGTAAATGTGGGGCCTCCAGAGAACAAGGCCGGTGAATTAATTACAGCAAACAAAGAATAGGCAGATATATTGAATAAATCTTTTGCACCAGTCTTCACTATGGAAGACGTTGCTAAGTTACCTAAGATATCAGATAAAATAACATGGTAGAACTTACAAAAATCCCAATTAAAAGGGATAAATTATTGGAGAAACTCAGGGGGCTAAAGGCAGACAAGTCACCAGAACCCAATGGACTGCACGCCAGGATTTTAAGGGACATGGCTGCAGGGATAGTGGACACGTTGTTTGAAAATAGCTGATATGACTTCCTTGTTCAAAAAAGGAGAAAGGCAGAAGGCAGGGTAGTTTAACAGCCATTATTGGTGAGATGCTGGAGTCAATAATCAAAGGGGAAATAGCTAACCATTTAGGAAAGCTGAATATAATTAAATCTGGTCAACATGGTTTTATGAAAGATAAATCATGTTTGAAAAAATTTGCTCAAATTCTTTGAGGATGTAACGGAGAGTGGATAGAGGGGAAACCTGTAGATGTAGCGTATTTAGATTTGACAAAGTGCCTCATAGGAGGAAGATGCATAAATTAAATGCCCCTGGTATTGGAGGAAGTGTGTTAGAATGGATTGAAAATTATCTGTCACATAAAATCAGAGAGTTGGAATAAATGGGTCCTTTTTTAGACTGGAGGGAGGTAACATGTGAAGTACCCCAGGGATCAGTCCTTGGCCCACAAGTGTTCACTATTTACGTTAATGAGCTGCAGGAAAGAACAGTATGTAAGGTCCCAAATTTGCTGATGATATGAAAGTAGGTGGAGCTGCATGTTGTGGTAAGGATGCTGTGACTCTGTAACTGGGTGTAGGTAGTGTGAGTGAGTGGGGGAAGACTGGGAAATGGAGTTTAATGTGGGGAAGTGTGAGGTCACTTCAGTAAGGTGAATCAGGCAGATTATTGTCTAAATGGGAGAGACTGTAAGTGAGTGAAGTACAGAGGGATCCAGGTGTTCTCGTACTTGAATCACAAAAGTAGCAGGCGGGTCTAACAAGTAGGTGAGAAGGCAAACAGCACTTTAACTTCATTGCAAAGGGGTTGGAGTTTAAAAATAGGGAGGTTTTGTTGTAATTGTACAAGGTGTTGGTGATATCACAACTGGAGCATTGAACATGTGGTCCCCTTACCTAATGAAAGGTATAGTGACGTGACGCAGTCCAGAGGAGCTTCACCAGGCTAATTCCTGGGATGAGAGGTTGTCCTACCAAGAGAGACTAAATAATTTGGGTCTGTATTCCTTGGAGTTTAGAAGACTGAGGGGTGACCTTGTTCAAACATATAAGATCCTAACGGTGGGGCTTGACAGGGGAGATGTTGGGATGTTTTCACTGGTAGAAACAAGGGGACATAACTACAAGGTCAGGGGCTAGTCATTTAAAACTGAGGGAGGTAGACATTTCTTCTCACAGAGAGCAGTGGATCTCTGGAATTCTCTGCCCCAGTGGGTGGTGGATCATTAGAAGTATTTAAAGTGGAGGTGGATAAGTATTTGATAGATCGAGGAATGGAGGGGTGTGGAGAAATGGCACAGACGAGGAGTTGAGGCCAGTGTAGATCAACCTTGGTCATGTTGAATGGTGGGGCAGGCTTGAAGGGCCGAGTGGCCTACTCCCATTCTTTCTTGTGTTTACCTACAAGCCAGAAGAGAGAGAGCACACCGGATGGATTTGTAATAATTCTGTTGATAGAATGCCCTGAACATAATAGGACTTTGGCCTGTGTGTTGGGCGGCAGAGTTTGGGCTGATTGAGGTTAGAGAGCAGCCAGAGTTGGATGGAGGAGTTTGGGCCGTGGACAACCTGGCAGAGACGGAAGAATTGCAGAGCAGACAAGAGTGAGTTGAAGCAGTGAGGTAGTGCAGAGGGTCAGCATAAAGACCACAGGTGAACAAACTTGAGAACTGGAGGCAGGAGGTTGTGAATAGATTTGTTTCCCTGAGTAGCACACTGTCAGGGCTTGTGAGAACACTTGGAGCATGAATGTTTTGAATTCTGATCGATCATTTTGATCATTTGGTTCCATTGCTGCATCCCCTGAGTGCAAGTGTTTCAAGGCCTGAGGATGAATTCATTTACTGCACTTTATTCTGGGCCAACATTGGGGATCTGGCTGTTCTGTGCCAGGAAACTGAGGCTTGAAGCTTGAGACCTTCAGGCCAACTTCTCCATTGTCTGATATAACACACTAGGCTACTTGACCATGAATGCTCTTCGATCATACCTTGCCGTCTGTCCCCCCCCATGAAATTTATCATGCTTTTTTCTTTCCCGTTATTTTCCTGTAGGCTTCGTTGGCGATTTGGCGCCATTGCTGAGTCTTGTTGCTTGAGGATCTCCTCAGTTCTGCCGAGGCATCCTCAATCCTAGTTGAAAGTGCAGTGTTCAGCCAAACAGAACGCTACACTTGGCGAAAGGTATGATCGAGTGAGTGATAGCTGCTCACCACAGCACATCTCCATTCTCCTGCAATGTACAGGCGGTGGGCTTTGGGGAGTGACCCGCCATCAATGGGCCATTGTAAATAGCTCTGAGGGTGAGGGGTAGCATCTGGGGAGAGTTGATGTCAATAGGTGGCTGATGGTCAGTGTGGGCTGAAGGGCCTGTTTCCATGAGGTATCTCTCCATGACTCCATGAATTCTCTGCGCTCAGCCCCACTTCGTCTCACCAGCCAATCTCTGTCACGTAGGAACACAGGGACAGTGTATTCAGGCCTTGCCTATCCACACTGCAGTCAAACTAATAACCCTGATGAAACTTGCCTGCCTTGTTGTATATGCCTCCAGCCCCTGTTTTGCTCAGTCCCATCTAATCATGGACATTGACCTGGTTTCTCCTGTAACCACTAATTGTGAAAGGGGAACCACATTTTGCTCCCTCGTGTTCTGCACCCGCACCTAGCTGTGTACACGATGCCACATTTTGATGCCTAGCTCGTGTATAAAGACTGAGACGCTTCTCCAGTCCAACACTGCTTCAGTTTCAAACACCTCTCATTTCATTCAGCGAAGCAGGTTCCACAGGTGAAGAAACATCTTCCCAAGTTTTTCTCAGGTTTATTGTGTTTGCTCAGTTCAGGTATTTTCCTCTTGAATCTGCCCTTAAGAGTCATCAAACTGTACAGCGCAGTACCACGCCCTTCAGCCCATTGTGTCTATGCCACCCATCCCACTTGCCTGCATTAATTCCATATCCCTCTGTGCCCTGCTCATTCAAGTACCTGTCCCGGTGCGCCAAATATTGTTACTGTTCCCGTCTCCACCACCACCTCTGGCAGCTTGTTTCAGACACCAACAGCACTTTGTAATAATGTTGTAGAGTATCAAATCCCTTGCAGCTGCCCATCATCTGACCTCCCTGTGTCCCTCCTCCTTGAGCTCCCGTTGTCAGATAGGTTCATACAGCATGAAACAGGCCCTTCAGTCCAACTCATCCATGCTGACCAAGATGTCTACCTGAGCTCGTCCCATTTTCCTCTGTTTGGTCCATATCCTTCTCAACCTTTCCTATCCGTGAACCTGTCCAAATGTCTTTTAAGTTTTGTAATTAAACCCACCTCCACCACCTCCTCTGGCAGCTCGTTCCACATACCCACTACTCTCTGTGTGGAAAAAGTTGTCCCTTGGGTCCCCTTTAAACCTGTCCCTCTCACCTTAAACCTGTGCCCTCTAGTTTTGAACTCCGCTATCCTGGGAAAAAAGACAGTGAGCATCCACCTTATCTCCACCCCTCATGATTTTATAAGTTCACCCCTCAGCCTCCTTTGCTCCAGGGAAAACAGTCCCGGCCTATCCAGCCTCTTGCTTTCTGTCCTCTCATCTCCCTCCCACCGCTCACATTCCTCATGCACTCTTCAGTTCTGTGGAATCTTTGTGCAAGGGCACAGAATCAAATACTGATGTGTCATGATTTTCTCCACAGAGCTGTGATTTATAAATGTTACCTATGAAAATATTTTTCCTAAATTGCCCTTAACTGTTTATGATTATCTTAAATTCATGCCTTAAGTCTGTATAATCATTCCTTTCTTCATGTTCCTGATTATCTTTCATTAACAGTGTTCCATGAATATCAGACTTAAAGTTAGTCATGGACCCATTTTCAGAAGGGAGTTCCAAACTTTTTCCAGCTCCTGTGGATGAAGGTATTTCCCAGTCTCACTCCTGAACTTCTGTACGTAACACTATCTCTGTCCGACCTGCTGGTGACTGTTGCCTCAGTCTTCAAGCCCAGGTAGATTTGACGAAACTTTCCCCCAAACCTCTCTCAGCCAATGAGCTCCCTCTTGGCTGTTCATCTCTCCCTTTCCCTGTGGCTTCAGCTCTCTGATTTCCATTTCCCATTAACCCCCTTGCCAATCCTCCTGGTTCAGATTCCTTCATGTTGGACACAGGCTAGGGAAGGGAAGGCTCCCTGTCATATAATGCTAGTGCCCTTGTTACTGTGTGGTGGAGAATGGAGACTGTTATGATGAGAAATCACTCCCTTCAAATGGTGTTCAAAAACTTGCTTACTGTCTGAGGCACCTTGGAAGGTAAGGTGGTCCCAGAGCAGCCCGCATGGGACAATGTGTTGTTTGAAAGTGGAAGGAAATGTGTTCTGCTGCACCATTCTGAGGAGGGAGTTAAGTCAGTGCTCACTCTCTTGATACAGTACTAGGCAGGACTGCGACACCTTTCCACAGTGGAAGAATGGACCCCATTGTCACTTTGTGTGGAAGCCTGCGAACATCTGTTATGTCACGCACAAGAGAAACTGGAGTTCTTTTGGAAAGAATTTTGGGACATCCGAGACTGACACATTTTCATCTGACCAAACTGCAGCCAGCATCAATGACGGAGGACTCCGGCTGACCAACTGTGTTTACCAGAGAATCAATTGACTGACTTGAATCCATGGAGTGTTGCTCTCACTATAATATTAAGAGCAAACTGATTTAATGTACCTTGTAATCATCAGATTGTCTTACAGTGTGCTTGGTATCTCGTCTGCTTGTTCCCTGTACAAGGAGCTGCTTCGCCTGATGCATTCCTCTGTATTCTTGTTGTAAAGCCAATAAAAACCTAAAATTATGATAAAAAGTGGCGTTCAATTATTAAAAAGTGAGTTGTTGCACATTTACTTTGAAGAATTGACTTAACTTTTTTTGGCCGTGTCTTCAAAGTGAGTTCTGGTGGTTTGGACGGGGCACAATGAGGAGTCATGTTTTGTGCAGAGTGGTTCAAGAGTTAGTTGCAGACAGACATGTCCTTCAGGTGGGCCTTGGCTCTCAGCCTGGCTGACTGCTGGGGCTTGCTTGGCACCAGGGAGGGATTACAACAGTTCAATGATAAACACGCTGCCTACCTGAGAATGGGCCACTCAGCAAGCTGACAACCCTGTCTTCAACCTTTTCCTTAAGATCTCTGTATCAGGCTGGCTTGGAAGTGGGGTCAGGCCAGAGTACCTGACATCAACTTCCATCCGACCACTCTGCCGCAGCTTCACCAGGGTTCCGACCCCCTGTATCGTTGGGCCTACACAATCACAAAGGTTGCTGATGGAGGCTTGACGAAATGAGAATGTTGCAGAGCCATTGATATGTGCTGAGATTTTCTAACAAACTTTCTGTGGCAGACTTAATTATACACTTTAGCACTGATGTGAAAATGATATATAGCGAAGGAATGTCTGGGATGGAGTCACTCAATGGAATACAAACTGTAAACTCTTTATTTTCTATTGTGACTACAACTGTTATGTCCCTCCCTACCCTCCCTCATTGTCTATTCCTCTCTCCTCCTCACTCCACCAATTTAAAGTTTTCAGAGCTTGAATTCACTAATCTCTGCTGTGCTGTCAGTAACGTTGTGTGGAGCAGTGTTGTTTAACTTCCTGTCGAGCACCAGTAGGTGGAACTGTTGTACTGTCAGTCACTGCCTTGCCGCTGGTAAGTACAGTGCTTGCAGAAAAGTCCAATTCTGCCTTCCACAAATCACACCTGATTGCGGTAAGCTTGAATTTAAATTTCATTTATTAGTGATGAAATATCCAAATCGGGCCGTGATTCACCAGCACCCAAGGTTGTTTCTCCATGTCCCTATCCCACAGTAAAGTGTGGGATAATACAATACAGTGTATGAACTTGCAAGCGGAGTAGCAGGAGCTGACCAAGTGACTGTTGGAGATAAGACCATTGCTGATCTGACCTTCGGCCTCAGTTCCACTTTCCTGTCTGCTCCCTACAATTCCCAGCTCCAAAACCCAGCCTGTCCCTGTCTTGAGCATGTTTAATGATTCAGCCTCATCAGCCCTGCAGCTGTTAGGTGTCAATATCGGAGTCAATAATTTGAGATAACTTGCTTTTTCTGTTTGTGCCAGAACGGACCGTTTCTACTCTGAGGTTATCGGTCTGTAAAAGTGACTCTGTTTTAAAGCACTCCACAGGCACTGCCTGATCTGGGCCACCTCCAGCTTTCTCCTTTGGTTTTAGGTCTCAGCAGCACCTCTGCCCTGTGTTTCACAGCTCTGACTTGTCTCTCTCTCTCTGTGCCTTCATTAATCTATCAACCAGAGACTTTCAACCATCTGAATCACTATGGCAACCCTGGTCTCACCCGATCAGGGATCTCCCCTTGGTTCTATTCATCCCACTCCCACCTTCCAACCTCACTTCCCGTCCTGATGAAGTCTTCAGCCTGTACTGTTAATTCTGATTCTCCCTCCATCGATGCTGCCTGACCTGATGAGCTTTCCAGTATTTTCTGTTTATATTTTAGCTTTCTGGGATATAATTCAAAGGATTCACAATCCTTAGAAAAGATTTCCTCCTCATTTCTATCTTAAAAGGATGATAATTTATCCTGAAATTCTGCTCACTAGTTATAAATAACCCACGAGAGAAAATATTCTCTCAGCACCAGTAGTGTCCGGCTGCTCAGAATGACACAAACCTCTCGTTCTCCGATGTATCGGCCGATCCTGCTCGGGTGTTCCTCCAAAGACATGAATAGTCTCAGTGAACCTGTCTGAAATGGCTCCAGTGCAAGTATACCCTCCTTAACTAATGACACCAAAACTGTATGCCATTCTCCAGGATTGGTCTTACCAATGCCCTGCACAAGGCTTTCCTACACTTGTTCTCCATTGCCTTTGCAACAGAGAGAAACATTTCATTTCCTTTTCTTATCACTAGCTGAAGCTGCATGCTATATTTCTGTGCTTCATTAGCAATGATTCACCTGTAACAGTGTTCTGTAGGCTCTGCGTTTGAAAGATATTCTGCTTTCATTCCAAGTGGATAGCCTCATTTCCCTGCATTATATAGAACTTAGAACAGTCCAGCACTGGACAGCCATTCGGCCCATGATGTTGTGCTGATCTTGATGCTGAGTTATACCAAATGTCCCTCCTCCTGTGTATCATCCACATCTCTCCACATCCATGTGTCTATCAAAAAGCCTCTTATTCTCCACCAAACTACCTCCTTCCACTAGTACCCCTAGTAACTCACGACTACCACTGGTAACCCACTCCAGGGTAGTTGGTAACCCACTACTACCCCTGGTAACCCACTCCAGGGTAGTTGGTAACCCACTACTATCCCTGGTAATCCACTACTACCCCGGTAACCTACTAACGCAATCACACCTGATGTGCCACCTGATTACCCTGTCTGTAATCGCTTTGCAGGGTCTTGGCCTCCTCAAAACATGCTTTCCCACCAATGTTCATATCATCAGTGAATCTGGTGACACGACACTTGGGGAACGTAATTGGCCATTGGAATGGGGAGGGAAAACTGGTGTGCTCTGAGTATTCTGGATCTTGCCCCTCTCCTCCCTCTGAAACCTAATCTGAATGGGTTCAGTTCTCCTCAGTGTGTCCTTGTGTAGCTTGGTGTTGAAGTTTGCCTGAGAAGATTTGAGTGAAGCACACTGAGCTGCTTAAACTGCATGCATTCATTTTGTTCTGTGCCCCAGCAGAGGGTGACGTGTGGAGGTTTGACTCTGGAAGTATGATGGGGTTGTTGAAGATTTACAGAGAGAGACCATTTGGCTCGTGGTGTCCCTGCTGCACATGAAACAGCTCCTCACCCTAAGGCCACCTCCCCACTCAAAGCCTGTCAACCTACAGCTTGTGGCTCTTCATTACCACTTGTACACTGTAAATGTGGTGAGGGTTTCTGCCTCTGTCACCCTTCAGGCAGTGAGGCTTCAGACCGCCACCACCTTCCTTGGCCCTCTGAGCCTGTTTTTAACACATCCCTTTGAACTGTAAAAACCTGTGGGCTACGAAGTGTTTTGGTAGTAAGGGATATGAGGGTCCCGGAATACGAAACACAAAAACTAACACGATGCAACATCAAGAAACTAGGAGGGGTAATGGAATGTTTTTGACCCCCCTGCCAAGGGGGAGAGTTCCTTCCTATTTACTCTGCTTAATTTTATGAACTTCAGTTAACTCCTTCTGTTCCAAACTGTAGTCTCGTGAGTGTTATGTACAGCTCTGGCGTGACTTCTCTGATCTTGTCGTTTGGGCCTCAGCAGATAAAAGATATGAATAAATGGGTCGTTATTGGATTGGCAGACGGTAACTAATGGGGTGCCACAGGGATCAATGCTGGGGACTCCACTATTTACTATCTGCAGTAATGACTTGGATGAAGGGTTGGACAACTGACAACATTTGCTAATTAAGAGGAATAACACGAGTAATTAGAGACCACTTCTTTTAACTTTGGTGATGGGCAACATGTTGGTTCTGAGGGCCAGAGTAGAAGCACAAAGACACCTAACATGGACGTAAAAACCCAGGAGTGCAGTTGCAAAAACTATTGGTGCAATGGTGCAGCCACAGAATGTGGAACATAGACCAGTACAGCACAGGAACAGACCCTTCGGCCCACGATGTTTGTACTGAACACGATGCCAAATTAAAATAAATCTCCTCTGCCTGCATGTGATCCACATCCCTCCGTTCCCTGCATGTTCATGTGTCTGTCTAAATGTCTTGTAAACACCACTATCGTATCTGCCTCCACCACCTCCCCAGCAGCCGTTCCATGCACCCACCACTCTCTGTGTAAAAAGAAAAATTGCTCCTCATACCCCCTTTAAATTTTCCCCCTCAGCTTAAATGTATGCCCTCCACTATTTGACATTTCTACCCTGAGAAAAAGATTCTATCTGTCTCCCCTATCTGTGCCTCTCATCATCTTATAAACCTCTGTCAGGTCTCCCCTCAGCCTCCACCGCTCCAGAGAAAACAACCCAAGTTTGTCCAACCTCTCCTTATAGCTCCTGGGAAACCTATCCTGCACCCTTTCAAAGCCTCCAGATCCTCCATGAGATAACCAGAACTACACACAACACTCCAAATGCAGCCTAACCAGGGTTTTACACAGCTGCAACCTGACTCTTATACTCAGTGCCCTGACCGATGAAGGCAAGCGTGCCACACGCCTTCTTTACCATCCTATCTACTTGTGAGGCCACTTTCAGGACCTGTGGACTTGGATCCCTCTGGAGGTCTCTACATTGATGATACCAAACGTAGACTAGGTGACCGTTTCACAGAACACCTGCACTCCGTCCGTAACCGCGATCTGCATCTCCCTGTTGCCGGTCACTTCAACTCCCCCTCCCACACTGTCACTGATATGTCAGTCCTCGGCCTCCTCCACTGCCAGGAGAATTCCAAGCACAAACTGGAGGAACAGCACCTCATTTTCCATCTTGGAACCTTGCAGCCTAACAGCATGAACATTGAATTCTCCCACCTTAAGTAATTCCCCCCCCTCCCCAACAATGCCTCTTCTTCCCTTTCCCAGCCTATCTCTCTTTTTGTCTTCGCCCCTTTTTTTTCCTTTCTCTCCTTACTTTGGATCTATCCCCCAGGTGGATCTGCTCTCCGCTCCTCCCCCACACCTGCCTATCACCTGCATCTACCTATCACCACCTTGTGCCCACCCCGCCTCCCCTCTTTTGTCCACCTATCACTGCTCTGCTTTTCCCTCCTATATATTGGGCTTCCCCTTTTCCTATCTCCAGCCCTGAAGAAGGGTCCTGACCCGGAACACTGACCTCCTGCTTTCCCCCACGGATGCTGCCTGGCCTGCTGAGTTCCTCCAGCATCATGGTGTTTTCCATCTTATCGTACCAGGGAACCATACAATAGTCTTATAACAGTGGGATTGAAGCTGTCCTTGAGCCTGGTGGTACGTGCTTTCAGGCTTTTGTATCTTCTACCTGATGGGAGAAGGGAGAAGAGAGAATGTCTGGGGTGAGTCTTTGATTATGTTGGCTGCTTTACCGAGGTGGCATGTAGACAGACACGTTTACCCTGAATGCCCTTAATATCATTTCAAATGCCTCTGACATGGATTTACCTTCAGGTCCACCTCTTGCAGAGTAAAATTGGTCTTAACACAGGTTAGTACCTCTGGTCCCATTGATCCTTCTCCTTCTGTAATGCTTTGGTGATGCTAAAGGAATTATGATCACCACTGCAAAATTCTGCCCCACAGATACCTTGCCCAGATGCTTGGCTTCATTCCCAGATAGATCCAGAATTGCCTCCCCAATATTGGATTGCCAGCATTGGCAGTTCCCCTGAAAGCCATTTAAGTTTTCTGCGCTTTCTGTATCTGTCTATTGACTATACCTGAGTTAACGGTGTTGAAAAGTTTTGAAAACCTCCAACTCTTTGTTTTTGCACTGCTCAGAAATTTCCCAATGAATTTGCTTTTCTGTCTCCCTCAGACCTTTGGAGATCCAGAGCAGATCCTGTGCCTTGCACAGGAGTAAAGAGCAGTGGGTGTGTTAGCATTAATGATGGGTTTTGTGTTGCCTTATGTCTCTGATAATCATGTTAGAATGGGACAATTAGCAAAATATTAATGGGTTATTAATTCACCAAGCATGAGAAGGAACACTGTGTACCAAAGTGCTTTGCAAACAGTAAATCACTAATGAAGTTTCAATCATTGTTTAACTGGCTACTTAATCAGTGTTTGGTGGTGTTGGTCGAGGGATAAGTCTCATGGAGAGCACCCGCATTTGTCTTGGCATAATGAGGTGCACTTACCTGAACTGTTACAGGACTGTATCGTAATCCTCTGTAGTGAGAAATGAATCAGAGCCTTTGACCCCAACTGAACCAAGCCAAAGGCTGCATTCAATTACATCTGACTGGAATTCAGTTTGTTCCTGTAACAAGGAAATGGAATAAAGCTGTGTGTGTGTGGGTCTGTGTGTGTGTTTGGCGTGACGGGCAGGAATGCTGATCACTCCAGTGTTCAGAGCGATTTCAGGAAATTTTTTTTTACATCTATTATTTTTGAGGGGCTGGCGAGTGTGGGGTGCTGGAGTCGCTGGTGAGGTCAGCATTTATAGCCCCCACCCCCCCCCCCCCCCCCCCCCCCCCCAACTCTGCTGTTTGGAGGACATTTGAAGAGTCCCACATTAATGTATCCTGGGTCACGATTAGGTTAAATTGAGGTAACTACCGCTGACTTCCTCCCACACAGCGGCATTAGTGAACCAGATGGGTTTCAGGATAATCCATTATTTTCAGGTCATCGTTACTAATGAGAAGTTTTTGAGAAAAAATATTGTTAATTGAGTTTAAATTTCCCAGCTGTCCTACTGGGATTTGAACTCTCGTTGCTGGGTTTTTTTCCTCCAGGTCCCTGGGTTACCAGTCTGGTAATTTAACTGCTCCTCCACCTCCACACCCTGGAAATAAATGCAGAAGAAAAGGTTTGTTTCAGTAACTGTGACAATAAAACAACCGGATTATTAATTTAAGAACCCACCTGGTTCAGTTCTGTCCTTCAGGGAAGGAAATAACTGCCCCTTGTGTGACTCCTGCCCCTTCCTGTTTGTTTGACCCATACTGCTCTCTAAAATGGCCGAGCAAGTCCCTCAGCTCGGAGGTAAGTTGTAAGAGGCAGTGATGCCCAAACACAGGGAATGAACAACGGTAAGGTTGGGGGTGTTGTGGATAGTTTGGAGGGCTGTCAGAGGTTACAGAGGGACATAGATAGGATGCAAAGTTGGGCTGAGAAGTGGCAGATGCAGTTCAACCCAGATAAGTGTGAAGTGGTTCATTTTGGTAGGTCAAATATGATGGCAGAATATAGTATCAATGGTAGGACTCGTGGTAGTGTGGAGGATCAGAGGGATCTTGGGGTCCGAGTCCATAGGATGCTCAAAGCAGCTGCGCAGGTTGACTCTGTGGTTAAGAAGGCATATGGTGGATTGTCCTTCATCAATCGGGGAATTGAATTTAGGAGCCGAGAGGTACTGTTGCAGCTATATAGATCCCTGGTCAGACCCCACTTGGAGTAGTGTGCTCAGTTCTGGTCACCTCACTACAGGAAGGATGTGGAAGCCATAGAGAGGGTGCAGAGGAGATTTACTAGGATGCTGCCTGGAATGCGGAGCAGGCCTTATGAAAGCAGGTTGAGGGAACTCTGCCTTTTCTCCTTGGAGAGATGGAGGATGAGGGGGGACCTGATAGAGGTGTATAAGATGATGAGAGGCATTGATCGGGTAGATAGTCAGAGGCTTTTTCCCAGGGCTGAAATGGTGGCCATGAGAGGACAGAGGTTTAAGGTGCTGGGGAGTAGGTATAGAGGAGATGTCAGGGGTAAGTTTTTTACTCAGAGAGTGGTGAGTGTGTGGAATGGGCTGCCGGAAACGGTGGTGGAGGCGGATACGATAGGGTTTTTTAAGAGACTGTTGGATAGGTACATGGAGCTGAGTAAAATAGAGGGCTATGGGTAAGCCTAGTACTTTCTAGGGTAGGGACATGTTTGGTACAGCTTTGTGGGCCGAAGAGCCTGAATTGTGCTGTAGTTTTTCTATGTTTCTAAACTCCCCTCCCCGCTGGCCACCTGCTGCCCTTGTCCTGGAGCCCCACCTGACACTCAGGACGAAAACATCTGACCACAGGAGGATGGAGGTGGTCTGTCAGTTGCAGAGGAAATCGGTGAATGGAATCGGGAACAGTGGGAGGTGATGCACTTGGGGAGGTGAAACAGGGCAAGGGAACAGACAGGGAATGGGAGGGCGTTGAGCAGCGAAGGGAGAAGTGTACGTCCACAGATACAGGTCACAAGCGCAGTGCTTTCATTTATTTATATCTTGGGGACATTGCCTCAAAATTCGGGGCAATAGATTTAGGACGGAGATGAGGAGGAACTGCTTTTCCCAGAGAGCAGTGAATCTGTGGAATTCTCTGCCCAGGGAAGCAGTAGAGGCGACCTCATTAAATGTATTTAAGACACAGTTAGATAGATTGTTGCATAGCGGGAGAATTAAGGATTATGGGGGAAAGGCAGGTAGGTGGAGCTGAGTCCACGGCCAGATCAGCCGTGATCTTATTGAACGGCGGAGCAGGCTCGACGGGCCAGATGGCCGACTCCTGCTCCTGTTTCTTCTTATTAGCCAAGGCTCAGAACTGGAGAACAGGGAGGTTGTGCTGGAACTTGTGTACAGGACCAGTTTGACCACAGCTCAAGCACGCCACGCAGTTCCGGTCCCCAGAGGGCGGTGAGGTCTGGAGCCCCCTGTCTGAAAGGGTGAGAGAGGCAGAGTACGTTGTTGCAGTTACTGGGTGTGTACCTGAAGCCCACTTTTGGGAAGGTGAGATGAGGTGGTTATCCCACCCTGCCAATAGCCAGCTCATGGGCTTTGCTGATGTTATTGAGGGACGAATATTAGGAAGAGCACCAGGGATCCTGTCCGCTCCCACAGGATCTGCCCTGCAGTCTGATGCAGGGTTTCAACATGAAACGCCGACAATTCCTTTTCTCCCATAGCTCCTCCAGCAGATTGTTGATCCTGTCCGCTCTCCTCCTGTGATGCTGTTCCATCTTTGTGTTCACCTGAAGCAGTGGAAAGCCCGGTAAACCCCTCACCCCACAACAGCAGCATCATGCTTGGAAAGGCTGACTTGTTTCAGCAGCTGGGCATGGAACAAGGGGCAACAGGGTGGAAGAAATTGCTGGGCCCTGGCAGAGACCTTGGATGTTGGAGAGAGTTCAGAGGAGATTTACGAGGATGATTCCCGGAATGAAAGGGCTTACGTATGATGAGCATTTGTCGGCTCTTGGACTGTACTCACTGGAGTACAGAAGAATGAGAGGGGGATCTCATAGAAACATTTTTGAACATTGCAAGGACTGGACAGAGTAGATGTGGCCAAGCTGTTTCCCTTGGTGGGTGAGTCCAGGACCAGAGGGCACAGTCTTAGAATTAGAGGGTACAGGTTTAAAACAGAGATGAGGAGAAATTTCTTTAGCCAGAGGGTAGTGAATTTATGGAATTCTTTGCCACATACAGCTGTGGAAGCCCGATCATTGGAGGCGTTTAAGGAGGAGATAGATAGATATCTAATTAGTCAAGGTATCAAGGGATATGGAGCTAAGGCTGGAAATTGGGGCTAGATAGGAATAGTTTCTTTTTCTTTTTTTTTCCTTTAGCTCATGGAGCAGACTCGATGGGCCGAATGGCTTACTTCTGCTCTCTTGTCTTGTGATCTTCCTTAGCCCCTGGTGAGGTACCGGAAGACTGGAGGGTGGCTAATGTTGTGCCTCTATTTAAGAAGGGCTGCAAGGACAAGCCAGGGAACTACGGGCTGGTGAACCTCACATCAAAGTTACTGGAGGTGATTCTGATTGAATGTGATGAAGGGACATGGGAACAGGGCAGGTAAAGTTGATTAGGATTATGAGAAATGTTAACGCTGACATAGAACAATACAGCACAATACAGGCCCTTCGGCCCACCATGTTGTGCTGACCTTCAAACCACGCCTAAGACTATTTAACCCCTTCCTCCCACATATCCCTCTATCTTAAATTCCTCCATATGCTTATCCAACAATCTCTTGAACTTGCCCGATGTATCAGCCTCCACCACCACCCCCGGCAGCACATTCCGTGCACCGACCACTCCCTGGGTGAAAAACCTCCCTCTGACGTCTCCCTTGAACTTCCCACCCATTACCTTAAAGCCATGCCCTCTTGTATTGAGCATTGGTGCCCTGGGAAAGAGGCGCTGGTTGTCCACTCAATCTATTCCTCTCAATATTTTGTACACCTCTATCATGTCTCCCCTCATCCTCCTTCTCTCCAATGAGTAAAGCCCTAGCTCCTTTAGTCTCTCCTCATAATCCATACTCTCCAATCCAGGCAGCATCCTGGTAAATCTCCTCTGCACCCTTTCCAATGCCTCCACATCCTTCCTATGATGAGGTGACCAGAACTGGACACAGTATTCTAAGTGTGGTCCAACCAGAGTCTTGTAAAGCTGCATCATTACTTTGCGGCTCTTAAACTCAATCCCACGATTTATGAAAGCTAACATCCTATAAACTTTCTTAAACACCCTATCCACCTGTGTGGCAACCTTCAGTGATCTGTGGATATGAACCCCCAGATCCTTCTGCTCCTCTACACTGCCCAGAATCCTGCCATTTACCTTGGAGTTTCCGCCTTGGAGTTTGTCCTTCCAAAGTGTACCACCTCACACTTCTCTGGATTGAACTCCATCTGCCACTTGTCAGCCCAGCTCTGCATCCTATCACAAAAAGCAAAGGTCCCAGAACCGAACCCTGTGGGACGCCACTAGTCACAGCTCTCCAATCTGAATGCACTCCCTCCACCACAACCCTCTGCTTTCTACAGGCAAGCCAATTCTGAATCCACACGGCCAAAGCCTCCCTGGATCCCTTGGCCCTCTGACCTTCTGAAGAAGCCTACCATGCGGAACCTTGTCAAATGCCTTACTAAAATCAATGTAGACCACATCTACTGCGCTACCTTCATCAATCTTCCTGGTCACCTCCTCAAAGAACCCTATCAGGCTAGTGAGGCAAGATCTTCCCTTCACAAATCCATGCTGGCTATCCCTAATCAGTCCATGTTTCTCCAAATGCTCGTAGATCCTATCTCTAAGCATCCTTTCCAACAGCTTGCCCACCACAGACGTAAGGCTCACTGGTCTGTAATTCCCTGGACTATCCCTACTACCTTTTCTGAACAAGGGGACAACATTCGCCACCCTCCAATCCTCTGGTACCATCCCCGTGGACAACGAGGACTCAAAGATCCTAACCAATGGTTCAGCAATCTCCTCCCTCACCTCATGAAGCAGCCTGGGGAATATTCCGTCAGGCCCCGGGGACTTATCTGTCCTAATATTTTCTAACAGCTCCAACACATCCTCTCTCTTAATATCTACATACTCTAGAACATTACCCTCACCTACACTGTCCTTAGCGTCATCAAGACCCCTCTCCTTGGTGAATACTGAAGAGAAGTATTCATTGAGAACCTCACCCACTTCCACAGCTTCCAGGCACATCCTCCCACCTTTGTCTTTAATTGGACCTACCTTTACTCTAGCCGTCCTTCTGCCCTTCACGTACGAGTAAAAAGCCTTGGGATTCTCCTTAACCCTACTCGCCAAAGCCTTTTCATGACCCCTTCTCGCTCTCCTCAGCCCCTTCTTAAGTTCCTTCCTTGCTACTCTATATTCCTCACGAGCCCTATCTGATCCTTGCTGTTTACACCTTATGTATGCTGCCCTCTTCTTCCTAACTAGTTGTTCCACCTCTCTTGTCACCCACAGTTCCTTCACCCTGCCATTCCTTCTCTGCCTCACCGGGACAAAATTTATCCCTAACATCCTGCAAAAGATCCCTGAACATCGACCACATCTCTATGGTACATTTCCCCTCAAAAATGTCATCCCAATTTACACTCTCTAGTTCTCGCCTTATAGCCCCGTAATTAGCCTTTCCCCAAATAAATATCTTCCCGTCCTCTTTGCTCCTATCCCCGTCCATGACAATTCTAAAGGTTATGGAGCAATGGTCACTGTCCCCCAAATGCTCACCCACCGATAGATCTGTCACCTGACCCAGTTCATTACCTAAAACTAGATCTAATATGGCATTCCCTCTAGTCAGCCTGTCAACATACTGTGTCAGGAATCCGTCCTGTACGCACTTAACAAGCTCCGCCCCGTCTAAACCTTTGGCACTAAGTAGGTGCCAATCAATATTTGGAAAGTTGAAGTCTCCCATTATAATAACCCTGTTATTTTCACATCTTTCCAAAATCTGCTTCCCAATCTGCTCCTCAGTATCCCTACTGCTACCGGGGGGCCTATAGAATACTCCCAGTAGAGTAACTGCTCCTTTCTTGTTCCTAACTTCCACCCATATTGACTCTAGAGGATCCTTCTACATTATCCACCCTTTCTGCCGCTGTAACAGTGTCCCTGACCAGTATTGCCACCCCTCCTCCTCTTCTCCACCCCCCCATCCCTTTTAAAACACTGAAAACCAGGAATATTCAATATCCATTCCTGCCCTGATGTCAGCCATGTCTCTGTAATAGCCACGATATCGTAGTCCCATGTACTTAACCAAGCTCTCAGTTCATCTCCCTTATTCCTGATGCTTCTCGCATTTAAGTAAATGCACTTTAGCCCATCCACCTTACTACTTTTATAGCCTGTACTCTGCTCTCCTTCCTCAAAGCGTCTCTACCTGTTAGATCTGACTTAGAACATAGAACAGTACAACACAGAACAGGCCCTTCGGCCCACAATGTTGTGTCGACATAGCTAATCCCTCCTACCTACAGAATGCCCATATCCCTGTAGTTTCCTCTCATTTACGTGCCCATCTGAGCCCCTCTTAAATGCCCCCAATGAATTTGCCTCCACCACCCTATCAGGCAACGCATTCCAGTCATCCACCACTCTCTCAGTAAAAAATGTACCCCTCACATCTGTTCTGAACCTACCCCCTCTCACCTTAAATGCATGCCCTCTGGTATTGGATCGCTCAATAATGGGAAAAAGATATTGCTTGTCCACCCTATCTGTGCCCCTCATAATTTTATACACTTCCAACAGATCACCCCTCAGCCTCCGCCGCTCCAGAGAAAAGAGCCCAAGTTTGTCCAGCCTCTCCTGATAGCACATGCATGCGAATCCAGGCAGCATCCTATTAAACCTCATTTGCACCTCTCTAAGGCCTCACCATCCTTCCTATAGTGAGGTGACCAGAATTACACGCAATACTCTAAATGCGGCCTAACCAGAGTTCTATAGAGATGCATCATAACTTCTTGACTCCTATACTCAATACCTCGATTAATGAAAGCAAGCATTCCATAAGCCTTCTTAACCACCCTGTCTACCTGTGTAGCCACTTTCAATGAGTCATGGACTTGCACCCCAAGGTCTCTCTGCTCTTTAACACTGCCTTAAGAGTGTACTGCCTCTTGACATTAGTCCTACCAAGGTACAACACCTCACACTTATCAGGGTTAAACTCCATCTGCCATTTCTCTGCCCACATCTGCAGCTGATCTATATCACGCTGTATCCGTCGCCGGTCTTCTACACTATTCACAACTCCACCAATCTTGGTATCGTCTGCAAACTTACTAACCCACCCATCAACATACTCATCCAGGCGATTTATGTACATCACAAACAGCAGAGGTCCCAGCACAGATCCCTGCGGAACACCGCTACTCACAGGCCTCCAGCCCGAATAAGTCCCTTCAACCACCATCCTTTGTCCTCTACAAGCAAGCCAGTTCTGGATCCACACAGCCAATTCTCCACTGGCCCCAGGCATCCCAACTTTCTTGATTAACCGATTATGTGGGACCTTGTTGGATAGGTACATGGAGCTGAGCAAAATAGAAGGCTATGGGTAAGCCTAGTAATTTCTGGGGTAGGGACGTTCGGCACAGCTTTGTGGGCTGAAGGGCCTGAACTGTGCTGTAGGTTTTCTATGTTCTAAATGCCTTACTGAAGTCCATATAGATGACATCCACAGCTCTACCTTCATCAATCTCTCTCGTCACCCTGTTAAAAACTTAACCAGTTTAGTAAGACGTGAGTTGCCCCACACAAAGCCATGCTGGCTTTCCCTAATCAAGCCATTGGATTCCAGATGCTTGTATATCCTATCTCTAAGAATTTTCTCCAGCAATTTCCCTACAGCTGACCTGAGACTCACCGGTCTATAGTTTCCCAGATTTTCTCTTGTTCCTTTCTTAAATAGAGGAACAACATTAGCCACTTGCCAGTTCTCCGGGACCTCACCCGTGGTCAAAGAGGACACAAAGATACTGGTCAAGGCCCCAGCAATTTCCTCTCTCGCCTCCCTCAGTAACCTGGGCTATATCCCATCGGGCCCTGGGGGCTTAGCCACCTTAATACTATTTAGGAGACCTAACACTACCTCCTCCTTGACCTCTAAATGCCCTAACGTGTTTCCGCCCTCAGTTCCAATTTCTACGTCCTGCATGTCCCTTTCCTGGGTAAATACTGAAGAGAAATATTCACTCAGAACCTCACCCACACCCTCTGCATCCAAACATAGATTCCCTTCTTTATCCTTAACTGGTCCTACCCTTTCCCTCGTTATCCTCTTATTCCTGACGTAGGTATAGAATGCCTTTGGATTCTCCTTAATTCTACTTGCTAAGGATTTTTCATGGCCCCTCCTGGCTTTTCTAATTCCTTTCTTGAGTTCATTTCTAGCTTCTCTAGCTCCTCACGTGCTCTGTCTGATCCTAACTTCTGAAGTTCTACACATTTGTCCTTTTTCTTCTTTACTAAGTTCATCACTTCTCTGGACATCCAAGGTTCCCTTATTTTGTCATTCATGTCCTTCCTTCTAATCGGGACATACCTGTCCTGTTCCCTGTGTATTTGATCCTTAAATACTTTCCACATGTTTGACATGGAGTTGCCAGCAAAAAGGTGTTCCCAGTTTACTCTACCTAGTTCCTGCCTTCTGCCTTCATAATTAGCCCTGCTCGAATTTAAAACCCTCCCGCTCGCCCCATCCCTATCCTTCTCTATAGCTATCCTGAAAGTTAATGAGCTGTGGTCACTGTTCCCCAATTGCTCACCCACTGACAGGTGAGTCACCTGGCCAGGCTCATTACCCAACACCAGGTCTAGAATAGCCTCTGTTGGACTGTCAACATATTGAATTAAGAACCCCTCCTGGATACACCTAACACATTCTGCCCCATCTAACCCCCTTGCACTAAAAAAGGTCCCAATTTATATCAGGGAAGTTGAAGTCTCCCATGACCACAACCCTGTAATTTTTTACACATTTCCATAATCTGTTTGCATATCTGTTCCTCAATGTGCTGCTGGCTATTGGGAGGTCTATAGTACACCCCCAAGAGAGTGATTGCACCCTTCCTATTCCTGAGTTCTACCCATATGGACTCTGTATCTGAGCCTCCATTATGTCTCCCCGGAGTGAAGCTGATATATTATCTCTAATTAGCATTGCAACTCCTCCCCCTCTTTTACCCCCCTCTCTATTCTTCCTAAAACTTCAAAACCCTTGTACATCGATCACCCATTCCTGTCCCTCCCTCAACCAAGTCTCTGTAATGGCCACAACATCATAGTTCCATGTACTGATCCGTGCTCTAAGTTCATCCCTCTTGCCCATAATACTCCGAGCACTGAAGTACAAACACTTCAAACCATTCGTCCCATCACATCTGTTATCAGGACTCTGCCTAATACGACATTCCCTGACATCAGC
Organism: Pristis pectinata; assembly: GCF_009764475.1. Lineage (NCBI taxonomy): Eukaryota > Metazoa > Chordata > Chondrichthyes > Rhinopristiformes > Pristidae > Pristis > Pristis pectinata. Next base: position 806,640 of record NC_067413.1, on the reverse strand, counting down.
CCTCCTGCCTGTTCCCTCACTTACTGACCTGTTGTTCCGGTTCCCATCCCCCTGTGAAGCGAGTTTAAATCTTCCCCAGTAGCATTAGCAAACCTCCCTGGCAGGATATTGATTCCCCTCCAGTTCAGGTGCAACCCATCCCTCTTGTACAGGTCACCCCTTCCCCAGAAAAGGCTCCAATGATCCAAGAACTTGAAACCCTGCCCCCTGCATCATTTCCCCAGCCACACATTTGTCTGTGTTATCATCCTGTTCTTTCCTTCACTAGCTCATGACACCTTAGACATGGGCTGTTTGGATTCCACTGCACTGTTTCTGTGCTGCAACCTAAGCAGCAACAAAACAACAGCAGCAGGTCTTTATAAAGTGCCCTAAAGTATAGAAAACTGTCCCCAGGTACTTTACATGAGCGACTGGCAAGACCTGGTCAAAAAGGTGCATCTACAGCTCTTTCAGATTGATGTGATGACTTTTACCTTGACACCTTATCAGATGCCCTCTGGAAATAGAACGGTATTACATCAGCTGGTCCCCTTATCCACAGCATGTGTTACTTCTTCAAAAAAACTCCCATAAATTGGTCAAACATGATTTCCTTTTCACAAAACTGTTGATTTTGCCTGATCACCGTGAATTTTTCTAAATGGCCTGCTATAATGTCTTTAATAACAGCTTTTAACATTTTCCCAGTGACAGAAGCTAACGAGCTGGCATTTTCTAGCTCTTTCCCTTGTTTTTGAATAAATAATTTGCTTACACTATTTTCCAGTATAATGGGATCACCCTGAATCCAGGGAATTTTGGAAAATTAAAATCGAAGCTTTGTGTAACTTGTTGAGTGCAGCCAGCACCCTGCAGCAGGCCGTGAATTCCCGAACTGTACGTGCAGTCTTTCAGGAATGGTTTGTCTGCTTTGCTGGATAGAGCAACATGCGGTAATTTTCATTTTGATTGATACAAGTTTCTTTTCCTCCCCTGAAGGACTTGGCTGAAATACGAAGTTTTAATTCGGCCCTGAATTAGTGACATGAACTTCAGTAGTTAGAACTTGTCAGGCATTTTGCTCTTTCTGAGAAATAGCAGCAGCCAGTGGCGAGAGGGTGGCTGGTCAGGAGCTCGAATCCTGTTGGAATTCTCCACATCTATCGCATTGTGACAATGAGCTGTGTTGTTGCAGTGCTGGCAAAGTTTGTTCATACCTTTTGTTCCGGCATAGTAGTCCAGTTGGAATGGAATAGTGAACCACCATTTGGGAATACAAAGGGACGGCTGTTTATATAAAGCTGATTATACCTCAACTGTAAACATTCCTGGGCACCACACCTTGGGATTGGCTTGTGAGGATACATGTATTCACCCATCAGACACAAGGGGTTAATGGGAGGACTAACAATGCACTTTCCTGAGAAGTTTGAGGGTGATTTAATTGAAGTACGTGTATTGAAAGGATTTGATAGGTGGAAGTAAACAAGCCATTTTCTTGCGAGTTCTGAAGCTCCCAGCAGTAAATAGTCACTTCTGTTGCCAGAGCATCAGCCTCTACAACAGCCGTGGTTTCCCTTGAAACTACTTATGTTTCTGCTGCACTTTCCACATTCCACGTGCCCCAGAATGCTTCACAGCCAGTGAAATACTTGAGAAATGTCTCAGGTTTGTGATGTTGGAAGCAGCTACCGTGCACAGGAAGCTCACACAAACCGCAGGGTTGAGGGATGTAAGGGAGAACTCTTCTCCTCTCCAAGGTGGGTCCACCATCGCTGGGTGTCCAAAGTGGGTCTGCCATCGCTGGGCGTCCAAAGTGGGTCCGCCATCGCTGGGCGTCCAAAGTGGGTCCGCCATCGCTGGGCGTCCAAAGTGGGTCCGCCATCTCTGAGTGTCTGGCTGTTTTGTCAATGACGTTGTCAAAATAAATCTAAAAAACATGGTGTTTGAAGGATGATAAGGAAAATGAGACTAACATTTGGACAGTTACGGTCCTTCACTTTGGGCACTGTTTGAACACTGAGGGGCAGGATTGCTCCTCTGTAGAAATAACATCCATTGAATAATCCCATGAGTTTATATCGTTACAACTCCAAAACAACAAACATCTTGTCTCCTACTCAACCCCTGCTCTGTAGAAAGGCAGAAGTTTCCCGTGTGATCTCGAATCAGCCATTGGCTCTTGGTCCTGACTGCTGGATCTCTGCATTAGTCCCTGCAGAGTCAGGTTTGTGAGAAGTCACTGACGTGGGAAGGTGGAGGGGCAGAACCAGTGACAGGATGGGCGGTCCTCAAGCGACAGTGTGGGCGGTCCTCCAGTGCCAGTGTGGGTGGCCCTCCAGCGACAGTGTGGGCGGCCCTCCAGCGACAGTGTGGGTGGCCCTCCAGCGACAGTGTGGGCGGTCCTCCAGTGACAGGATGGGCGGTCCTACAGCGACAGCGTGGGCAGTCCAGCGCCAGTGTGGGCGGTCCTCCAGCAACAGTGGGTGACCCTCCAGCGCCAGTGTGGGCGGTCCTCCAACACCAGTGTGAGTGGTCCTCCAGTGCCAGTGTGGGCGGTCCTCCAGCACCAGCGTGGGCGGTCCTCCAGCGACAACGTGGGCGGTCCTCCAGCGCCAGTGTGGGCGGTCCTCCAGTGAACTGAGTGGAAGGAAATTGCTCAGGGAGAGCAGAATCTGCGTGGGCCGGCTGGCTGGTTGGGGAAGTGGGATGGAGGAGACTTGGTGCGGCCAGAAGAGATTTGCCGACATATTAGAGGAGACTTTGTGGGAGCCGGTGTGATCAGCGGTGGACCTTTGCGGGGCTGGAGCAGAGGAGGAGGACAGTGCGGTGCGTAAAGGAGAGGTGCAGGTTATGGCCTTTTTAATGAATAAGGCTGTGGTGTTCTGAGCAGGGAGGCTGTGTGGGAGAGAGTGTGAACTCTGAAGCCAAGGCTGTGGTTTCAGTGATAGTTTGGGGTAAAGGTGGGAGAGACAGCAGGGAGGTAACGTAAAGCTGGGTGGGTTAAGGAGTGGGTGCAGGACGATAGTCGGTGTGCTTTGGGAAGAGTATTGCACTTCCACATTGCATGACTTGTTCTGAGATGCCAAGCAAACGAAATGTGTTGAATTAAAACAGAAAATGCTGGAACACTTGGCAGACAAAAGCATGATGTGTGGAGAGAGAGATGTTTCCAGTCAGACGGTCACAGGCCTGAAGTTTTACCTGCTTCTCTCTCCACAGATGCTGCCTGACATACTGAGTGCTTCCAGCATTTCCTGTTTTAATTTCCGGCTCCCAGTGTTTGCAGTTTTTGGGTTTTAGGGTGCTTTGAGTTGGCTAAAGGCATGAATGGTAGAACAGGAAGCAGGGCAGCAGGACTGGTTGAGTTCCAGGACCTGGCCATCTTTGGCCAGTCCAGTGTTGGTCCCTGGAGCAGGATGTGGTGAAGGTTTCGGTTGGTGACGGGAGGGCATCGTTCCTCCACCAACCTTCGCTTCCACCTGATCCCCACCATAGAACTGCCCCCACTTCTTTCCTTGGCTGCAGCAGTTAAGGTCAAAAGGCCATCCTATTTCAGCTGAGGACATGAACAATTTCTGCCCTTGGGATGCCTGGAATCACACACAAGCCAAAGGATTAGTCATGTACAGCACCTCATGAATACATTCAGAGTGTACAGGATCCTGCTGCAGGGGGCTCTGCGCTGACACATCAGGGTCAGGCCCAAAGCTCTTTAAGTATTTAAATCTCATTGATCTAAACAAATTAAAGCCACTGATCCTGTCTAATTTAATTAGAGCTCTGAGTTTTCCTCAGACAAGTGGGACTGGAAGACTAAATCACTGGGCATTACCACATCACACAAAGGATCAAAGTTTACACAACAACTACTTTTTGCCAGTTTCATCCAATTAATGGAGCATTGTTTCACAATAATCCAATGAAACGAAGAATGTATCAGGATCAAAGGTAGCCATTAATATCATTACCCCCCTGTGTAGACTGTAGTACATCCTAGAGCTGATAATTTGCCCAACAAAGCTCTGTGTTCGGCGGGGAAGCTGCTGTGATCCATTACAAAAGCAGGAGCCTGTGGATGCTGGCTCAGAACTAAAACGGGAAAATGCCAAGAGTCCAAGCACCTCCCACCGTCTGTGACATTCAACACCCGAGAACCACCATTGGCCAAAACCGCATGGAACCAGTCACTCAACACGTGGCTGCAGGACCAGGCCAGAGGCAAGTGACTCATCGCCGGACCTGTTGTTGCAGTATTGGCATTCATTGGTGTTTGTAACACAGCAGGCCATTGAGCCCATTGTGCCATGCTGTACAAAAATGGACCCTGCTCGCCAGCTGCTGGAGGTACGTTATACCTCCTCAGTGCCCCTCTGCATACATTTTAAATGTGACAAAGGTTTCTGCCTGCTGCTCCATGACTCCTGGCAGTGCACAGTCCTTCCGCAAAGGTTGGCAGCTGCTGTGCCATCCTTGACCCTGGCTCCAGGGTAGGTTACTTATATGGCTTATGACTATCCTGTCCAGCTGAGTCACCTCAGTGCTGTGGACCTGACCCCCTGACCCCACCCTGTGCAGCTGAGTCACCCTCAATGCTATGGACCTGACCCCACCCCGTGCAGCTGAGTCACCCTCAGCGCTGTGGACCTGACCTCCTCAGGAACTGTTGCCTTCTCAATGTTCAGAGAATCTCAGGAGACTGCAGAATGCAGGTCTGGTTCTGCGCCTGTTCCATGGTCACCCATTCCCTCTTTGTCTGCAACCTCTGCATCTGTTGGATGACCACCTGCTGGAATGTTTTATCCAGGGAACATTTGGTCCCTGCACTTGTGGTTGCCCAGGACAAAGCTGACTCCTGGACTTCCCACGTGACTCAGGATGTGCATTCAGTGGGGCTGGGGACTAACGTCAAGTAACACCTGTTTCCCCGTCACCAATTTCCTAGCTTACCCAGTTCCTGACCGTTGCAGAGACTGCAAAGCCTTTTTCTCACCTTTACACCCACCCAAAGTCCCCAAATACCAACTCATCTCTGCCGACAGTAATCATCACAGATTCAGGGAACCAGTTCCGGGTGACCACATCGTTAACTGCCACTGCATGGCCGTTGTTTGTTATTAACTAACGTTGTAAAGTAAATTGATGTTAAGGTCTCCAGAAGTATTGGAGAACCAAAGGTCCAGTGCAAATAAGGAAATAAAAAGATAAGTATTAGTGAAGAAATAGTATTTGAGAAGTTAATGAGCCTGAAAACTGAGAAATCCAAAGTACCTAATGATCTACATCCCAGAGCTTTGAAAGAGGTGTCTGTGGAATTATTGGATGCTCTGATTATCATATTAAAAAATTCTATAGATTCTGGAATGGTTCTGGAAGATTGGAAGTTCGCAAGTGTAATCCCACAACCTCAGAAAGGAGGGAGAGAGAAAGTGGAGGACTGGTGACCTATGAGCCTGGTAACAGTATTAGGAAAAATGCTGGAACCTATAATAAAGGATATGATGTAAAGACACTCAGAAAATAATAATCGGATTAGAACCATGGAGTAATACAGCATGGATACAGGCCCTTTGGCCCAACTTGTCAATGCTGTCCATACTGCCCACCAAGCTGGTCCCATTTGCTTTGATTGAGCAGAGTCAAAATGGATTCATGAAAGTCAAATCATCTTTGACAATGTTGTTAGGGTTGAGAATGTATCCAACCAAAGACATGAAGGAGAACTCCTGGATGTGGTGGATTTGGATTTTCAGAAGTGTTTTGATAAGGACCCACACAGGAGATTGGTGGACAGGCTGGAGTACACGGAACTGGGGAAATATACTAGCGTTGGGGTTGGTTAACAAATATCAAACATGAAGTAGGAATAGACAGGTGCTTCCTGTTGTCAGGTTGTGACTAGTGGGTTACTGCAAGGAGCAGTGCCTGGCCCCAACTATTCACAGCCTAACTCAGCAATCTGGTTGAGAGGACCAAATATCTTGTTTCAAGTTAACTGACGGCACGAAACTGAAGTGAGGGTGTGAGTAGCGATAAGGATGCAAAGGCATAAAGAAAAGGTAAGTGAGTGGGCAGTAACATAGCAGGCAGAACACAGTGCGAAGCACGAGGTTTGCATCGGTGGGATAACCAGAAAAGCTGAATATTGTTTAAATAGTGAGAGATTGGGAAATGTTGAAAGGGACCAGGGTGTCCTTGCACACGTCACTGAAAGCTATCGTGCAGATACAAGAGGCAATTGAGTAGCAAGTGGTATCACAGAAAATACATCAGAGAAATGGGTCCTTATGGCCGTCCTGGTCCGTGCTGACCCTGATACCTATCTGTGTTAGTCCTATTAGCCCCCGAGGCCCGTATCTTTCTATCCAAATGCCTTTTAAGTATTGTAATTCTACCCGCCTCTACCACTTCCTCTGGCAGCTCATTCCATATACCCACCACTCTCTGTAGGAAAAACTTACCCCTCAGATCTCCTTTAAATTTCTCCCCTCTCACCTTAAACCTGTGCCCTCTAGTTTTTGACACCTCTGTTATGGGAAAAGTTTCCTATTATCTATTTTATCTATGCCTCATAATTTTGTAAACCACTATAAGGTCACCCCTCAACCTTCTATGTCCCACTGAGAACAAACCCAGCCTATTGCAGTCTCTCCTGATAACCACAGCCCTCCAGTGCAGGCAACGTCCCTGTGAATCCCTCCTGCACTCCCTCTGTCCGTACCACATCCCTCCTGTAGTGCGGTGACCAGAACTGTCCACAACACTCCAAGTGCCGTCTGACCAATGTTCTGTACAGCTGCAACGTGACATCCCAACTCTTGTACTCGATGTCTCAGCCTGTGAAGGCAAGCATACCAGATGCATTCTTCATTCTCCACCTGTGTCACCACTTTCAGGGAGTTATGGAGTTACACCCCAAGGTCTCTGTAGATCAGCGCTCCTGTGGTCCCTGCCATTTACTCTTCATGTTCGAACAGAACTTGACCTCCCAAAGTGCATCACCTCACACTTGTCTGGATTAAGTTCCATCTGCTGCTGCTCTGCCCAAATTTCCAGTGATCCATGTCCCGTGTATCTTTAAGCAACCTTCTTTGTTATCCATGATATGTTATGTTGTCTTATGTTGGCTAGTATTGAGGAAGCAGGGAGTCTGCAGAAGGACTTAGACAGGTAGGGAGAATGAGCAAAGAAGTGGCAGATGGAGTACAGCGTAAGGAAGTGTACAGTCATGCACTTTGGTGAAAGGAATGGAGGTGTAGACTATTTTCTAAACAGGGAGCAAATTGAGAAATTGGATGTGCAAAGGAACTTGGGAGTCCTAGTGCAGGATTCCCTAAAGGTTAACTTGCAGGTTGAGTCAGTAGTAAGGAAGGCAAATGCAATGTTAGCATTTATTTCAAGAAGACTAGAATGTAAAAACAAGGATGTAATGCTGAGGCTTTATAAGGCGTTGGTTAGACCACATTTGGAATATTGTGAGCAGTTTTGGGCCCCCATATCTAAGGAAGGATGTGCTGGCGTTGGAGGGGGTCCAAAGGAGGTTCACGAGAGTGAATCCGGGAATGAAAGGGTTAATGTATGAGGAGTGTTTGATGTCTCTGGGCCTGTACTCACTGGAGTTTAGAAGGATGAGGGGGGGATCTCATTGAAACCTACTGAATATTGAAAGGCCTGGACAGAGTGGACGTGGAGAGGATGTTTCCAGTAGTGGGAGAGTCTAGGACCAGAGGGCACAGCCTCAGAATAGAAGGACGTCCCTTTATAACAGAGATGAGGAGGAATTTCTTCAGCCAGAGGGTGGTGAATCTGTGGAATTCATTGCCACAGACGACTGTGGAGACATTTAAAGCGGAGGTTGATAGGTTCTTGATTAGTAAGGGTGTCAAAGCTTATGAGGAGAAGGCCGGAGAATGGGGTTGAGAGGGAAAAATAAATCAGCCATGATTGAATGGCGGAGCATACTCGATGGGTCAATTGACCTAATTCTGCTCCTATGTCTTATGGCTTTTATTCTGCAGAATTTGAGTACAAAGGTAAGGATGTCTTTCTACAATTATATTGAGACCAACCTGGAATTTTGAGGGTATGTTTGGTGCAGAGGGAGTCCAGCAGAGGTTCACCAGACAGGTTCCCGGGGTGGCAGATCTGTTATATAAAATGTTATTTATACAGCACAGTAACAGGCCCTTCCGGCCCAATGAGCCCGTGCCGCCCAATTACACCCACGTTAACCTACTAACCCATACGTCTATGGAACGTGGGAGGAAACTGGAGCACCCGGAGGAAGCCCACGCAGACACGGGGAGAATGTACAAACTCCTTACTGACAGTGGCAGGAATTGAACCCCAATTGCTGGCACTGCAATAGCATTGCTCTAACCTCGACACTACCGTGCCCCCGAGGAAAAGTTGAGCATCCTGTCACTGAAGTGTACAAAAGTCTTACAGGACTCAACGGGGCAGATGTGGGGAGGGTGTTTCCCCAGGCGGAGGAGTCCAGAACTTGGGGACACGGTCTCAGAATCAGGGATAAGTTGTTTAGGACTGAAGAGAAATCTCTTTACTCTTTGGAATTGTCTACCCTAGAGAGTAGTGGTCGTTCAGTCATTGATTGCACTCAGAACAGTAATCAGTAGATTTCTGGGGATCGAGGGATGTGAGGATAGTGCAGGAAAATAGCACTAAGACCAGCCTGATCTCGATCAATGGCAGTGCGGCTGTGTGGACAAAAGACCTACTTCTGCCAGTTTCAGATAAATTTGAAAACTAAACCCAAATTTTAGAATGAGAACTAACCAATTGCAATGCTTACCACATTTCTGACCTTCACACTCTGTTTAAGATGAAGTCAGTAACCCTGAAAGTACCACTCAGATTCTCTCTCCATAGACGCTGAATGACCTGCTGAATATTTTCAGCAACTTGGGTTTTCATTTTGCTGGATTGGCAGAGGTGTGGGCCATTCCCTTTGGTCAGTGAATCCACAGCGCAGATCATCTGGTGATTTATCTCAACACCGCTGGTGCAACCTTCCCGTGCACCAGTTAGAATACCGTGTTACCTTGCGTTCCTGTAGTTAATGAACGACTGATCCATGGAGACTGGTATTACATTGAGCACTTTGTCCTGAGAGGTTACCCATGTGCCTATGGAAGGTCATGAGGGGCATAGACAGGGTGAAGGCACTGAGCCTTTTTCCCAGGGAGGGGGTGCTAAAAACAAGAGGGCATAGGTTTGAGATCAGAGGAGAGAGATTTAAATCTGGGGCAGCTTCTTCACACAAAAGGTGGTGTGTATTTGGAATGAGCTGCCAGAAATAGTGGTTGAGGCGGGCACATTAGCAACATTTAAAAGCCATCTAGATAAGTTCATGGACAGGAGAGGATCAGAGGGCTATGGGCCACACGCAGACAGATGGGACCAGCTCGCTGGGGAACATGGTCGGCATGGACAAGTTGCGCCGAAGTGTGACTCTGACTCTATGTGAGCATCATGCCATGTGGTGCTCAGAATGGATTTTGATTCCGATTCTCTGCAAAGAGCAGTGTGACAAAATGTTAGTGTGATTTACGCATCCCTCACCTGGACTACGCAGCCTGGTGTCAATGCTCATGCTGTAATCCTGTCAATCACAGTGCATCGTGGAAGTCTCAGTAAAGATCCTTCAGCCTATGGAGCTCAGGGTCTCAGAATGTCTGTCAGTCAGTCAGTCATCGAGCAGTACACCATAGAAACAGGCCCTTCGGCCCAACTTGTCCATGCTGACCGCGATGCTTTCCTATTGGGGTTTGTGACCTGCCTGTCCATTTCTCCATTTACTGAACCCTGTAAAACAAGGGAGATGTTGCCGTGGGAGACCTATGCCTGTCCCTACAGTGTCAGCAGGAGACCTGGTGTCCTTTGTCTGGTGTTCTGACTCTGTGTGTTGTTCTGCAGGGAATTCTCCTGAAGCGGAGCGGGAAGTCACTCAACAAAGAGTGGAAGAAGAAATACGTCACTCTCTGCGACAACGGTGTGTTAACCTACCATCCCAGTTTACATGTAAGTGTTCTACCTGCAGTTATTAGGTATTCAACTTCAGACTCAGTGACACGGAGCACCCCTTGGGAGTGAAATGGAACTAAGCACTGGGTTCCAAAAGCAAAATGTTGCAGCTGTTGGACAAAAAAATGCTGCAAACTCTCAGGAGGTCAGGCAGCATGTGTGGAGAGTTAATGTTTCAGCTCAATGACCTTTCTCTTGAACATTTCATCTGTTTCTTTCTCCCGTGATGCTGCCTGACCTGTTGAGCATTTCCAGCACCTTCTGTTTTGTTTCTGAATTGCCTGCCTCAGCACCAAAGCAGCTCATGAAAATTGTACCCACCTCTGCACCTGCTCTGGCAGCTCATTCCACATACCCACTTGTACCCTCTAGTTTTACACTCCCCTACCCTGGGGAAAAGACTGTGACCACTCACCTGATATATGCCCCTCATGATTTTATGAACCTCTGCAGGGTCACCCCTCAGCCTCGTGTGTGCCAAGGAATACGGTCCCAGCCTATCCAGTCTCTCCTTATAACTCCAGCCCTCTAGCCCCACCACATCCTTGTGGATCTTTTCTGCACCGTCTCTAGTTATGTACCGAGGGTGCGGTGCGTTGTTGGGGGGACAGTCCGAGGGTGCGGTGCGTTGTTGGGGGACAGTCCGAGGGTGCGGTGCGTTGTTGGGGGACAGTCCGAGGGTGCGGTGCGTTGTTGGTGGACAGTCCCGAGGGTGCGGTGTGTTGTTGGGGGGACGGTCCCGAGGGTGCGGTGTGTTGTTGGGGGGACGGTCCCGAGGGTGCGGTGCATTGTTGGGGGACGGTCCCGAAGGTGCGGTGTGTTGTTGGGGGACAGTCCAAGGGTGCGGTGTGTTGTTGGAGGGTTGGGATGGAGGAAGTACCACATTGTTGGAGAGGTAATACTGAGGGAGTGCTGCACTGTCGGAGAGGCACTGCTGATGGTTTGAGAATGGAATTGAACATTATACAATTGTCAGTGAGTGTTCCCTTTTCTGACCTTCTAGAACATAGAACACAGCACAATACAGCACAGTACAGGCCCTTCGGCCCACGATGTTGTGCTGACATTTTATCCTACTCTAAGATCTACCTAACCCTTCCCTCCCACATAGCCTCCGATTTCTCTGTCATTCATGTGTCTAATTAAGAATCCCTTAAACATCCCCAATGTATCTGCCTCCACCACCTCTGCCGGCAGTGTGTTCCACCCACCCACCACTCTCTGTGTAAAAAACTTACCCCTGAGATTCCCCTTATACCTTCCTCCAATCACCTTAAAATTATGTCCCCTCGTGTTAGCTATTGTCACCCTGGGAAAACGTCTCTGACTGTCCACTCGATCTATGCCTCATGGTATTGGTATTGGTTTATTATTGTCACTTGTACCGAGGTACAGTGAAAAGCTTGTCTTACAAACCTCTCGTACAGGTCAATTCATTACACAGTGCAGTTACATTGAGTTAGTACAGAGTGCATTGATGTAGTACAGGTAAAAACAGTAACAGTACAGAGTAAAGTGTCACAGCTACAGAGAAAGTGCAGTGCCATAAGGTGCAAGGTCACAACAAGGTAGATCGTGAGGTCATAGTCCATCTCATTGTATAAAGGAACCGTTCAATAGTCTTATCACAGTGGGGTAGAAGCTGTCATGTCTGGTGGTACGTGCCTTCAGGCACCTGTATCTTCTACCCGATGGAAAATGTATCATCTTGTGCACCTCTATAGTCACCTCTCATCCTCCTTCTCTCCAAAGAGAAAAGCCCTAGCTCACTCAACCTATCCTCATAAGGCATGGTCTCCAATCCAGGCAGCATCCTGGTAAATCTCTGCACCCTCTCTAAAGCTTCCACATCCTTCCTGTAATGAGGTGACCAGAACTGAACACAATACTCCAAGTGTGGACTAACCAGGGTTCTACAGAGCTGCAACATCACTTCGCGGCTCTTGAACCCAATACCCCGACTAATGAAAGCCGGCAATACATATGCTTGCTTCTGATTGATGAAGCAGCTGAAGATGGTTGTGCCCAGGACACTGTGCTGAGGAACTCCTGCACTGATGTCCTGAGATCTCCAACAATCGCACTGTCTTACTTTGTAGCACTGGGAAGTACTTTACTCTTGGCACCCATTCACATCAATTGTTCCCAAGGCTCATTGATCCACTTTCAGTCAAATATTGCCTTGATGTTAGGTGCACTCACTCTTGACTCACCTCTGGAATTCAGCTGTTTGGACCCAGGCTGTGATGACGGCTGGAACTAAGTGGTCCCGGTGAAGCCCAAACTGGGCAAGCAGGTTCTTGGTGAGTAAGTACCACACTATCGCTGTGGTACCTGCAGACACTGAGAGTAGACTGATGGGGCAGGGATTAGCTGGATTGGATTTGTTCTGCTCAGACATACCTGGGCAGTTTCCCACCTTGACAGGTAGATGCCAGAGTTAGAACTTACTGGAGATGCTTGGTTAAAGGTGTGGTTTTGTTCTGGAGCTCGTTCGTGGAGTACACTGCCTTTGTGCTAGTGATAGTGAGAGCACCCTTACTCCACCAGTGTGTTCACCTCACTGCTCCACGGCAAGTATTCCTCAGCTGCGGTTACTTGGGCAGTGCTCCGTGTGTGGATTCCTCCATGCATTGTTTCTTCATCTGATGTTCTACACGTCACATTTTCTGCAGTCTGCAGGTTGTGTTCTGTGATGGTCTCTTTGTCCTGTGTTCAGGTCTGCATGTCCATGTTGTTTCAGTTCTGGATGTCATGTACTGTTTGGGCATATTGTGTCTGTGTTGCTTTGGTCTGCATGTCCTGTGTTTTGGTCTGCATGTCCTGTGTTTTGGTCTGCTTGCCATGTATACTTTCAGTCTGTGTGTCTTGTGTTGAAACAGTCTGTATTCCTGCATTCTTTCTGTCTGTGTGTTTCATGTTGTTTAGATCCATGTGTCCTGTGTTACTAGAGTCAGAGTTATACAGCACTGTAACAGACCCTTCGGCCCAACTGGCCCATGCTGACCAAGATGCCCATTTGCCCACATTTGGCCCATATCCCTCTAAACCTTTCCTATCCATGTACCTGCCCAAATGTCTTTCAAATGTTGTTAATGTACCTTGCTCAGCCACTTCCTCTGGCAGCTCGTTCCATGTATAGACCACCCTCTGGGTGAAAAAGTTACCCCTCAGATTCCTCTTCAGTCTTTCCCCTCTCACCCTAAAGTCTTTGGTTGATGTGTTCATATTTTTTATATCTGATGACATAGGAAGAGGCCATTCATCCCACTGAGTCAATGCTGCATCTTGGAGCAATCCCATTCCCCCAACTATTTCCTTGTCGCAGTGAGACCACACTTGGAGCATTGTGTGTAGTTCTGCAGAAGGGTTCACCAGGGTGTTGCCAGGACTGGAGGGCTGGATTTATAAGGAGAGACCGGATAGGCTGGGACTGTTTCTCCTGGAGTGAAGGAGGCTGACGGGTGACCTTATCAAGGTATATAAGATCATGAGTGGCATCGATAAGTTCATAGTCTTTTTCCCAAGGTAGGAGAGTCTAAAACTAGGGGGCACAGGCTTACGGTGATAGGGGAAAGATTTAATGGGGACCTGACAGGTAAGTTTTCCACACAGAGAGTGGTGGGTGTGTGGAACGAGCTGCCAGAGGAAGTGGTAGAGGCGGGCACAATTAGAATGTTAAAAAGACATTTGGACAAGTACATGGATAGGAAAGGTTCTGAGGGATATAGAACTAGCTCAGGAAGACGCCTTGGTCAGCATGGATGAGTTGGGCCAAAGGGCCTGTTTCTATCTCTGACTCTCCTGGTGCAGTGATTTGCTTTTGGTTCATGCGCTGAGAGTGCTGCTGTTTATGCTGTGTTCGTGACTGTCTGACTCTTGGACTGAGTTGTTCCCATGCCAGCGGCTTTACCTCACATAGTCCATGGTAGTTTCAAGGTTACCATCACCAATATTAACTGTTTTAGTTGCAGTTCTATGTAATTTCTTGAAGTTAATTTCCCTAACTGTTGTGACAGGCTTTGAATTTGCATCTCTCAGGCTTGGATCTGGTCCAGTAACTGAAGCACAGTGCTACCGTTCCGTGTCCTGTGTTAGAGTGGTCTGCACATCACTTGTCTTGTTTTCTGTGTTCTGTGTTGCTCCCTGTGGTCCCTGTGTTGTTTCCTATGTTCTGTGTTATTCCATGTCCCATGTTTCTCCCTGTGATCCATCTTGCTCCGTGTTCTGTTTTGTTCCTTGTGTTCCGTGTTGCTCCGTGATCCCTGTGTTGTTATCTGTGTCCATGTTGCTCCCTATGTTCTGTGCTGCTCCGTGTTCTGTGTTGTTCCTTATGTTCCATGTTGCTACTTGTGATCCCTGTGTTGTTTAGTGTGTTCCATGTTCCGTGTTGATCCCTGTGTCCCATGTTGATCCCTGTGTCCTGTGTTGTGTGGCCCTCATGATATTCTGTGCTCAGGATCCCCTGTCATTTGAAGCTGCCTGCCCGGTGTTGGTCAGAGCGCTCGCCTGCTGTAAGTGCTGTGTGTCTCCATGTGAGTGCATCATCTACCCGCTCCTGAATATACTGTCGAGGTTATAAAAACTGCATTAAATCCTCATGGTCATTAGCAGTTGTGCTTCAGAAATGGAAATTAATAGACAATAAATTATTATTTTATAGTTTATTGCATGGATGATGAGCTTTCTAATACTTTTTGAATTACTTAAAGCAGCTGATTTATTGCTGAGTTCTGGTCACTTGAAGTCAATTCACTGCTGAAGAATCCTGCAGATGATGAGTGAGCTTTTTTATTTTGAAGTGTGGCTTATGAATGTTACCCCGTCTGTACACAGTGAAGGAACAGCAGCTGTCACTTGGTCACGGTTCCTGCTCCTGATCACTGCCCAGTGTTCTTGGTCAGAGAGGAGGGAAATCAGCCAAGGTCCCTGCTCCCGATCGCCGCCCAGTGACCCTTGAGTTGGGGGAAGTGGGGGAATCGGCCAGGATTACTGCTGCTGTTCACTGCCCAGTGATCGTAGGTTAAAGAGAGAGGGCGAATCTGCCAGGGTCCCTGTTCCCAAGCACTGCGCACTCAGCCCTCAGTTAGAGAGGGGAATTATTCAGTATTCCTGTACTGACTCAGTCCAGGGACAGTCTGATCTTCGGAATTGAGAGTGGAGCAGTGGCTAGAGTCACTGTGGTGCATTTGTGAGGCTGAGGATTCTGTGGATAGCATGGTCACCTTACACAGAGAATGGGTGATCACCAACCAGACTGGGCAGGCAGCCCTGGAGTCCTCCAACTCCATCTCGTTCACTGACCAACAGTGTAGAGGATGCACTTCTGGAATGCATACAAGGTGCATCCCTGAGGAATGGGCAAGGAAAAAGGGCTCATCAATAATCTTGTTAGAAAGACATCCCTTGGAAAGAGCGAATATAATATGAAAATGAAGTTTTTGAAATCATGTGTAAAACTCCCTGCAGGGAAGGAGGCCCTTCAGCCCTTTGTGTTGGTGCCAGCACTGGGCCTGCAGTCCTGCAGGTTGTGGTGTCGTGGTTCTCCCGATCTACATCCAAATACACTTTACATTTGATGAAATGTCAGCATCTCCCGTGTAATATATGTCCTCCCTCCGATCTGGATCGCTCTGCTAAGGGCAATACGTCAGTTGGAAATGAGAGACTGACACAGGGAGGGGAGGCTGGGGGAGACAGCCAGTGAGGGGTATGGCCATCGATGGCTAGTTGCAGACGTATGAAGAATACAAATTCGCAGCGAATATCCATTCTTTCAGGGGACAAAATCACAACAGGAGCAGTGGTTCACCCGTGGATTCCAGGACTCCAGGAGTGGTTCTGCACCCCTCCCAGCCAAGGGAAACATCCTCCCCGCATCCAGTCCATCAAGTGCTGGAACAATTTAGCATCTCTCAATGAAATCCCCTCTCCTTCTCTTCGAAGGCCCAGCCATCTCAAACTCTCCCCGTGTGATTGTCCTACCACCCTCACTACCTGTCTGCTGAATCCTGACGGCTTTCCTTCTTTGACAGGCGTGTCCTAATCCAGGTACGGAGACCAAACAGTACGCAATCCTCCAAAGCCCAATGAAATTGTGGGAAGACATCCCTACTCTCACACTCAGGTCCTCACAGTAAAGGCCAACGTACCAGTTGTTTTGCTCGCTACCTGCTGCACCTCTGTGTTAGCTTTAGGTGATTTACGTACAAGACACCCAGGTCTCTTTGAACATAAACATTTCCCAATCTCACTCTTTAAAAAATACTCAGTATTTCTGTTTTTCCACAAAGGTGGAGATCCCCACATTTTTCCAGGTAGTGCTTCACCCACTTGCCCACTCACTCACTCAGCTTGTCTCTGTCCCCTTGAAGGCTCATCAGCAAACATCCTCACTTTAGATCTTCTGATCAGCTGGCTCCTCTTTTTTGCAGCTGATGACTGAACAGCTACCTGCTGTGCTGTAGGTTCTGATCGCTCTGATGCCCATTGTCCATTAACCTTTGAGTTTGTACCTTGTTGTAGGCCGTTTGAAAATCCAGACGGACGATAGACCAACTTCATCTCCTTTGCCAAATCTCTGTGTTAGCTCATCAAGTAATTTAATGTGGTTGTTCAAACAAGATTTCCCTTTTGATATCCATGCTGATTGTTCATTGCATTTGCGCGATGGTTTTCTGTTTTGTCCGTAGCCTGGCTGTCACCCATCGCTCAGGTTCAGCTCAGTCTTCAGGTATAAGTTTGACACCAAGGTTAGAAGTGTGGTACCGAGTGAGGAGCAATTTACTGGGTGTGGATTAGCTGGCAGAGTGTGCAGACGGGTGGCAGTAATACAGTGAGATCAGAAAACCGTACAGAGCAGGAGCAGGTCGTCCAGTGCTTCGAACTCCAGCCGTTCAATAAACACAGCTGATCCAACTTTCCTCAAACTCTCTCCCCATCTCCCTTGGTTCCCTTAATGATTAAAGATCCATCTATCTCAGTTTAGAATATATTCCAGGATTCACCCTCCACAAGAGTTCCAAAGGTTCACAACCTCTGTGAGAAGAAAATTTTCCTCATTTCAGGCTGAAATGGACACCGGCACTCTGAGACCACGGCCTCTGGTCCTTGACCCTCCCACGAGGGGACACAGGGACACGTCCTCCCAGCATTTGCCCTGTCTAGCCCCTGAGAATCTTATTTTTCTAAACTCCATTGAGTACAGACCCAGTCCATCAAACTTTTGCTCATAGCACAATCCCTCCATACCCAACGTCATCCGAGTGAACCTCCTCTGAATGGCCTCCAGCAGGAGTTTATCTTTCCTTAAATAAGGGACCAAAACTGTTCACATGGCTCTCTATGTGGTCTCATTACAGCTTGTACAAAAACACAGGACATAGAACAGTACAACGCAGGAACAGGCCCTTCAGCCCATGATGTCTGTGCCGACCATGATGTCAAGTTGAACTAATCCCATCTGCCCTGCTGCTCTTTGATGCATTGCAGAGAAGTTTCATGTCCATCTGGAAGAGCAGACAAGACTCACTCTGTGACCCTGGTGACCAGAATCACTCTGTGACCCTGGTGACCAGACTCACTCTGTGACCCTGGTGACCAGACTCACTCTGTGACCCTGGTGACGAGCTGAGATAACAGACTCCTTCAGTACTGCTGCCATATCACAGACACCAGTATTTTCTCACTTTCACAGTCTGTTGCTCTCTCGCATTCACTTTCTCAACACTCGCACTGTCCCCCTCTTCCACACGGACACTTGTCACAGCCTCCTTCACTCTCATGGTGCCCCCTGGCCTGGTCACAGGTCGCTGTGTTCCCCCAGTCAGGTGCTGCACTCTGTGTGTGTGGCTCCTTCCCACCAGGGTAAGGGTGAGGTGAGTGTTCCTGGGATGTGAGGCTGCTGCATATTCTGATCATGATATTGTGTTTGGTGTGGGATTGTTGAGGCGAGGCCGATGGAGACGGAATCGCTCTCGACAGCCGAGTAATTCACACATTCACCTTCTGTTAATTCCTATCTGCAACATCAATTAAATTGTTTGTAGAAACTAATTGAATGTGGCTTAATCACACATCTTAATAGCTTTACACGGTTTGAACTTCCTGTTAATTCGAGTAATAAAATGAAATGAGTGCGCTGGCTGTGTAATTAGCGAGGTGGCTTGTGAAGAAATTAGTGCTTTATGGCTTGTAATAAAGGGAGTGTGCTGGCACCTCGTTCCGACGGACGCTCACTGCAAACTGCTGATTCTGAATTTTTCCTTTTAATTTGCACTCTGCTCCCATGTGTCAATAGAGTCTTAAAGAGGCAAGCGTTTTCTGCCCCCCCCCCAACCCCCACCCTTTGAACCTCCTCTTTTCACCCTGATTCCCATTGGATTTACTGCCTGGGCTGTTCTCATCCTCTACACGGGGGTAGTCCCATTCCCCTTCACTCTGTCCCTGAGTCAGAAGGTCACGATTCCGTCTCAGACTTGAATTGTTCAACACGTTGCCAAGTCTCTCTCCTTGTTAGTGGACCCTCAGGGTGTGGCTACCTCGGCAGTGAGGGGCAGCAGGACGATCAGCTGGGAGGGCCATCAGAGCCTGATTTATTTAACTGAAGACCACTTGGTGGGAACTGAGAGAAGGCAGGGATTGTGAAACTCTGCTTTGTCCAAAGCCAGCGGTGAGCAAAGGTGGAAGAGCCAAGCCCTCTGTTAACCTGCAAGCCTCGATGTTGAGCCCTGGTCGGTGTTGCATGCTGGTGCGGTTGGGATCCTCAAGGTGCTGGGTGATGACTTTGGTCCTTGTTCACCACATCGGTGTGTTGGTGACAGGCTTGGGGGGAGCTGGCCACAGCCAGACTGGGCCAACACTATCTGCCATGGTGGGGCAAGTGTGGCAATAGACAATAGGAGCAGAAGTAGACCATTCGGCCCTTCGAGTCTGCACCGCCATTTTGAGATCATGGCTGATCCTCAACAATCAATATCCTGTTCCTGCCTTGTCCCCATATCCCTTGATTCCCCTATCTATAAGAAACCTATCTAGCTCCTTCTTGAAAGTGCCCAGAGAGTGCCCTCTGGGTATGAGTATTTCTGTGAGAACCTGACCCTACATGGGGATCTGAAGTGTGATTGACTGTGTGTAACTGAACCTCTGAACACCTCTGCCCGAACCCTCAAGCTATTGATTCCTGTAGTAAACGGTAAAAGGTGATTTACAGGAATGTTGTCAGAACTGGAGGGGATCATTTATGAAGAGGGACTAACTGGGCTGGGTTTGCTTTCTTTGGAAGAAAGTTGAGGGAGAATTTAACTGAGGTGCATCGAATTGTCAGAGATTGAGCTACAAAATATTTGTTTTCGCATCGCTGAGAGGTAACTAATAGAGTCATAGAGCAATACAGCACAGATACAGGCCCTTCGGCCCAACCAGTCCATGCTGACCATGGTGCCCACCCAGCTAGTCCCAATTTTGTGTTCTGCCTAAATCCCTCCAAGCCCTGCCCCTCCATGTACCTATCCAAGTGCTTCTTAAATGACACTGTTGTACCTGCCTCACCCACTTCCTCTGGCAGCTCGTTCCATACACTCACCACCCTCTGCGTGAAAAAGTTGCCCTCAGGTCCCTTTTAAACCTTTCCCCTCTCACCCTCAATCTGTGCCCCCTCGTTTTGGACTTCACCCTGGGGAAAAGACTGTTACCGTTCACCTTATCTAGGTCCCTCATGATTTTATAAACCTCTAAGGTCGTCCCTCATTTTCCTACGCTCCAAGGAATAAACACCCAGCCTGGCCAACCTCGCTCTGTAACTCAGGCCCTCGAGTCCTGGCAACATCCTCGTAAATCTCCTCTGCACTCCTTCCAGTTTAACCACAACTTTCCTATAACAGGGCGACCAACACTGTACACAGTACTCCAAGTGTGGCCTCACCAACGACTTGTACACTGCAATGTAATGTCCCAAGTCCTATACTCAGTGCCCTGACCGATGAAGGCCAGCGTGCTAAATGCCTTCTTCACCACCCTGTCTACCTGTGACACTGCTTTCAATGAACTCTGCACTTGTACTGAGTCCCTCTGTTCCATTACACTCCCTAGTGCCCTACCATTCACAGCATAAGTCCTACGCTTCAGGGAATCATAGAACATGGATTTAAGTTCATTGCTGAACACTTCAAGGGGAGTTGACCCAAAGAGTGACGGGAGATTGGACTCACTGCCTGGAAGGGTGATGGAGGCTGAAACCTTTGCAGAGTTGTGGCCCAGACATTTTGTGGAAACGGGTTTAACCTCAGTAGCTGCTTCTTGGCTGGCAGGGACATGAATCAGAATCAGGTTTATTATCACCGACGTACATCGTGACAGTTGTTTTGTGGCAGCAGCACAGTGCAAGACATAAACGTTACTGTGTTACGTGAGTGGCCTCTTTCTGTGCTAATGAACTTCGATGATTTTGTTTCCGTCTACATCCCACTACGTCCATGCCAACCTTTTTCCCATCTGCACCAATCCCATTTGCCCTCAGTAGGACCGTATCCTTCCATGCCTTGTCTATTTAAGTGTCTGTCGAAATGTCTCCTAAACGCAGTGAGTGTACCTGATTCCCCTGCCTCCCCGGCACTGAGTTCCAGATCGCAACCCCACCGTGTGTGAAAACACTTCTCCTTCAGATCTGACACCCCTCCCATGAGGCTGATGCCCCTCCTGAGGCCGATGCCCCTCCCGCTAGGATGACGCCCCTCCTGAGGCAGACGCCCCTCCTGCGAGGCCAACGCCCCTCCCGCGAGGCTGATAGCCGACCATGAGGAAGGACTTTGACTCCCTGCCCTACCCCACTGAGAATCCCAGGCAAGCGTGATGTACTTGCACTTTGTCAGTGAACCTTTCTGTGGTTCACAGGCTTCAGCACATGGACTCCAGGCTGAAGCAACACCATCACGGCCCATTTGCTGTGCTGGGGCCGGGTGTATCATGAGCTTTTCTGTGAGAACCTGAATGGGCATCTGAAGGATCTGCCAGTTAGTTGTCTATCCCTCAGCTACAGGGAGAAGATCCTTCTAACCTTAGCTTCTGATCATTTTATGGAATCACGGAATCATTCGAGTTGTGCAGCATAGAAACAGGCCCTTCGGCCCACCTTGTTCGTGCCGCCCACGCTGTCTGTCTATGTTGATCCCATCTGCCTGCATTAGGCCCTTGCCTCTCTCTGCCTTTCTCACCTCGGCATCTGTAATAATCAGCAGTAATTCTTAGCCACTGACTCTCACACTCTGGTGCTTGCCTTCTCCCCAGGTCTTCCCAAAACCTCACCCTTACAGACCCATCTTTTCAACGCGTCCCACACCCCACCAAACAACCTTCACCCCATAGCCCAGCCCCTCCTGACCTGCTCTCCACCCTCACATTCACCATCCCCCACCTCACCACCACCAACTCTCTCTGTCCTCGTTTACCCAGGTCCATCTGATTCCAGTAAAGGTAATTAATCCATGAGGGCCATCGCTTCACAGATGACTTCGGACTGCACCTTGGTGAAGTTCTGTGAAAGTGTCAGGGGGTGCTGAGAGCACAGTCAGTAAAACCCTGGGACCTGGTGTGGGCTCCAATGCAGCCAAGTTGCATTGAATCTGGACAGAGCATCCATTTCTGATCGGTGCTGTAAGAAGGAAGTGAAGGTCCAAGGGAGGCTTCAGGGGAGTTTGAACAGAATGGCTCCCAGGTTGGGTGATGTCAGCCTCAATAGACAGGAGAGGCAGGGGTGTTCCTGGAGGTTGAGAGGAGATGTGATGGAGGTCTTCAGGGTCGTGGCAGGTTCAGGCGGAATAAGTGGAAAGAAGGTGTCCCATTAACAGATAGAACCATAGAACAATACAGCACAATACAGGCCCTTCGGCCCACCATGTTGTGCTGACCTTCAAACCACACCTAAGACTATCTAACCCCTTCCTCCCACATATCCCTCTATCTTAAATTCCTCCATATGCTTATCTAACAATCTCTTGAACTTGCCCAACGTATCAGCCTCCACCACCACCCCAGGCAGCGCATTCCATGCACCAACCACTCTTGGGTGAAAAACCTCCCTCTGACGTCTCCCTTGAACTCCCCACCCATGACCTTAAAGCCATGCCCTCTTGTATTGAGCATTGGTGCCCTGGGAAAGAGGTGCTGGCTGTCCACTCTATCTATTCCTCTTAATATTTTGTATACCTCTATCATGTCTCCCCTCATCCTCCTCCTCTCCAATGAGTAAAGCCCCAGCTCCCTTAGTCTCTCATCATAATCCATACTCTCCAATCCAGGCAGCATCCTGGTAAATCTCCTCTGCACCCTTTCCAACGCCTCCACATCCTTCCTATAATGAGGTGACCAGAACTGGACACAGTACTCTAAGTGTGGTCTAACCAGAGTTTTGTAAAGCTGCATCATTACATCATTACGGCTCTTAAACTCGATCCCACAATTTATGAAAGTTAACATCCCATAAGCTTTCTTAATGATCCTAATGTAGTTCAAGGTTCAAGGTTAATGATGGTTCAAGGACCAAGGGCCACAGAGAAACAAAGGACTGCAGATGCTGAAATCTAGATGAAAAACACGACGATGCTGGAGGAACTCAGCAGGCCAGGCAGCATCCGTGGAGAAAAGCAGGCGGTCAACGTTTCGGGTCAGGATCCTTCTTCAGGACTGAAGATAGGAAAAGGGGAAGCCCAATATATAGGGGGGAAAAGCAGAGCAGTGATAGGAGGACAAAAGAGGGGAGGCGGGGGTGGGCACAGGGTGGTGATAGGTAGATGCAGGTGAGAGACAGTGATGGGCAGGTGCAGGGGAGGAGGGGAGAGCAGATCCACTGGGGGATGGGTCACAGGTAAGGAGAGAGGAAGAAAAGGCTGGGAAAGGGAAGAAGAGAAGAAGCACGGTGGGGGGGGGGGGTGGGGAAGGGGGGTGGGGACTACCTAAAATGGGAGAATTCAATGTTCATGCCGTTAGGCTGCAAGGTTCCAAGTCAGAAAATGAGGTGCTGTTCCTCCAGTTTGTGCTTGGAATTCTCCCGGCAGTGGAGGAGGCCGAGGACTGTCTATCTGTGACAGTGTGGGAGGGGGAGTTGAAGTGACCAGCAACGGGGAGATGCAGATCGCGGTTACGGACGGAGCGCAGGTGTTCTGCGAAATGGTCACCTAGTCTGTGTTTGGTCTCACCAATGTAGAGGAGGCCGCACTTGGAGCATCGAATGCAGTCGATGATATTAAGGGAGGTGCAGGTGAATCTCTGTCTCACCTGAAAGGACTGTTTGGGTCCCTGGATGGAGGTGATGGGGGTGGTGTAGAGGCAGGTGTTGCATCTACGGCGGGGGCAGTGGAAAGTTCCCGGGGTGGGAGCGGGATGGGTAGGGGGGGTGAGGAGTGAACGAGGGAGTCGCAGAGAGAGCGGTCCCTGGGAAAGGCAGAAAGGGGTGGAGAGGGGAAGATATGCTTGGTGGTGGGGTCCCGTTGGAGACGGCGGAAGTGGCGGAGAATGATGTGTTGGATACATAGGCTGGTGAGATGAAAGGTGAGGACAAAGGGGACCCTATCCCTGTTGGGTCTGGGAGGAGTGGGGGTGAGAGTGGTGGTGCGGGAAATGGCAGAGATACGGGTGTGAGCTCTCTCAACCACAGTAGGGAAGAAGCCCCGGTTAGAAAAGAAGTTGGACATCCCTACGTCCTGGAGTGGAAAGCCTCATGGCGGGAGCAGATGCGGCGGAGGCAGAGAAATTGAGAAAAAGGGGATAGCGTCCTTGCAAGAGACAGGGTGGGAGGAGCTGTAATCGAGGTAGCTGTGGGCGTCAGTGGGTTTGTGGAAGATGTCGATGGACAAGGAATCTCCTGAGATGGAGATGGAAAGATCGAGGAAGGAGAGAGAGGTGTCAGAGACAGTCCAAGTGAATTGAAGAGCTGGGTGAAAATTTATGGCGAAACTTATGAAACTGTTGAGTTCTGCACGGGTACAAGAGATGGCACCAATGCAGTTGTCGATATAGAGGGGAAAGAGTTGAGGAATTGGGCCGGAGTAGGCTTGGAAAAGAGACTGTTCAACGTAGCCAACAAGTAGGCAGGCACAGCTGGGGCCCATGCAAGTGCCCATGGCTACGCCCTTGGTCTGCAGAAAGTGAGTGGAATCGAAAGTGAAGTTGTTCAGGGTGAGGACAAGTTCAGCCAGGTGGAGGAGAGAGTTAGTGGGAGGGGACTGGTTCTGTCTCTGGTCAAGAAAGAAGCGGAGGGTGGTGAAACCTCATGGGGAATGGAAGTATATAGGGACTGGACGTCGACTACCTGCTTTCCTCCACGGACGCTGCCTGCCCTGCTGAGTTCCTCCAGCATCATCGTGGTTTTCAGCAAGGGCCCCAGATTTGAAATCTTTGTCAGTGTATGCAACGGGGCTGAGCATAGTCAGTACCTGGGCAGTTGAAACGGAATCAGGGCTTTCAGCAAGGAACTCGGCAGGTATGGGAGAGAGACAAATAACCTGCGGGGCAGTGGGAAAAAATGTGAGGAATGGGACTGATGTGTTTGCTCTAACAGGGTCTGGCACAGACTGGATGGGCGGAATGAGCTGTGCTGTTCTATTATTCCTTCTCCTGCCCCCTCATTCCTAGATTGTTTGAGATCTGGTTCCTTCGCCTGTGGGAATCTTTTGAGCAGATCTGGCCTTTTCATCCTGGTGTAATTCTGGAAAGGTTGGGTCGGTCAGCGAGAGGGCCCACCTTTCTCTGTGAGCTATTCTGGTGCTGTCTGGTGTTGGGGTGATGGTTTTGCTGTTTGCTGACTGTTACAGCTGTGGTGTTGGAGGCAGAGACAGCTCCTCATGCTTCTGTCTGCTCTTTCAGGATTACATGCAGAATGTCCACGGCAAGGAGATCGACCTCCTCCGCACAACGGTCAAAGTCCCGGGAAAGCGCCCCCCGCGAGCCTCGGCAGGGAACGCTCCTGGCGCCAGTCCCAAGACCAATGGGCTCACCAAGGACAGGAGCAACCTGCAGCTGGCAGCGAGTCAAGGTAAGTGGGCGGTCTCCCCAGGTATTGGTGGCACTCGGTAACGGTGGTGGATGTCAGACCCAGGGTCAATGCCGAGCAGAGCTGTATGTAGTATTGCTGGAGTTGGAGGATTGGTGATGGTCCTTGTGTCGGTTGGAATGAAAGGGGTGGTGGGGCGGTGGCCCTGTTGGAAATTCAGCTGAGGTCGAAGTCACACAACACGGAAACGCCATGTCTGTGAACTGTTGAGGTGAGGCGGGGCGTGGGTGATGCCCCACCTTCTGTCGCAGTGAACGATGAGCCAGTGTGGAGCAGCTCCTCCCCAGTTTCAGCTGCCCGACTGCCTGGTCCTTGCCTCGTGTGGAAGGGATCCCACTGTGGTGAACTCCTGAGTGCTCGCTTTGGTATAACATTGTTCATTCGACAAAAACAAATTGTCTTTGCCTTTAAATTCAGTGGAACTGGTGAGGTCTCCGGCTTCATCAGGCAACTGAACTGCAGACATTGAGCCTGAAGCCAGCTGTACCCAGCCCATGACGTATTACAGATGTAAAATCAGTCAGATGCTGGAAAACTGAAGGAACAACAGAATGTGCTGGAAATTGTCAGCAGGTCGGGCAGCACCTGGAGAGAGAAACACTCCACATTCCCAGTTCTTGAACTTTGGTCAGAGCTGGGGGTAGTTATAAATACACAGGTTCTAAGGTGCAGGGAAAGGAAGGAGGGAAGAGTGGAGAGCAGACAGTGAGCAGAGGTTAAATGCAAGAAGTTGATAATGTAAAACCCTGAAAGCCTGGAAGAGATGAAATGCAGAAGTATTCCCTGAAATCACTGAAGCAGTGTTGAAATCTGGTATAAAAATGCCGGAAATACTGCAGAGCGGTTGTCCATTGTACATTTAGTCTCCCCTCTGCTGAGGAGATCACATTGTGAGTGGCTGACGGTGTATCTGCAGTTGGAAGTAGTGCAGGTATAACATGGCTTCAATTCCCAGAGGTGTGTGGGGTCCCATAATGACAGGACGGTGCCATGAGGAGGGCTGTGGGTGTTGGTGGAGATGGATGAGCAGTCCAAAGCATCCTGGAGGAATCAGTCCGTTCAGGATGTTGAACAGTGAGGGGAGGAGAAGAAGCATTTGCACGTTCCAAGTTACTGTACTGCATCCACTGTGGTCTCCCTCACACTGGGTACCAAACACAGGGAGGGCGACCGCTTCACTGAACACCTCATTCAGTCCTCAGGGGAGAGGCTGCCTTATGCAGCCTGTAACTCCTCATCCATTGTACTTACACCCTGACCTTTCTGTCTTTGACCTCTGACACTGTTGCAGTGAAGCCCAGTGGAAGTTCAAGGACCAGCTCCTGATCATCTGCCCACTCCCAGGGTCTCCTCCGTAACGACGTTGAATTCAGCCTTCCCCCAGTTCAGGAACTTGTTCCAGATCAGCTCGATCCCTTTCCATAACTACCTTGAAACGTACAGTTATTGTCTCTATCCCCAAAATGCTCACCAACTTGCCCAGTTTCATTTCTGAAGATCAGGTCCTGTCCTGCTCCTTCTGCAGCTGGGCGATCTACGTCCTGGCTCCAAACCCTGCTCTGGATGCACTTTAAAAATTCCATCTCCCATTGGCCTTTCACGTGAAAGCAGGCCCTGCTAATGTTGGGTAGCTGAAATCCCTTACTACTGTAACACTTGCTCTTACCTGCTCTGTGATTTGGGGGATATTACTGGCAGGTGACACAAACACTGGCGGTGTCGTTAATACTGAGGAGAGTAGTCTGAGGCTGTAGGATGGTACAGATCAGTAGGTAAGGTGGGCAGAGCGATGGCACAGAACACAGAACAGTACAGCACAGGAACAGGCCCTTCAGCCCACGGTGTCTGTCCTGACCATGATGCCAATTTAAACTGCACATCTGCCTACACATGGCCCATGTCCCTCCATTCCCTGCCTGTTCATGGGTCTGTCTAAATGCCTCTTCAACATTGCCATCATATTTGCCTCCATCGCCTCTCCCGGCAGCCCGTTCCAGGCACCCACCACTCTCTATAAAAAATCTGACAAGTAAATCTCCCTTAAACTTTTCCCATCTCACCTTAAAGCTATGCCCTCTAATATTTGACATTTCCGTCTTGGGAAAAAGACCCTGCCTCTCTACTCTGTCTCTGCCTCTCATAATTTTATAAACTTCTATCAGGTCTCCCCTCAGCCTCCGCCGCTCCAGGGAGAACAACCCAAGTTTGTCCAACCCCTCAGGAGGCCGCACCGGATGCAATAAGTGACACCTCCGGACTTGCAGGTGAAGCTGCCTCACCTGGAAGGACTGCCTGGGGCCCTGAATGGTGGTGAGGGAGGAGGTGTAGGGACAGGTGTAGTACTTGGTGCGGTTGCAGGGATCGGTGCCGGGGGTTATCGGTGGGGAGGGACGAGTGGACAAGGGAGTCGTGGAGAGAGTGATCCCTGCAGAAAGTGGAGAGAGGGGGTGAGGGGAAGATGTGCCTGGTGGTGGGATCCCGTTGGAGGTGGCGGAAGTTGCGGAGAATGATGTGTTGGATGCGGAGGCTCGTGGGGTGGGAGGTGAGGACGAGGGGAACCCTGTCCCCGTTATGTCGGTGTGGGGAGGGGGTGAGGGCAGAGATACGGGTGAGGGCAGCATTGATGGTGGTGGATGGGAAACCCCGGTTACTGAAAAAGGAGACCATCTCTGATGTCCTGCAGTGGAAAGCCCCATCGTGGGAACGGACACGGCAGAGGTGGAGGGACTGGGAGAAGGGGATGGCGTCCTTACATGTGACGAGGGGGGAAGAGGTGTCATCAAGGTAACTGTGGGAGTCCGTAGGTTTGTAGAAGATGTGTGTGGTTAATCTGTCTCCGGAGATGGAGACAGAGTGCTCCAGAAGGGGAGAGAGGTGTCGGAGACGGACCGAGTGAATCTGAGGGCAGGGTGGAAGTTGGAGGCAAAGTTGATGAAATTGACAAGCTCAGCACGGGTGCAGGAAGCAGCCCCAATGCAGTCATCAATGCAGCAGAGAAAGAGTTGGGGGGCGTTACTGGTGTAGGCTTGGAACATGGACTGTTCCATGTAGCTGACGAAGAGGCAGGCATAGCTGGGGCTCATGCGAGTACGCAGAGCTACACCTTTGGTCTGGAGAAAGTGGGAGGAGCCGAAGGAGAAGTTGTTGAGGGTGAGAACCAGTTCTGCCAGACAGAGGAGGGTGGCGGCGGAGGGGAACTGGTTGGGTCTGTCGTCGAGAAGCAAACCTCCCTCACCCACCATTCAGGGCCCTAGTCAGTCGTCCCAGGTGAGGCAGCGCTTCACCTGTGAGTCCCAGGGTGTCATTTATTGCATCTGGTGCTCCCGGTGCAGCCTCCTGTACATCGGTGAGACCCAACGCAGATTGGGTGACCGCTTCGTCGAGCACCTTCGCTCCGTCTGCCGCAAAAGCCAGGACCTCCCGGTGGCCGCCCACTTCAATTCCACATCCCACTCCCACACTGACGTGTCTGTCCACGGCCTCCTCTACTGCCACGTTAAGGCCAGATGCAGGTTGGAGGAACGACACCTAATATTCTGCCTTGGGAGTCTCCAACCTGACGGCCTCAACATCGGTTTCTCGAACTTCCGGTAACCCCTCCCCTCTGTTTCTCCCCCCCACCACTCCTTTGTCTTCCCTTATTCCTGTGGCTCCCTTCCCCTGCCTTGATGACCTGCCCATCTCCTCTCCTCCCCTCCCCCATCCTTTATTCCATGGTCCAATGCCCTCTCCCACCGGATTCCTCCTCCTTCAGCCCTTTGCCTCTCCTACCCATCACCTCTCAGCTTAGTACATCTTCCCCCTCCCCCACCCACCAACCTTCCCCCTCTCACCTGAACTCACCTGTCCCCTGCCAGCTTGTGTCCCTCCCCCCACCTTCTTATTCTGGCTTCTGTCCTCTCCAGTCCTGATGAAGGGTCTCGGCCCGAAACGTCGACTGTTCATTTCCCTCCACAGATGCTGCCTGACCCGCTGAGTTCCTCCAGCGCTTTGTGTGTTGCTCCAGATTCCCATGTCTGCAGAATTTCACTCCAATTATCAGCTTTTGCTGGTAGCGTTCAGCGGAGTGATCTGAGAGTATGTTTCATGTCTCGGCAGCTTTGTCCTGGTCCCACTGGACCTTGTTGGAGTTAGAGGTGGACAGATTCAGACATGAATTCCCAGAAAGGTTAATTAGACCAGAGGAAGGGAAGGAGATGAGGAGAGTGCACGGGAGACTCTGTTCTCAAATCAGAGCTCACAAACAATTAACCTTTAGAACAAATGTAGTTTGTGTAGGAGGGGAGTGGGTGATCCATCAGAGGGATGTGACTGGGAACATTTTTCCTAATGGTTAAAGACTTCTCTTTCCAGCATATTTAGCTTCTTGGGTGATAAACTGCTTAACCCTTTCTGTGCCTTGACCATTGACAACCAGTCTTGCAAACATTTGGGACCCAGTGCTTGAAGACTGACTCTGCCCTGGACGTATATTGTGATCGCTGCATGATAATCGGGTTCCTGCAGATTCCACAGAACCAGCTCTCACAGTGTAGGTTAGCACGTGTTCAGTTACGGTTCTCACAGTGTGGGTGTACCCACTCCGTGTGTGGACCCACTCTGTGTACACCCACACTGTGTGTACACCCACACTGTGTACACCCACCCTGTGTGTGCACCCACTCTGTGTGCACCCACCCTGTGTGTGCACCCACTCTGTGTACACCCACACTGTGTGTACACCTACACTCTGTGTATACCCACCCTGTGTGTGCACCCACTCTGTGTGCACCCACCCTGTGTGTGCACCCATACTGTGTACACCCACACTCTGTGTACACCCACTCTGTGTGTGCACCCACTCTGTACACCCACACTGTGTACACCCACCCTGTGTGTGCACCCACACTGTGTACACCCACTCTGTGTACACCCACACTGTGTACACCGCTCCTGCTTCCCCTTGCAGCCTGCAGTACATCTAAACTGCAGCCTAATCCAGGTGTGATGTCAGTGCTGAGCCTTATCTTGGGCTGTCTGCCGAGCTGTTCCCGATACTCCGGGGAATGCGTTGTGAACGTTTGCAGAGTGTGTAGCAGTCCCAGTGCTCCGACAATGGGTCAGTCGTCAGTCTGGGTCAGGGGTTAAACCTGCTCATTGATTTCACTTCATGTTGACTGTACAGATTAAAATCTCCTTTGATGTGAGAATCTTGGCTGACATTCAATGTGACAGCAGTGGTTTGTGCTGATAAGCTGTGTGTGGACAATGGTTGGTCACCTGGCAGGCAGCTCGTTGGAGCTGAAGGCATGGAGTGTTTATAGTGGGTGCTGTCTGAGAAACCCACTCAGAGCTTGACCAGTGGCTGGTACCAGCTCGATGGGCTCAATGGCCTTCATGCTACACCCAGTCTGTGAGCTGTTCCTCCTAGGGTGTGGGTTTGGTGATATGGTCCCCCATATAACCATCGTTACTTGTGGGATCTTGCTCTGCACTATGGCTGCTGTGACCGGTGATGGTTTTCAGAGTGACACAGTGAGGATGGATTGTGGGTGCTGTGGGGTTGCTCTTTAGGTACTGGGATGGGTGAACTGAGAACATTATTGATGCCAACTGTGATGCCTGTGCCGGTTGAATAGCCAGGCAGTGCATGCTGCCTTGGTATCAGGTTTGTGGCTGTCTCCTGAGGGTCTGGTCAGGGTCAAAAATTGGCTAACGGGGAGTTGGTGGTTCAGTGTTGGTACAGCAGCAACTGGTCAGCTGTGTCCTGGGCACGGTCAGAGGGGGCAAGGCAGGGAGATCTGTCTGGCACTGCCCAGCTCTCTACAATCCAGCCTAGCCCAGCCCTGCTCTGCCCAGCCCGGACCAGCCCAGCCCTGCTCTGCCCAGCCCGGACCAGCCCAGCCCTGCTCTGCCCAGCCCGGCCCAGCCCTGCTCTGCCCTGCCCAGCCCAGCCTAGCCAAGACCAGCCCAGCCCAGCCCTGCTGCCCAGCCCAGCCCTGCTGCCCAGCCCAGCCTCGCCCAGCCCAGCCCAGCCCAGCCCTGCTCTGCCCAGCCCAGCCAAGCCCTGCTGCCCAGCCCAGTCCAGCCCAGCCCAGCCCAGCCCGGCCCTGAAGTCCAGCCTCCCTCTGCCTTTATCTCCCAGTCTCAGCTAGTCAGGCTGTGATGGAATCTGTTGCAGGAATTGGGTTGTTGGTTAAGATGAACAGATGACCTGTGCCGATCCGTATTACGTACAACTAAAATTCTTCACCAGAGGCTGCCGATGTGTTTTAAGCAAGTTGATGACTTGGTGTGGTAGAGAGCCTGCGAATTACATGGCAAAGTAGCAGTCAGAAGCATTAGTGGTTAAGCCTCATTACTCCACTCTGTGTATAATGGTGTTAACACAACGTGAGGTCTGAGCAGAGTTGTGCCTCATGAATTCCTGACAAAAACCTCTGGCCGACTGATGCCAATTTGGGAGAAAACTCCTTAAGTAACTGAGTGACTGGTGCACCCTCACCAAACTACAACAGGGTGCAGAGTCTGCAGGTCTGGACCGGAGGGATGAATGTTCACCTGAGGGGGGTGAAATGTTCCTGAACTCTGGAGTTGAATCGCTGAAGCTCTGGGTATTGCAGTGTGGGATTGTGGGGAGACGGACGGGTGAACATTTAGCACAGGGTAGACCCTTGGAACCTGTAAGCTTCAGCTAGGTGCTGACCAGACTGAGGCCATGGTCGGGGTCAGCACAGGATGGTCCAGGCAGTGCCGATGCTGAAACTTCGGACAATCTTATTGCCAAAAGCATAAATCAGCAATTTATTCAGAGTTCCCTTGGGTGTTACAAGAACACCAGAAAGTCGGGGCAGGAGTCAGCCAGCAGGCCCTTCGAGCCTGCACCACCATTCAGTATGATCATGGTGGATCTCTCTGGTCTGTTCTTTGGGAACAGTGGAACCCGGAATGTTGAACACCCTTCAGCTACGTCTCCATGACTCGTATGTTGCCATCTATGCTGTCAACTCATCTATCTTGTTGCATTCAAATAAAGATGTTAAGCTTTGATTTTTTATAGTTGTACAACAGGTGTGCTCTGTGCTACACACTTGTGCTCACATTTCTGCCCCAGCCTGTCACATTGTCGATCCCCCCCCCCGCTATCCTGGGCCACCACTCTCATTTCCTCTTCATTTAGTGAAGCTTCTGTCCTTGTTGCCCTCCTCCCTGTAAAACCCTCTGTCTAACTCTGTGTGATTTGCCAGGACACTGGCCCCAGCATGATTCACGTGAAGACCATCCCAGTGGAACAGCTTCCTCCTTCCCCAGTGGTGCCTCCTATGTCCCATGAATCATTTCTCCCACACCGAGCTTTGAGTTCAGCCCCAAGCTCCTCACAGTCCTTCAGCAGAACCTCCTTCCATATCCTACCGATGTCGTTAGTGCATACGTGGGCCACAACAACCGGATCCTCCCAACTCTTCCTCCAGCCCAGAAGAAATGTCCTTAGCCCTAGCACAAGGCCGTCAACACAGCCTTCGGGACTCTCTGTCTTTGCTGCAGAGAGCAGTGTGTGTTCCCCTAACCAGGCTACCCCCATGACTGCTGCATTTCTCTTTTCTCCCCCAATAGGAATGGCTGCCTGTACCTGATGCTACAGGCAGTTTGACCCCTTCCCTGCAGTGTCCACCCTCATCCACACAGTGAGCAAGAACCTTGTACTTGTTGGACGAGGGGAAGGGCTGAGTCTCCTCTAGAACTACCCTCTGGACCCCTCTACCTGCCCCTTCTTCAGTCACACCGTTGACTATTCACCAATTATTGATGATTAATCCAAGGGATGTGACTGTCTCCTGGAACACCGTGTCCAGGTAACTCTCCCTCTCCCTGATGTGTCACAGTGTTCAGAGCTCGGACTCCAGCTCATCAACTCTGAGGTGAAGTTCCTCGAGCAGCCAACACCTGCTGCAGATGTGGTCAATGTTTACCACAGCGGGGTCCACCAGTTCCCACCTGTTGCAACTACATTATGTCACCTCGACCAGCCATCTCTTCTAATTAATCAGTTTTATTGACCAGGTTGTATTAGATTTCACCACTTTAAAAATGCAGAACTTGCTCACATCATGTGCTTGGGCTTAAAACACGAGTCAGAATAGCTGGAGAGAAGATAAAAGAAAAATACGGACCAATCACCCGTCCTCTGCCCTGTGTACTCACCATGGTCACACAGCACGGAGACAGGCCCTTCGGCCCGCCCAGTCTGTACCAACGCTCAACCACCCATTTACACTAACCCTACCCCAACTCATTTTATTCTCTCCACAGTGCCTTAACTCCCCCCAGATTCCTCACCTTACCTACACACTGGAGGCAATTTACAGCAGCCAATTAACCCACCAACCTGTTTGTCTTTGGGATGTGGGAAAACACAGAGCACCCGGAGGAAACCCACGTGGTTCCGGGAAGAACGCAGGCAGGTGATCTGTCTGGGAAGTCAAGTAGGGGTCAGACGTATATAGAATATGGTAGGGCACTAAGGAATATCAGTGAACAGAGAGGCTGAGGGGTTAAAGTCCTGAGTTCCCTGACAGTAGCGACACAGGGTGGGGAAGAAGGGGTGTGGCTTGCTTGTCTTCATGGGTTGGGACATGAAATGTAAGAGTTGGAATGTTATGTTACAACTTCACAAAACACTGGTTAGGTCGCACCTGGAGCACTGGGTGCAGTTCTGGTCACCACACTGTGGGAAGGATGTGGCTGCACTGGAGAGGGTGCAGAGGGGATTCACCAGGATGTTGCCTGGATTGGAGGATTTCAGTCTTGGGGAGAGATTGGACAGGCTGGGAGTTTTCCCTGCAGCGAAGGAAGCTGAGGGGTGACCTGATAGAAACATATAAGGTTAAGAGAGACATAGGGTAAATAGTCAGAACCTTTTGCCTGTGGTAGGGGAATCAGAGACAAAAGGGTTTAAGATGAGAGGAAGGAGTTTTAAGGGGGATCTGAGGGGAAAGTTTTTTCACGAAGAGCGGTCGATATCTGGAACGTGCTGCCAGAGGAGGGGGTGGAGTCAGCTGCAGGCACTATGTTAAGGAGGCATTTAGACAGACGGATAGGCAAGGCATAGACGGATATGGAGCTAGTGCAATCACATGGGATTAGTGTAGATGGGCAGAGGTCAGCATGGACGTGGTGGGACGAAGGGCCTGTT
The DNA here is from genome assembly GCF_009764475.1 of Pristis pectinata. Lineage (NCBI taxonomy): Eukaryota > Metazoa > Chordata > Chondrichthyes > Rhinopristiformes > Pristidae > Pristis > Pristis pectinata. The sequence goes on along the minus strand of NC_067413.1, from coordinate 772,399 downwards.
TCTGTGCTGTACATCTCTGTGAGTCGGGATCAAAGCTGGGTTACTGGACCTGAGGCGGCAGATCTACAAGCCGTGTCACTGTGCTGCCCCTGAGTTACACTCAAACAACCTGAAGACATCTTGCTCAAAACCTTCCCAGGCCATCCAGTCATACACTGGCCAACTGGGCCACACGTTGTCTGTCTGCATAAAGCCACCACGTCCAGGCCGGGCACAGTCTGTTCTGACAGGGAGGAGTCTGTTCTGACAGGGGGGAGTCTGTCCAGGTCAGTACTCCCTGTCTCAGCAAAACAGGTCCATCCATCTGCTCCACGTACAGACGGCTGGACCTGTCAGTTTGTCCAGACGACAGTGTCCCAAATACAGATGGCTAGACCAGTTGATATATGTCCAGACATTGTCCCAAATCCAGACACCTGGACCAGTCGTGTGTCCAGACCACGATCTCGCCGTGAGCCTCACCTCCTTGGAATGATCTGTAGTCACAGTCTGAACGTTACCAACAGGAGCAGCACATTTCTCCCGTCGAGGACGGAGGAGGTTCATCATCCCTTGGGCCTGCTCTGCAGGAGGAGGTCAGTTGAAGTGGTTAGCAGCGGATAAAGAGAATGCATTACTCCAGCTCGAAAATTCCCGGCTGCAGATGGGCTGACCTGATGCTGTGGGAAGTGAGGGCAGCCCTCTGCCAGACCTGGGCCCCACCTCTTGTCCTTGGACCCAGGAACGTTGCTGGTGGAAGATCAAGAAAGGGAGGAGTGTCACACCTGGCACCGCAGGCCAGTCAGCTGGGGACGCAACGACCTCAACAAAATGAATTGGAATGAGAAAAATGAGATTTATGAGTGAAAGCCAGGGTGGAATTATTAAAACTAATTGCTATTTGAGCAAGTTGATTGAGTTCTTTGAGGAAGAGACAATGAAGATTCTTAGAATTTATGGCATGGCAAAAAACCCAACTAAACGCTGGTGTTCCTGGTCCTCGCCTTCCTCCTCAAACTGTCTGTGGCCACCTTCATTCCCTCATCAGCTTACCTCTCCTTCCCTGAAATGCTCTGATATGAATTACCTCCACAGCTCACTGTGCTAATGCTCCACATTCTCAATACTGTCTGGCTGAAGAAGTTTTGGCTGAAGAAGTTTCTGCTGAATTGCTGTTGGTTTCTTGATGATTCGTACGCGGATGCCAAGTTCGCTCTGTGCCAGAGTGGAAGGAAAGCTCTCTTCGTTCATCACAGCCTGTGCACCCGTTCCTCCCTGGGGTGGCTCAGCCGCTGAGTACTGCCACAGTTCAGATCAATAGACTGGGGAGCAACTTGGAAACCCCTGGGATTAAAGGAACTGTGTAGATGTGCAAGAGACAGAAAGCAGAGGGAAGTGATGAACTGTTGTTTCTCAGACTGGAGGGAAGACAGAGAGCACTACAGCACAGAAACAGGCCCTTCGGCCCATCTAGTCCATGCCGACCTGATCTTCTGCCTAGTCCCACCTACCTGCACCCGGACCATATCCCTCCAAACCCCTCCCATCCACGTACCTATCCAAACCTCTCTTAAATGTTACAGTTCAACCCATATCCACCACTCCCACTGGCAGCTCGTTCCACACTCGCACCACCCTCTGAGTGAAGAAGTTTCTCCTCAGATTCCCCTTAAATATTTCACCTTTCACCCTAAACCTATGACCTCTAGTTCTAGTCTCACCCTCTAGTCCGAGGGGAGAAAGCCTGCATGCATTCACCCTATCTATACCCCGCATAATTTTGTAAATCTCTATAAGATCTCTCCTCATTCTCCTGCGCTGCAGGGAATAAAGTCCTAACCTATTCAACCTTTCCCTGTAACTCAGATCCTCAAGTCCCAGCAACATCCTTGTAAGTTTTCTCTACACTCTTTCAAGCTTATTGATATCTTTCCTGTAGGTAGGTGACCAGAACTGCACACAGTACTCTAAATTCAGCCTCACCAATGTCTTGTACAACTTCAACATAATATCCCAACTCCTGTACTCAGTGCCCTGATTTATGAAGGCCAAAGTGCCAAAAGCTCTCTTTACGAGCCTATCTACCTGTGGTTTCATTTTCAAGGAATGATGGACCTGTATTCCCAGGTCCCTTTGTTCTACCACACACCTTAGAGCCCTACCATTCACTGTGTAAGTCTTACCCTGGTTTGTCCTCCCAAAGTGCATCACCTCACACTAGTCTGTATTAAATACCATCTGCCTTTCTTGCTGTCCACTACGCCCCCAATCTTGGTGTCATCCGCAAATTTGCTGATCCAGTTTACCATGTTATCATCTAAATCATTAATATAGATGATAAACAACAACGGAGCCAGCACCACTAGTCACAGGCCTCCAGTCAGAGAGACAACCATCTACTACCTGGCTTCTACTATCCCTGGCTTCTCCTGCTAAGCCAATGTTGAATCCAATTGACTACTTCATCCTGAATGCCAAGCACCTTAACCTTCTGGAGCAGCTTCCCAGCTGGGACTTTGTCAAAGGCCTTGCTAAAGTCCATGTAGACAAAGTCCACCGCCTTCCCTTCATCGACCCTATGCAGAGGTGTTCCTCGCAGCTCTTTGCGATACATGAACAGACTGGGCTTGGTGTACAGCTCCATGTGTGGCAACAACACCAATCTGGAATAAACAGCACCAGAATCTGACACTCCAAACCCCAGTCAAATTACACGGGATCTGGCCTACATCCCAGCCCAGGTGAATATTCCCAAAAAGTGGAGCCGAAACTAAATCTGGATGGGCTCTGTTGAAGGCCTGGTGTAACTGAAGCATCATTGCCTTCTCTTTGTATCTCAGCTCTAAAAATGGATGGTACGCCAGCCGGGAGTCAGACCACACGCTGGCCGGGAGTCAGTCTGTACGCTGGCCGGGAGTTGGGCTGTAAGACACATGGGATCCACGGAGACTTGGTAGATTGTCTTTTACAGACAAGGAAATTTTGAATCCAGAGGGTAGTGGTGGAGGGGTCTGTGACCAGTGGTGTTCCGCAGGGATCAGTGCAGGGACCCCTGTTATTTGTGATGTATACAGATGATTTGGACGAAAGTGTTGATTGGCAGAGTTGTGGATAATGAGGCAGGTTGTCAAAGAGTACAGCGGGCTACAGATCAGTGGGAAATACGGGCAGAGAAATGGCAGATGGCGTTTAATCTGGACAAGTCTGAGGTGTGGCACTTTGGGAGGTCAGATATAAGAGGCAAGTACACAGTAAATGGCTGGACCCTTGGGAGCATTGGTGTACAGAGGGGTCTTGGGATGCAAGTCCATAGCTTTAGTCAGGCCACACTTGGAGTGCTGTGTGCAGTTCTGGTCACCCCATTGCAGGAAGGATGTGTGTCTTTGGAGAGGTGCAGAAGACGGTCACCAGGATGTTGCTGGATTGTGTAAAATAAGATAAGACTCATTTATTAGTCACATGTACATCGAAACACACAGTGAAATGCATCTTTTGCATAGAGTGTTTTAAGCAGAGGTTGGACCAACTTGGATTGTTTTCTCTGAAGCATCGGAGGCTGAGGGGAGACCTGATGGAAGTTTATAAAATTATGAGAGGCAGAGATGGGATAGAGAGTCAGAGTCTTTTTACTGGGGTAGAAATGTCAGATACTAGAGGGCATGGGTTTAGGATGAGAAGGGGAAAGTTTAAAGGAGATGTGTGGGACAAGTTTTTTTACACAGAGAGTGGCAGGTGCCTGGAACGAGCTGCCAGGAGAGGTGGTGGAGGCAGATACTGTATAATAGTAGGATTTAAGAGACGTTTAGACGGACACGTGAACAGGCAGGAAATGGACCATATGCAGGCAGATGGGATTAGTTTAATTTGGCATCATGGTCAGCACAGACATTGTGGGCCGAAGGGCCTGTTCCTATGCTGTACTGTTCTGTGCTGACAGGAATTGGACTGAACCCTGACAGTTGAACTTTACCCCAGTGAGAGTCAAACCCTATCCTGACATGGTGTCACTTGTACCCTGACGGGGACACCATTCAGACTGTACATGGTGACTGGGAGTGGGACCAGACCCCCCATGCTGTACCCCAACAGTGTGAGCGTGCCCTGAGCCAGTCACCCCGACTTTGCTCTGCGCCAGTTTAAACCTTGCAGCTTTCCCTTCCACTTGCTGAAGTTTGATGCTGGGATATGAAAGCTGATGTAAATGATTTTTTCTGATAAAGAGACTGGATGAATAATTTCTCAATGGCGTAATTTTTCATTGATTGGCCCTGTGCGAAACCTTTCACGGTGGCACGATTCTGTGAAATAGCTTTCAAAAAATGCCAGCCTTTTAACGTCAAAATTATACCACTGTTGATTTTCAATTTGTTTTTTAATGTTGCTGCATTGAGTCATTGTGGCAAACCATCAATGTATTTTTTGGTCTATTACATTAAGGAGATTTGGATCCTTTCTGCGGTTCCTCCTCCCTCTGACACCCTCCTTCCACACACACACCACCACCCCCCCCCCCCCCCCCCCGCACAACCACATCCCCTCCCGTCTCTCTACATCTTTTCTCCAAGCGTCCCCTGGTGAGAAATGAAAGATTAATTTAGTCTGGTCTAACAGGCTAATTACCGATACTAATTACAGCTAATTACTGGATAGGCACTGTTATTACTCTGTATGAGAGGAGAGAATTGCGTTTAATGAAATTAACACGGATGGCATGTTCATTCGCAGTGCGGCGCACCACAAAAAATTTAAATCGCTTACAAAATTGAAAATGATGGATCTTAATTCATTTACCTTCTTCTGACAGTTTTTTACTTCGCTCATTACAGCAGTGATGTTGCTGAGATGAACCAGCTCAGGCTCCAGGGCACAGATACACAGACCCCGATTACCCCAGGGCACAGATACACAGACCCCAATTACCCCGGGTCAGAGATACACAGACCCCGATTATCCTGAGGCACAGATACACAGACCCCGATTACTCCCGGGGCACAGATACACAGACCCCGATTACCCCAGGGCACAGATACACAGACCCCAATTACCCCTGGGGCACAGATACACAGACCCCAATTACCCCGAGTCAGAGATACACAGACCCCGATTACCCCAGGGCAGAGATACACAGACCCCGATTATCCTGGGGCACAGATACACAGACCCCAATTACCCCGGGACAGAGATACGCAAACCCCGATTACCCCAGGGCACAGATACACAGACCCTGATTACCCCAGGGCACAGATACACAGACCCTGATTACCCCAGGGCACAGATACACAGACCCCAATTACCCCTGGGGCACAGATACACAGACCCCAATTACCCCGAGTCAGAGATACACAGACCCCGATTACCCCAGGGCAGAGATACACAGACTCCGATTATCCTGGGGCACAGATACACAGACCCCAATTACCCTGGGACGGAGATACACAAACCCCGATTACCCCAGGGCACAGATACACAGACCCCGATTACCCCAGGGGCAGAGGAACACAGACCTTGATTAGCCCTGGGGCAGAGACACACAAACCCTGATTACCCTGGGGCACAGATACACAGACCCCGATTACCCTGTGGGGGTGAGAACTCACTGCCTCCCCCACTCTCCCCCTGGGGCTCTGAACTCCAGGAGGGACAGAGTTCCACACACCCATAACCCATTCACTAATCCCCTTCTTCAGAGATCCCAGTCCCTCCTGTAGAGATCCCAGTCCCCTCCCGTAGAGATCCCAGTCCCCTCCCGTAGAGATCCCGGTCTCTCCCGTAGAGATCCCAGTCCCTCTGAGAGAGATCCCAGTCCCTCCCGTAGAAATCCCAGGCCCCTCCCATAGAGGTCCTGGCCCCTCCCATTAGCGATCCCAGGCCCCTCCCATAGAGATCCATCTCCCCTCTTGTGGAGATCCACAGACGCACTGTCAGTCTCCACAAGCCTAAGCTTGTTGAGATAATCCCAGCCTATTACTGTATCTCTGAAGCTCAGCCATCCACCACTACTCACCGCCCTCAGATCTCCTTTAAGTCTTTTGTCTGTCACCTTAAAGCCATGCCTTCTCGCTTTAGACTCCTCTCCCTTTGGGAAAACACTGTGACCATCTACGCTGTCTGTGCCCCTCATAATTTGATAAACCTCCACAAGGTCCCCCTCAGCCTCCTGCACTCCACTAAGAACAATCCCAGCCTGTCCAGTCTCTCCACAATGTCCTGGTGAATCTCTTCTGCATACATTTTCTCTCTCTACCACATCCTTTCTACAGGGTGGTGACCAGACTGTACACAATATTCCAAGTGTGGCCTAACCAATGTCCTGAACAACTGCAACACTTATCATGCACTTACCTATGAAGGCAAGCAAACTAAACACCTTCTCCACAACCCTATCCACCTGGGTCACCAAGGACCCCGAGATCCCTCTTTATCAACACTTGTTTTGCCAGTAGTAGAGTAATAGAGTCATACAGCATAGAAGCAGGCCCTTCGGCCCAACCGGTCCATACTGACCAAGGTGCCCATCTGAGCTAATCCATATTTGACCCATATCCCTCTAAACCTTTCCTATCCATGTACCTCACTGAGTGCCCTTTAAATGTTGTTAATGTACCTGCCTCAACCATTTCCTCTGGCGGCTCGTTCCATGTACTGACCACTCTCTGGGTGAAAACATTGCCCTCAGGTTCCTATTAAATCTCTCCCCTCTCATCTTACCTGTGACTCCCCAACCCTGGGAAGCAGACTGCGCACATTCACCCTTTCTATGCCCCTCATGATTTTATACACCCCTGTAAGATCACCCCTCATTCTCCTAGGCTCCAATGAATAAAGGCCAAGCCTGCTCAACCCCTCTCTCCATAACCCAGTCCCTTGAGTCCCAGCAACAGCCTCGTAACTCTCCTCTGCAATCTTTCCAGTAGGTGACCCAAAATGCGTTACCTCACACTTGTCTGTAGTAAATGCCAACTGCCACTGTTCCACCCAGCTTTCCAGCTGATCTGTGTCCCTCTGTATCCTTAGGTAGTCATCCACAGCATCTATTTACCTCTGCCTTAAAAATACGCAGACACTGCTTCTATTGCCCTTAGGAGAGGAGAGCTGTTTCAATCAATTGCCCTCTCGGTCTTCCAAATGCCAGCAGGTTCAAGCCCAGCCTGTCCAGCATTTCCTCACTGGATGGTCTGCCCCTTCCAGCCTTTCAGCGCTTAAGTATCCATCCTTAAATATGGAGACCAAGTGTGTCTCTCAAGACAGATGTGTGTCTCCAGTGCCTCTCATAACTAAACATATTTTTATTTTCTTTTCCTCTGGCAGTAATCTCTAACATTCTGTTAGATTTCTGAATTACTTGCTGTACCTGTAAACTTGTGCCATTTGTGAGTCATGCACCAGGACATTACAGATCTGTGAGCCCAACATCAGTGGTAGGGAAGATGCCGGAAACAAATTTTGAGGGAGAGGATCATTGATCACTTGGCGAGGCAGGGACTGATCAGAGGCAGCCACCTGACTTCGTCAGGGCAGATCCAGTCTGACCAGTTTGACTGGATTGTTTGAAGAAGTGACGAGGTGTGCTGATGAGGGCAGCACGGTAGATGTGACCTACGTGGCCTTCAGAGGCTGACATGAGAAGCTGGTTCAAAAGGTCAGGGCCCTGAGGATCCAGGCCGAGTGGGCAAATGGGATCCCAAGTTGGCTTGATGGTGGGGGCAGGGGGGTGATTGTTGGGGGCGGTGGTTGGGGGAAGGGGGGTGACGGTAAAGGGGGTGGCAGTAGGGGGTCGGGGTGGGGGGTGGGAGTAGGGAGGGCGACAGTGGGGGGGTGGGGATAGAGGGGCAGTGGTAGAGGGGTGGGGGTAGGGGGTGACAGGGTGTAGGGGTAGGGGGTGATGGTAGGGGGTGACGGTAGGGGGTGGGGTAGGGGGTGATGGTAGGGGGCGGGGGTGACGGTGGGGGTGGAGACGGTGGGGGGTTGGGGGTGGATGGTAGGGAGGTGCCTGTGTCCCACGAGGATTGGTGCTCTGACCCCTGTTTACAACGTACGTGAATGACGTGGGTGTGGATCTGGGAAGCACAATCAGTAGGTCTGCGGATGGCATGGAGATCGGTGGAGTTGTTGATAACATGGAGGGTGGGTCTTGAGCTGCAGAGAGATATTGATGAGCTGGTGAAGTGGCAGATGGAGTTTAATCCAGACAGGTATGAGGTTATGTGTTTAGGGAGTAGTCATGAGGCGAGGACATACAGCATGAATGGCAGGGTCTCAGAGTGTTGAGGAACAGAGTGAGTACATCCACAAGGAGGTAATGTGGTTAGGACGACACATATAATACTGGCTTCCTTTGGTTGGGACACTGAATACAGAAGCAGGGAGGTCGTGCTCCAACTTTATACAACCTTGGTCAGACCTCAGCTGGAGCACTGGGTGCAGTTGGTCACCATACCACAGGAAGGGTGTGACAGCGCTGGAGGGGGTGCAGAGGGCATTCACCAGGATTTTTCACTTCAGTGAGAAAGAGAGACTGGAGACGCTTGGTCTGTTTTCCCTGGAGTGGACCATGAGTCCGCTCCACCATTCGATCATGGCTGATTTTTTTCCAACCCCATCGTCCCACCTTCTCACCATAACCCATGACCCCCTTACCAACCAAGAATCTATCAATCTCTGCCTTAAATACACCCAATGACGGCCTCCGCAGCCCTCTGTGGCAATGAATTCCACAGATTCACCGCCCTCTGGCTGAAGAAGTTCCTCCTCGTCTCTGTTCTAAAGGGATGTCTCTTTACTCTGAGGCTGTGCCCTCGGATCCTGGACTCTCCCACTGATGGGAATATCCTCCCCACATCCACTCTATCCAGGCCTTTCAGTGTCCGGTAAGTTACAATGAGATCCCCCTCATCCTTCTGAACTCCATTCAGTACAGGCCCAGAGACATCAAACGCTTCACATACGTTATGAGTGGAGGAGGTTAAGTAGGGACGTGGCTGAGGTATATATAATTCTGAGGGGTATAGGCAGGGGAGACTGCAGGAAACTATTCCCCATATCCGAGGTAAATAAGACCCAGGTTTAGGGTGAGGGGGAAGAGATTGAGAGGGGATCTGAAGAGGTCTATCTTCACGCAGAGAGCAGTGAGTAGCTGGAACACACTGGCGGAGAGCGCGGTGGAAGCAGAGTCACTGACAGCGTGTAAGAAGTGTCTGGATGAGCACAGCATTGCAGGCTGTGGGCCCAGTGCTGGAAGATGGGGTTAGTAGGGAGGGGAGCCCACTGCTCAGTGTGGACGGCTTGGGCCAAATGGCCTGTTTCCATCTGTATGATTTTGGGACTCCCGGATCCCTCTGTATCCCCTCACCATTTAAATAAGATGCTTTATTTTTGTTCTTCCTGCCAGGAGGGGCCCTTTCACAACTTGCCACATTATCCCCCATTGGCCAGTTCTTTGCCCGTCGGTTTAACCCGGCAGATCCCTTTGCCCCTTCAGCATCCATGTCCTCCACGGATCGCTGTGCACACTGCTTATCACACCGTGTCAACCGGGAAATGACCCACTGTTGCCGATCTGTTAGCAAGGCAGCTTTCTATCCAATATGTCAGCCCCTGCACCGTGAGCTTCTACTTCCTGCTGCAAGCTATGATCCGGCACCTCATTGCTCTGGTATAGTACAAACACCAGCTCCCCTTTATCCACAGCTTCTTCAAACAACTCCAATGAATTGGTCAAACCTGATTTCCCTTTCACAAGACCATGTTGACTTTGCCTGGTTTACCTCGAAAATGTCAAAGTGTTCGGTGATAGTGTCTGACAATTCCTCATTCCTAATAGTCACCTGGCCTACTCTCCTGCTTTCCTCTTGCCCTCTGAACGAGGATGGTCCCTGCCACGTGTGCCCACTGGGCAGTCCTGGAGTGTGGAGAGGGGCTCTGCCTGTACCGGTGACCCTCCTGCCCACGCTCACTACTTCAGCCTAAGGGATCAGAGTCACGGGCCGAGCCTGCACCAGCACTGGAGAGAGCAGTGAGACCCGGCTGCCACCTCCGACTGCTGCTCCTTTGGTTTCTGTTTGAGTCACTAAACCAGTTGGTGTGAGGCTTGTGATGCAGATCATCGTGTGAGACGTCGAGAAATACCTCAGCACCGTCTGAATCGACTGCAGTGTGGCAGGCGACAGAACAGTGAGCAAGTGTGAAGGGTGTCCGTCTTCCTGCCTCTCTCTCTCATTGGCAGGGTGACCGGGGAGCTGGTGTTTGAGAGTCACGGAGTTGTACAGCACAGAAACAGGCCCTTCGACCCACCACGTCCATGCTGACCATCGTGCCTGTCTATACTAGCCCCACCTCCCTCTCCGCCCGGCTCATTCCAGTCCCAGTCCCTGTCCCAGTTCAATGTTGTTCCTGTTCCTGCCTCCACCTCCTCCTCTGGCAGCTCATCCCAGACACCAACTGCTCTGTGTGTGTGTGTGTGTGTGTGTGTGTGTGTGTGTGTGTGTGTGTGTGTGTGTGTGTGTGTGTGTGTGTGTGTGTGTGTGTAAAACATTTACCCCCAGGTCCCCTTTGAACCTCCTCCCTCTGATGGGGAGCTGTGGATATGGGGATGGAAGTTTGTGAGCATGGTGGAGGGAGTCATTTGTATACAGGCATAGAGTGTGTATGTATTTGGGTGTTGCTGGTGTGAGCATTTGGTGGGTGTGGAATGTAAGTGTGAGGCTAGTGTGTGAGTGTGGAGTTGGTATGTGTGGGTGTGTGGGGCTGGGTGTGTCCGGGTGCGAGTGTGGGGCTTGTGTGTGGGTGAGTGTGGGGCTGGTGTGTGTGTGTGGGTGAGTTTGGGGCTGGTGAGTGTGTGAGTGTGAGTGTGGGGCTGGTGTGTGTGTGTGGGTGAGTGTGGGGCTGGTGAGTGTGGGTGTGAGTGTGGGGCTGGTGTGTATGTGGGTGTGAGTGTGGGGCTGGAGTGTGTGTGAGTGTGAGTGTGGGGCTGGTGTGTGTGGGTGAGTGTGGGGCTGGTGTGTGTGGGTGAGTGTGGGGCTGGTGAGTGTGTGGGTGTGAGTGTGGGGCTGGTGTGTGTGTGGGTGAGTGTGGGGCTGGTGAGTGTGTGGGTGTGAGTGTGGGGCTGGTGTGTATGTGGGTGTGAGTGTGGGGCTGGTGTGTGTGTGGGTGAGTGTGGGGCTGGTGAGTGTGTGGGTGTGAGTGTGGGGCTGGTGTGTGTGTGGGTGAGTGTGGGGCTGGTGAGTGTGTGGGTGTGGGGCTGGTGTGTGTGGGTGAGTGTGGGGCTGGTGAGTGTGTGGGTGCGAGTGTGGGGCTGGTGTGTGTGTGGGTGAGTGTGGGGCTGGTGAGTGTGTGAGTGTGGGGCTGGTGTGTGTGGGTGAGTGTGGGGCTGGTGAGTGTGTGGGTGCGAGTGTGGGGCTGGTGTGTGTGTGTGGGTGAGTGTGGGGCTGGTGAGTGTGTGGGTGTGAGTGTGGGGCTGGTGTGTATGTGGGTGTGAGTGTGGGGCTGGTGTGTGTGTGGGTGAGTGTGGGGCTGGTGAGTGTGTGGGTGTGAGTGTGGGGCTGGTGTGTGTGTGGGTGAGTGTGGGGCTGGTGAGTGTGTGGGTGTGGGGCTGTGTGTGTGGGTGAGTGTGGGGCTGGTGAGTGTGTGGGTGCGAGTGTGGGGCTGGTGTGTGTGTGGGTGAGTGTGGGGCTGGTGAGTGTGTGAGTGTGGGGCTGGTGAGTGTGTGGGTGTGAGTGTGGGGCTGGTGTGTATGTGGGTGTGAGTGTGGGGCTGGTGTGTGTGTGTGGGTGAGTGTGGGGCTGGTGAGTGTGTGGGTGTGAGTGGGGGGCTGATGTGGATGTGAGTGTGAGTGTGGGGCTGGTGTGTGTGTGTGGGTGTGAGTGTGGGGCTGGTGTGTGTGTGAGTGTGAGTGTGGGGCTGGTGTGTGTGTGAGTGAGTGTGGGGCTGGTGTGTGTGTGAGTGAGTGTGGGGCTGGTGAGTGTGTGGGTGTGAGTGTGGGGCTGGTGTGTATGTGGGTGTGAGTGTGGGGCTGGTGTGTGTGTGTGTGGGTGAGTGTGGGGCTGGTGAGTGCCTGGGTGTGAGTGTGGGGCTGGTGTGTGTGTGGGGTTGGCTGTGCTGGGATCATTGGTCTCGGAGATTGGCATCATCTGTTCACTCTGATCATGCTTCTAAATCAAAATAATGATTGCCTGAAGTGTTTGTTAATTTTTGAGGGTGCTCAATAAACGTTCTCTCTCTGCCTGAGATTAGAATTCCTGATGATCATTTTCAGATCCTTTAATTTCTTGCTAGATAATAGAAAATCAGGTGAGCTTTCTGCCAGAATATTTTAAACTGATTTTGTGGAGAGCGATTTACTAAAATTATCCTAATGAGAGGCAAGCAGGGAGGAGATGAACTCCAGGCACTGACAGGGGAGCATTGTGGTGTGAAGTGTGTGGTCAGAGCTGACAGCAGTGTCCAGGGTGAATCTGTTTAAGTAGCGGGTAGCATCAAAGAGGAAGGAGAGAGAGATGAGAAGAGGCTAAACTAAAGTTAAATAGTGATAAAAGACAGCACTGTGCTTGGTGACTAATCAATGTCACTGCTTAATTGAAAAATATTATCGCCTGGAGGAAGCATCACCACAGGCCAGTTTTACATTAATGGGAAGATATAAAGTGTAACTGTTAACCCTTCGCTGCCCAGCCAAGCTGTGGTGGGATCTGCTAAGGGCTGTTTTAAAACCAAGTTATAGGGTAACACAGAGGCAATTGGTGAGGGCTCTTACCAGCCTCCAACGCACCAAACCTTCACTAGATTCATTAAGCCACCCTCCCCCACCCGAGTCCTTCCCTGTAAGTTCGTATTGGAATTGGTTGTTCATTGTCATGTGTACTGAGACACAGTGAAACATGTAGCGTGCCATCAGACACATCACGCCATACATAAATACACTGAGGCAGGAAAAAGAAAACAGAATGCAGAATATAGTGTTACAGTTACAGAGAAAGTGCAGTGCAGGCAGACAGTAAGGTGCAAGGCCATAACGAGGTAGATTGGGAGATCAGGAGTTCATCTTTAGTGTAAGGTATCACCCTTCAAGAGTGGGATAGAGGCTGTCCTTGAGTTTGGTGGTATGTGCTCCCAAACTTTTGTGTTTTCTGACCAATGGGAGAGGGGAGAAGGCAGGATGTCCGGGTGGGTGGGGTTTTTGATTATGTCGGCTGCTTTACTGAGGTGGTGAGAAATATAGACAGAGTCCATGGAGGGGAAGCTGGTTTCCGTAATGTGCTGAGCTGTGTCCACAACTCTCTGCAGTTTCTTGTGGTCCCAGGCAGAGGTGTGAAGCACCTTGTTAGGATTCTTTCTATGGTGCATCTGTAAAAAATGGGAAGAGTCATCAGGGACATGCTGAACTCCTTTAGCCTTCTGAGGAAGTAGAGGAATTTGTCTATTCTGATCATCCTCCCCACGTCCTGATCAAAAGTATTCCTGTTTTCCTCGGTTGTAAAAGTCCTCTCTTTATTTACAAACCCCTCTGCTCTGTTACACACTTCCAACTCCTGTAATGCCTCCGGCTCTCCCTGCACAACGTGCCCTCGGGGACCATTTGTTCACACTTGGGATGTGGGACGCTGGTAACACTCAGGCAACAGCACAAGCTTCACTTGTTCCAAGCTGGGGCTGTGTTCTGATGAATTGAATTACCAAGGCTGCAGCTAGAACTTTAAACCTAAAATAAGGTGTGTGTGGAGGGGAAAGAAAGGTTGAATATTAAAAGAACTAACTGTACGGACTAAGTGGGTTTGAGATTTTTAGCTTTAGAGATTGTTATGAAAATTCTAACACCCGACTGAAGCCCGAGAGTCACCGGCCTGTGACCACAAAGTGAAGACCAAGAACCCAAGATGAGAACCTTGAGCCTCTTCACCCGGAGCATGCAGGAACCCAGCACAGTGTGTCACAGGGGGTCAGAGAGTGGTAGAGCACAGAAACAGGCCCTCTGACCCATCGTGTCCACGTTGACCTTTTTGCCCATCGAGATTCATAGCATATCCTGCATTCAGTCCGTATCCTACATTTTGCCTAGTTGTGTCTGTCTAAATGCCTCTTAAACACAGTGACTGTATCTGACTCCACCCCCACCTCTGGCAGCACCTTCCAGATATCAACCACTCTGTGTGTAAAAAAAACCCTTTAAATCTCCTTCCTTTCACCTCAAATCTCTGCCCTCTTGTTTTTGACACCTCTCCCACAGGAGAAACGCTCTAAGGTAAGATATCTTTTATTAGTCACATGTACATCTTAGTGAAATACATCTTTTGCGTAGAGTGTTCTGGGGGCAGCCCACAAGTGTCGCCACACTTCCGGCGCCAACATAGCATGCCCACAACCTCCTAACCCGCACGTCTTTGGAATGTGGAAGGAAACCAGAGCACCCGGAGGAAACCCACGCAGACACGGGGAGAACGTACAAACTCCTTACAGACAGTGGCGGGAATTGAACCCGGGTCGCTGGCGCTGTAATAGCGTTACGCTAACCACTACACTACCATGCCTGCCTCCGTACACTGCTGTGCCTACACTCTGACTATCTTCTTGATCTATGCCCCTCATAATCTTAGTTACTTCTATCAGGTACCACTTCCCAAACTGCCCACCCACCCCCTGAGTCGGTGTCAGCCCACCTGTGGCTGGGTATGTGGGTCCCACATCCGTCACCTCAGATCCCACATAGCTGGCGTGAAGGCAAAACTAAAACACCATGTGTCAGGTGAAGTCTCTTCAGCAGAAGTGATGAAGGAGTGGAAGCAGGGCATCCTCGATTCCAAGGGACTGCTGAAGGAGCAAAGACACTTCTTTGTTGATGTAACCAGCAAGGTGAATGTGGGTGAATAATGTCTGGGATTATCAGAAGCTGTCTGATAAATAATCATACAAAAGGCAGTGTTATAGATTGTATGCTCACTACAGAGAGGAGGACATTCTAACATGGAAAGAGAATTAGTTAAATGATAGAGAGAGGATAAATGGGTCTTTTCCAGGTTGGTGGCTGTTGTTAAGGAGGTGAGAAGGGTCTTTGGTGATTTCCGGTTGAAAGGTCATTTTCCTGAAACATTCCTTGGACGCTGACTGAGTTGCTGAATGCTTCCAGCATTTTCTTTTTGTTATAACTTATATTAACGAATCATAAAATAGTCAAGAATGGTGTAAACAAGTTTGCAGATGATGCAGAGCAGTGGAAATTGAGGAGAACAAGGTCTGCAAAGGGATGCAGACAGATCGAGCAAGTGGGAAGGGAGTTAGCAGATGGAGCATGGTGTGGGAAAGTGTCAGGTTAGAAAGATTAGAAACAGAATATTTTTAAATAGTGAAGAACTAGTCGCTGTACCAAAGGATGTAGGGCTGCTGGTTCGTGAGGTACGTCAAGTAAACCCGGAGGTGCAACAAGGAATTGGAACACAAAATGGTCAGTTGGAGGACAGGATAAGGAAGTTATTCATTTCCTTGTGTTTCCATTGTGTTCCAGTTGAAAGGGTGCAGAAGAGGTTTTCTAGGAAGCTGCCTGGATTAGAGGGCATGTTCCATGAGTAGACCGATATCTATTCCCCAGGGTCGAAATGTCTAATACTCAAGGGTGTGCATTTAAGGTGAGGGAGAACTTTAAGGGAGATGTGTGGGGCAGGTTTTTTACACAGAGAGTGATGGGTGCTTGGAATGTGCTGCCTGGTGGGGGTTGAGGCAAATGTGATAGAGGCATTTAAGAGGCTTTTAGACACATGTGGAGAGAATGGAGGGATATGGACGTCGTGTAGACAGAAGGGATTAGTTTAGGCTTGTAATTACTAGTTTAATTAGTTCAGCACAACATCGTGGGCCAAGGGGCCTGTTCCTGTGCTGTACTGCTCCATGTTCTTAAGTTTCACATTTACCTCCTCCATTCTAAGGAGAATAACCCCAGTTTCTGTGGTCAAGAAACATTACCAGTTTCTCATTCATAGAGTCATCTGGTAAATCTCCTCTTTACCTAAAGTCTGGTGCCCAGAACTGGACACAATGCCCCAGCTGTGGGTGAATCCGTGATTTAGAAAGGTTGGTTGTGACTTCCTTACGCCTGTCAAACACCCCTCTTACAGGATGAGGCTGGGCAAGTGGTTGATGGGTCGATGGGGAGCACAATTCTGTTAGTTTCAAAGTCGTCATGGGAAAAGATTGGACAGGTCCTTAAGTTAAAGGCCTAACTTGGAAGAAGGCTAATTCTAAAGGCATCGGATAGGAACTTGCAGGGATTGATCGGGAGAGGCTGTTTGCAGGTAAAGGGACGTCTGGAAAGTGGGAGGCTTTTAAACGTGGGGCGGGGAGAGTTCAGGGCCAGTGTGTTCCTGTTCAGGTAAAGGGCGAGGCTGGCAGAATGAGGGAACCCTGGCTGAGGCTCTGGTCAGGAATGGGTCAGATATAGGCAGCTGGGATCATGCAAGTGCCTTAAGGAGCATAAGGGATGTAGGTGTACGCTTAGGAGGGAAATCAAGGGGGCAAAAAGGGGACATGAGATATCCCTGGCAGACAGAACATAGACAAGATAAAGGAGAATTCCAAAAGATTCCAAGTACATTACATTTAAAAAGGGTAACTAGGGAGAGAGTAGGTTTCCTTAAGGATCAGTGTGGTCATCTATGTGTGGAGCCACAGAGAATGGGTGAGGTCTTACATACAACAGTACAGCACAGGAACAGACCCTTCGGCCCACAATATCTGTGCCGACCATGATGCCAATTTAAACTACAAGCAAACTGCTAGAGGAACTCAGCAGGTCAGGCAGCATCTGTGGAGGGAAATGGACGGTTGACATTTTGGATTGAGATCCTTCATCTTCATTGTCCAGGTGAAGGGTCTCAACCGGAAGCGTTGACTGTCCATTTCCTTCCACTGATGCTGCCTGACCCACTGACTTCCTCCAGCACTTTCTGTTGAGCAGAATTCAATCCTGCTCGGTCCAAAGATCCCTGAAGGTGGCAGCACAGGTAGATAAGTTGGTTAGGGAAGTATACAGAATACCTGTATAAGTTCGCAGGGGCACAGAATGTAATGGCAGGAGGCTGTGGTACAACTTTATAAACCAGCTGCAGGAGAGTGTACAGATCGGTCGCCAGGCGATAGGAAGCACGTGATTGGAATGGAGAGGGTGCCGAGGAGGCAGAAGGGGAGCCTGATTCAGATGTATAAATTGTGAGGGTCATAGATAAGGCAGAGAGTAAGAAACATTTCCCCACAGTACAGGTGTATAATCCCTGAGGACAAAGGTTTAGAGTGAGAGGTAGGAGGTTTTGGAGGTTTTGAGGAAGAATGTTTTCCCCCAGAGGCAGGTTGGAATCTGGACCACACTGCCTGAGGGGGTGGTGGAGGCAAAGACTCTCACGGGGTCTAAGAAGTAGTTAAATGGGCACTTGAATCTCAGGCATGGAAGTGCTGGTAAAATGGGTTTAGATGGGTACTCAGCGATGAGCACGAGCACAGAGGGCCGGAGGGGCTGTTTCTGTGATGTATGGCTCTATGTGAAGAGTTTGATAGATTTTGAATTATTGAGGGATTGAGAGTTACGAGGTTACTGCAGGACAGCATGTTTAGGTGAAGGATCTGCCATGGTCTTATTGAATAGTGGTGAGACGTGAGGGGCCGACTGGCCTATTCTGTTCATAAGGTGAAATGTGGCTTTCTTCTGTGGTGCTGACTTCGGTTCACCCCATTTCTCTGAGTGTCACCTTTCCTCTGGGGCTGTGTATTGGGTCCAGCCATTGTTTTTCCAGGGTGGCACTGCGGAACTGAAAGTGACCAGTGTGTGGCTTGAGCTGAAGAGTCCTTAAAGGTGGGGGGCGTACTGTGTGTGTGTGTGTGTGTGTGTGTGTGTGTGTGTGTGTGTGTGTGTGTGGTACATGCGTGAGTGCGTCTGTGTGTGGTGCGTGCATGTGTGGTGCATGTGTGCGTGTGTGTGTGTGTGCGTGTGTGTGTGTGGTACGTGTGTGTGCGCGCGTGTGTGTGTGCGCGCGTGTGTGTGTGTGCGTGTGTGTGTGTGTGCGTGTGTGTGCGTGTGTGCGTGCGCGTGTGCGTGCGCGTGTGTGCGTGCGAGCGTGTGCGCGCGCGTGTGTGCGCGTGTGTGCGTGCGTGCGCGCGAGCGTGTGTGTGTGTGTGCGCGCTGTGTGTGTGTGTGCGCGCGCGTGTGTGTGTGTGTGTGTTGGCTGGGGACAACATCGAGTAATGATTGTTCTCTCAGCCCTTGGGAAGGCTGTATGTTGGGTGGGGATGTGCAGGAAGGGCTGGTGGGACCCTGGACTGTTTCAGGAGGGGGCAGGCACTGGGTCGCCAATAGCTCCGGTACTGGGCCGCCGCTGGCTCCGGTACTGGGCCGCCGCTGGCTCTGGCATTGGGCCACCGGTGGCTCCAGCATTGGGCCACCGGTGGCTCCGGCATTGAGCTGCCGCTGGCTCTGGCATTGAGCTGCCGCTGGCTCCAGCACTGAGCTGCTGGCTCTGGCGCTGGGCCGCCGCTGGCTCCGGCGCTGGGCCGCCGCTGGCTCCAGCATTGAGCTGCTGGCTCCAGCATTGAGCTGCTGCTGGCTCCGGCACTGAGCTGCTGGCTCCGGCACTGGGCCGCCGGTGGCTCCGGCACTGGGCTGCCAGTGGCTCCGGCACTGGGCTGCTGGTGGCACTGGCACTGGGCTGCCAGTGGCTCCGGCACTGGGCTGCCAGTGGCACTGGCACTGGGGTCACTGCTTTCCCCCATCCACCCTTTCACACTGTAGCCTTCAGCCTCTGTCCAAAAGTCTGCAACTTCCTCTCCAACCAGAGCCCATGAAACATCTTTAAAAAATTACACACAAGCTCCTAACATCTTCTCCATAAACCGAGAATCTCCTGAGGAAAGTTATTAACTTTTAAAAGCTTTGATAAGTGAGCAAAATGGTGTGGCAAATGTGCTATTCACTTACTGGGCTGGGGAGAATGAGCAGCGGCAGTTGGGTTAGACTGCCTCTATTCATAGACACTCAGAGATATGACAGTCAGGGGCTGGAGCAAGATAATTACTGTCCTGAGTGTATCTTGTTAATTAAGCTCTAATTAGAGAACGAGTCAGCGGTGTCATTTACAAGTGTTCCTCTAACTGCTTACATGGAAGCCGATGATATTTGGTTTAAACTGACTGAGCAGTGGAGCTCTGGGAGACAGGATGGGAAGGAGACCAAGCAGAACTGATAGGAACATGCAAGCTATCATTAAAATCTCCGCTTTTATTACTCACTCGCATATGATTACCATCCGAAGAGCTTTCACTGTCACCCTGAAGAAATGAGCAGAGTGAGGGAGCTGGTTCTGAAGGGTAACCCTTTGTGCCCTGAGTGTCTCGGTGTTAGCCTGAGTCAGAGGGACACAATGGCAGAATTGTCTGCCACCCGCAGCATTTACTCACTCTGCCTCATTATTGCACAGATCTCCTCCTGAGGCCTTCTCTCTGCACTTTCTGACCACCGCAATTCAAGTCAAAAGTTATTCAAGATAAATAACACTGATGGTCCTTGTGTAAACTGCCCATAGAACTCTACGGCACAGTACAGGCCCTTCAGCCCACAATGTTGTGCCGACATTTTATCCTGCTCTAAGATCTATCTAACCCTTCCCTCCCACATAGCCCCCCATTTCTCTATCATTCATGTGCCTATCCAAGAGTCTTTTAAATGTCCCTACTGTATCTGCCTCTACCAGCACCCCTGGCAGCGTGTTCCACGCACCCACCACTCTCTGTGTTTAAAAAAAACTTACCTCTGATATCCCCCCTGAACTTTCCCCCAATCACCTTAAAATTATGCCCCCTCGTATTAGCCATTGTCGCCCTGGGAAAAAGTCTCTGACTGTCCACTTGATCTATGCCTCTTATCATCTTGTGCACCTCTATCAAGTCACCTCTCATCCTCCTTCTCTCCAAAGAGAAAAGCCCCAGCTCACTCAACCTGTCCTCGTAAGACGTGCTCTCCAATCCAGGCAGCATCCTGGTAAATCTCCTCTGCACCCTCTCTAAAGCTTCCACATCCCAGGGTCTGTCTGTCACTGGGAAGATAAGTCTGTCTATCCCCAGGGTCAGACCCATCCCCAGGGGTCAGTTGTCTCCCAGCATTCGTCCATCCCCAGGGTCAGACCCATGGCCAGGGTCTGTCCATCCCCAGGGGTCAAGCCTCTCCCAGCATCGATCCCAGGGTCAATCCATCCCCAGGGTCAGACCCATGGCCAGGTCAGTCCATCCCCAGGGGTCAGTCGTCTCCCAGTGTCCATCCCAGGGTCAGTCCATCCCCAAGGTCAGACCCATGGCCGGGGTCTGTCCATCCCCAGGGGTCAGGCCTCTCCCAGCATCGATCCCAGGGTCAGACCCATGACTGGGTTAAATAAATGAAATGCATTGAATGAATGAATCACTCTACCATTATCGGCACAACATTGTGGGCTGAATGGCCTCTCCTGTGCTGTACTTACTAATAATGGGTGAAATCATACACTGGCTTGCTGCCCAGTGGAGGCAGTCCTGATCACTCGGACACAGCGGGGTATGTGGGAGGGCAGGCAGGAGGTCTCTCACCTTCCCTTGAACCAGTTCACTGTCGAGTTCAGGAAACACGGCAGCAATTTGCCCCGAGTAGGTCCCACAAAAGCTATTGCAATAGTCAACAGATAATCTCTTTCAGTGACTCATTGAGGGACACATTTCACTCCCAGCATTCAGGCAGAAAACCCCTGCACTTCTTCCAACAGCAGATGTGGGCTTCTGATGCCCCCTGAGAGGGCAGATAAATCCTCAGTTTAATATCTCAACTGAAGGATATCACCCAATAAGTGACTCACCTTCAGTCCTATACCTCTGACAGTGCGGTGTTCCCTCAGTACTGTTCCTCTGACAGTGCAGCATTTCCTCAGTACTGTTCCTCTGAAAGTACAGTGTGTGTGTGTGAATCAGCCTGCATACTGTAGAGAATTCCACTAGTTGTAGCTTGCCGGCTTAAAAATGGCCCATTGATCCTGAGGCTGTGTTTTCTGTTGGTTGGCCAACCCTCCACCCCTTCCGATGTATCAGCCCAGTGCCAGGAGCTGTGGTACACTGTCCCTTCTGTGGCTCCCTATCGAAAGCCTTTTGGAAAATCCACATACAGTTCATCTACTCGTTGCCCTTTATTCATCCTGCCTCAAATGCTTCTTATAAACTTATCAAACACATTGACTGCAACCTCGAGCAATAAGCAATATGCTGGAGGAGCTCAGTGGGTCTGTGGAGGGAAATGGACAGTCAACTATTTCTCATGCTGCCTGACCCGCTGAAGTTCCTCCAGCATTTTGTTCATTGACTCTGTTTGACTGTTTAATCATTTTCTACATGTCCTCACACCACTTCCTTAATACCGGATCCCAGCCTTTCCCAGTGATGAAGTTAGACTGCCCAGCCTACCGTTTCCTGTTTTCTGACTCCTCCTTTCTTGTATAGCTGTCTTACACTCAAGGTTTTCCAATCCAACAGGACTGCTCCAGATTTGGAATGATCACAGCCACGGCATCCAGTCAGCTTTTTCAACACCCCAGGACACTGGTCATTGTGTCCAAGGGACTTGTCAGCCTTTAGTCCAATGGTTTGCCCAGCACTTGCTCTCCAGTTTCACCTCTTCCCTACTAATTCCCCCAAACTTTCTGAAATCATTGGGATGCAATTTATTTCCCATTATTAATTCCCAGTTCCATCCTCTGGGAGATCGATGTTTTCCTCAGCTAATCTCTTCCTATTGATACCTTTGTAGATGCTCTTACTGTGTTTGTATTTCGTGATCACTTACTCCCATGACGTTTTCTCCTTTGTTTTTGTCATCCTTTACTGATTTCTAAAGTTTTCCCAACTTTCTGCCCTACCACAATATTTATTTGCTTTTCTTTTTATTTGATACCTTAGTTACCTACAGATGCATCACTGTTCTCTTTGTATCTCTACTCCTGTGGAAAATATCTTTGGAGGCACAGGAGACTGCAGCTGCTGGAATCTGGAGCTCAGCCGGTCAGGCAGCCCAGATCCTGGTGCAGGGCCTCAACCCGAAACGTCGACCCTCCCTCTACCTCCACAGATGCTGCCCGACTCACTGAGCTCCTCCACCAGTTTGTAATATATCTTCATTGAGAGTTCTGAGATATCTCCTTAAAATGTCTCCCACTGCTTATCTTCCCTTTTAATCTACGTCGTCATCCACTTGACCAGCTTTGCCTCTACACCACCTTAACCGCCTTTGTTGAAGATGCCAGTTTTATACCCAATATTCTCACTGTCAAGCTGAATGTGAAATTCTGTTCTGATCACTCTTCACTAGATGATCCCTCACCATGACATCATTGATTCATTACACATGTCCTCCCCACCTTAGGATAGTTCCGTCCCTGAGAACATCCCTGGAAATGTGGCCACAAACCGAGTTCCTACACGGTAGAACATGCCTGCAGTCCCAGAGCAGCCGGCTAATCCATCCCACCAGTCTCCCAAAAGCTCCGGGCTGTACATAAGACAGGTGTTCACCTCTAGTCCTGTTCCCCAGTTAGTTCTAAGGCAATGTTTTGTTACTTCACTACTGCCCCTCTGGATGTGTAGGGCACAGTACCACCTCTGACAGTCGGGCACCCCCAGCATTGCCCCTCTGACAGTGTCGGGCACCCCCAGTACTGCCCCTCTGACAGTGTCGGGCACCCCCAGTACTGCCCCTCTGACAGTGTCGGGCACCCCCAGCATTGCCCCTCTGACAGTGTCGGGCACCCCCAGTACTGCCCCTCTGACAGTGTCGGGCACCCCCAGTACTGCCCCTCTGACAGTGTCGGGCACCCCCAGCATTGCCCCTCTGACAGTGTCGGGCACCCCCAGTACTGCCCCTCTGACAGTGTCGGGCACCCCCAGTACTGCCCCTCTGACAGTGTCGGGCACCCCCAGCATTGCCCCTCTGACAGTGTCGGGCACCCCCAGCATTGCCCCTCTGACAGTGTCGGGCATCCCCAGCATTGCCCCTCTGACAGTGTCGGGCACCCCCAGCATTGCCCCTCTGACAGTGTCGGGCACCCCCAGTACTGCCCTTCTGACAGTGTCGGGCACCCCCAGTACTGCCCCTCTGACAGTGTCGGGCACCCCCAGCATTGCCCCTCTGACAGTGTCGGGCACCCCCAGTACTGCCCCTCTGACAGTGTCGGGCACCCCCAGCATTGCACCTCTGACAGTGTCGGGCACCCCCAGTAGTGCCCCTCTGACAGTGTCGGGCACCCCCAGCATTGCCCCTCTGACAGTGTCGGGCACCCCCAGTACTGCCCCTCTGACAGTGTCGGGCACCCCCAGCATTGCCCCTCTGACAGTGTCGGGCACCCCCAGTACTGCCCCTCTGACAGTGTCGGGCACCCCCAGCATTGCCCCTCTGACAGTGTCGGGCACCCCCAGCATTGCCCCTCTGACAGTGTCGGGCACCCCCAGAAATGCCCCTCTGACAGTGTCGGGCACCCCCAGCATTGCCCCTCTGACAGTGTCGGGCACCCCCAGCATTGCCCCTCTGACAGTGTCGGGCACCCCCAGTACTGCCCCTCTGACAGTGTCGGGCACCCCCAGTACTGCCCCTCTGACAGTGTCGGGCACCCCCAGTACTGCCCCTCTGACAGTGTCGGGCACCCCCAGCATTGCCCCTCTGACAGTGTCGGGCACCCCCAGCATTGCCCGTCTGACAGTGTTGGGCACCCCCAGCATTGCCCGTCTGACAGTGTTGGGCACCCCCAGCATTGCCCGTCTGACAGTGTCGGGGCACCCCCAGCCTCAGGGCTCCTTTGAACATAGAACACAGGACAGTACAGCACAGGAACAGGCCCTTCGGCCCATGGTCTGTGCTGAGCATGATGCTGATTTAAACTTGGCCCATACCCCTCCATTCCCTGCCATGTCGTGCCTTGCTTTCAGGAATGAGTTCTGCCAGAACATTGTGGATCTGGGTGGCCTGAATTTCACGGAAGCTCGTAATGGTCTGCCTCGTAAATATTGCTGTCATATCTGCCTGCACCACCACCCCTGGGAGCCCGGTCCAGGCACCCACCACTCTTGTGTGTGGAAAACTTGCTCTGCACTTCTGCCCTGGGAAAAAGACTGACTGTCCCCTCTATCGATGCCTCTCATCATTTTATAAACTAAAGTGCAGGTGTTCTGCAAAACGGTCGACCGAACACAGACTAGGCGACCGTTTCGCGTAACACCTGCACTCCGTCCGTAACCGCGACCTGCATCTCCCCGTCGCCGGTCACTTCATCTCCCCCTCCCACACTGTCACTGATAGACAGTCCTCGGCCTCCCCCACTGCCGGGAGAATTCCAAGCGCAGACTGGAGGAGCAGCCCCTCATTTTCCATCTTGGAACGTTGCAGCCTGACGGCACGAACATTGAATCCCCCCACTGTAGGTATCCCCCCCCCCCCCACCCCCCTCCCCCACCCCCAGCTATGCCTTTCTTTCCCTTTCCCAGCCTCTCTCTCTTTTTTCTACCCCCTTTTTCCCTCCTGACCTGTGACCCTCCCCCGGTGGATCTGCTCTCCCCTCCTCCCCCTCACCTGACTACCACTATCTCTTAGGCTTCCCCTTTTCCTATCTTCAGTCCTGAAGAAGGGTCCTGACCCGAAACGTTGACCGCCTGCTTTTCTCCACGGATGCTGCCTGACCTGCTGAGTTCCCCCAGCGTCATCGTGTTCTTCATTAAGATACAAACCCTTCTGAGTCAGGAGTGCAGATCTTCTGGAAACTCACCTGCCTTGCATTGTAAATGTAATGCTCCCTAAAACGCGAGCACTTAATCTGTGTGCAGCTGCCAGAGGCAGAATGTCAGGTGTTGCTGGGCCTGGGGAGAGTCACTCACTCAGCACTGTGAAGAAAGGTAGCCTGTGTCTGAACTAGTTCTCACAATCTCTGCCTATCCAAGGGGCTTCACTGCCATCGAGGTGCCCTCGAAGTGCTATCACTGTTGGAACGTTGGAAATGTTCAGCCCATTTATGCACAGCAAGATCCCAAATGAGATAAATTATCAGCTCATCTATTCTACTTGTTAATGTGGGCTAATTATTGGCCAGGACGTTGTTCCTCATTGGGATGTGCCTTGGGGTTGTTTGCTTCGACTTGTTAATGTGGGCTAGTTATTGGCCAGGACATTGTTCCTCATTGGGATGTGCCTTGGGGTTGTTTGCTTCGATTTGAGAAAGAGCCTCAGGTGAAAATCTCCAGGAAGGTGAGACGTGTGTCAGTGCAGAGTCCGCCCAGTCCTGGAGAGGCAGTCTGGGTCTTGGGCTGAGGGACCACAAGTGTTGAAGCCAGCTTTCACAGCTGACATACGGAGTCCTAGAGTTATGCCCAGTTCGTCCATGCTGACCAAGGTACCTTCCTGAGCTCGTCCCATTTACCTGCACTTGGCCCATATCCCTCAAGACTTTTCCTATCCATGTACCTGTCCAAATATCTTTTCAACACTGTCACTGTACCTGCCTCTACCACTTCCTCTGGCAGCTCACTTTTACTTGTGAAATAAAACGTGAAGGATTCAGCCCTAGTTCTGAAAGTGTGTTGAGGAATTATTTACCATCCCCTCACATCCCCTCTTTCTCTGGACTGTGCGGGTGTGGAACGTTGAGTGTGTAAATATTTGTGTTGCTCGTGGACTCACTAGCCCACTCAGCTGCCCTCTCCCAGGTGCTGGCCAACTCTCTAATCCCAGTGATCTTTACTGCAAGCTCACAGACTTGGTACTTTTCTTTCTGTCTTCTCCACATTGTTTCCCGACCAAGATCTCAGTGCAGTTCAGTGAAATAAAATAATACATTTACTCCCTCGATTCCACTTCTGAGAAATTGGAAGATAAATGCTTTTCAGGGACATTCATCAACCTTTATTTCTGTTTCTGTGTGTGGCTGTAAAAAAGCACTTAAATGTACATCAGCAGAGTAACAGCCATTTCTCGCCATCTCCTGTCCCCTCGTACTTCTCATTAGTACAGCAGCTCCCCCCTCGTGCTCCCGTGGGTTTTTGCAGTTTAAAGCGTGCTTTCGATGATCATTACTGGAGTCTGACTGTGCAGCCTACGATTTGCAGATGAGAAGGGCCTCATTTATAACTGTGAAAAACTATCAATTTCACAAAGGCTGATGCCAGGTCTTTATCATCAAAGCCATCAGCACCCCACTGAAAGGGAATTAATCAGATTGTTAGCACTGCCGGAGGTACAATGCAGGCGAGCGGGCACTCTCACACCATGGTAATGATGTCACTGAGCATTAATACATCACGTCCCTTCCCCCTTGACAGATGTGGAGGACACACCCTGATCGAATAGCCAACAGCAAGGCTCTGCTCTCAGCCTGATCACACTCCTTCCTGAGGGTTCGCTCTTGCACTGGTTGTCAATCCCTGCCCACACACTCCCTGCCCCAGATCAGGTGGTCTGTAAAGCTGAGGAATCCCAGACCACCCCCACTCTCCCGTCTCTCTTATTACCCTACAGCCAAGCTCCAAGTTAATTGGTTCCAACTGTCTTTTTTCAGTCTGGAGGTCTTCTGGCACTCAGCCAGCTCTCCAGAGTGTGCTGGTGAGATTTGAATGTATTTATTTGTTTACAGCATGTGGGTGTTACTGGCAAGGCCAGCAGTTATTGCCCATCCCTAACTACCCTGGAGAAGGTGGGGATGAGCTGCCGCCTTAAACCACTGCAGACCTCGTGGTGAAGGTGCTCCCACAGTGCTGTTGGGGAGGGAGTTCCTCCCCAGCAATGATGAACGGCGATACATTTCCAAGCCAGGGTGGTGTGGGATTGGAAGTGGCGGTGTCCCAATGCACCTGCTACCCTTCTCCTTCCTGGTGGCACAGGTTGTGTTTGGGAGGTGCTGCCGGAGTAGGCTGGGTGAATAATGGCCATGTATTTTGTCGATTGTGCATCAGTGGTGGTGGAACCGAATGTTTAGGTGGCGGGCGAGGTACTGATCAAGCACCAACTTTGTCCTGGATGGTGGTGGCTTGTGGATACTGTGATTAGTACCTGGCTCCATCGTAGTAACTGTCCCCTAACCAAAAGAACCATTCAGTTATTCTGGTTGTTAATGTTGAAAATTACACAAATAATTCAAATATCCTTGAACCCGGCAGAAGCATATTTGCTAATTTAGATCTTTAGAACATTTATTTGACTCTTCTGATGCTGGGTCTGCCAACCATCCATCACTCACTCTGCTACATTCCTTTGCCCTCGTGCACACTCACGCTTGTGGCTCCCTGCCAAGTAATGTCTTGGTTTTAAAATTCTCATCCTTGCCTATTCCCACCTCTGTAATCTCCAGCCCATCAACCAGCTGAGACGTCTGTATTCCTCCACTTCGGGCCTGTGCATGATGACGTTAACTGTCCCACCAAAGGCAGCCGTTCTTTCAGGTGATGAAGCACAAGATTTTGGAGTTCTCTTCCTAAACCTCTCGGCCTTCTCTCTGAGGCACTTATCTCCTTCAAGACCAAACATTCGACCACTTTCCCTGATGTCTCTTATTGTGGCTTGGCATCAGCGTTTTCTGTTAATGACTCCAGCCAAGTTCCTTCGGAGGTTTTGCTGGGTTAGGGGAAGGTTCTTAGAGAGAAGATGCTGTGAAGCAGATTCATCAGAAGATTCCGGAAATACTCTCAGGATAAGAGGTTGCTGTTCATGCCAGTTTTTTTTTCACTCAGAGGGTTGTAAACATTTTGAATTCTCACTTTGTTCAAGGTTAAGACCAATCAGCTGGTGCTCTCCGAAGGGAATTGGGGATCTGGTGGGATTAGGTAGCGGGTCAGGATGGGAGAACAGACTATGTGACCTTCTTCTCATCCTGTTCCTTGTGCTCCTAAAATTCCCAATAAATTCTAGCAGGGATAACCCCCAAAAGGTTTCTACAGGGATAAGCCCCATTAGCTGCCAATTAATAGTGAATAATCCTGTTAGGTCCAGAGAAGGTTAACCTGCATCAGGTTTTTATGAACTTAAACCCTGGCTGATTCCTTCAGTGATAAATCCTGTTAAAATCTTCTCTCACCTCTCTGTCCCTGACCGCCAGTCCCTCCAGATTTAATTGTCCAGGGATTTAAATACTCAGGAAGCAGCAACAATGGATTATATTTGCTGAACTGATTGCGCTGGGCTCAACAAGCTGCACGATTAGTGCAAATTACCAGTGTCATTGGTGCCAGTCTTAATTAAAAATTCACGGCTATGGTCACAATTTTGCTCCGTTTCAGCCTCAAAGATTGAGCCCAGTTCTCAGCGTGAGGTTGGACATGTGGCACCTTTAAGTGAATGATTCTGTGTTAACTGTGTGTGTCCCTCTGACTGCTCACCTGGCGTGGTGTTGGGTGGGGGTTGTTCCTGTGGCCTCAGCCGCCCGAGTGTCTCAGGCCCTCAGCGCTGATCATTGCCTCCTTGATGATCTCCTAATTGGGCTGAAATTGTATCTCGCTGCATTTCTAAAAGCCTCTTTGCTCAAAATCAGCATTAAATTAAGATTTTTAAGAGCTTCTCTTTTTTGAGGTGATAAAATTGAATGTCAGCATTTGATTTTGTTCCTGGTCTGTAATGAAATTTGACATTTAGTGTTGAGCACAGAATTCAGAGGCTGTGAGCTTGATTAGGGAGCTGTAATTGAGGGTAATTAGAGAAGCTTGCGATTGTTTCTAATTCTGCTATTAATTGTAACAGATGATGTGATTGAAGATAAATGTTGTATGTTGTTGCCAGGGGCTGGAGAGGTGTGAACTTCCACACAATCCCACAACACTGAGCACCACTGCTCAGTTGTGGCAGGGGGCCGACGAGGGGAATGGGGAGGGACGGGATGGGGGGGGGGGGAGGACGGAGACAGGATGGTGAGGGGTAGGGCTGGGGGGAGGACAGAGATAGGATGGGGCGGGTTGGGATTGGGGGGGGAATGGAGACAGGAGGGAGGGGTGGGGATGGGGGAAGACGGGCAGAGGATAAGGAAGGGGGTGATGGAATGGGGGGAGGACAGGACAGAGGAGGGGATGGGGTGGATGGACGGACAGAGACAGGAGGGAGGGGATGGGATGGGGAAGGGGTGTTCAGGAGCAGCAGAGGGCCAACAAGGGGCAGGGACCAGGTGGGGAGGGGTTAGATGGAGAGAGGATGTGATGGGACAGGGAGAACACGGGCTGGGCCAGGGAGGAGGTGGGTGGGGAGAGGACGGGGTTTGGTGGGACGGGCAGGAGGTGGGTGGGGAGGAGGTGGGTGGGGAGAGGACGGGGTTTGGTAGGACGGGCAGGAGGTGGGTGGGGAGAGGACGGGGTTTGGTGGGACGGGCAGGAGGTGGGTGGGGAGAGGACGGGGTTTGGTGGGACAGGCAGGAGGTGGGTGGGGAGAGGACGGGGTTTGGTGGGACGGGCAGGAGGTGGGTGGGGAGAGGACGGGGTTTGGTGGGACGGGGTTTGGTGGGATGGGGAGAGGATGGGATTTGGTGGGGTGGGGAGGAGGTGGGATGGGGAGGAGGTGGGTGGGGAGAGGACGGGGTTTGGTGGGACGGGCAGGAGGTGGGACGGGCAGGAGGTGGGTGGGGAGAGGACGGGGTTTGGTGGGATGGGAAGGAGGTGGGTGGGGAGAGGACGGGGTTTGGTGGGACGGGGTTTGGTGGGATGGGAAGGAGGTGGGTGGGGAGAGGACGGGGTTTGGTGGGACGGGGTTTGGTGGGACGGGGAGGATGTGGATGGGGAGAGGACGGGGTTTGGTGGGACGGGGAGGATGTGGATGGGGAGAGGACGGGGTTTGGTGGGACGGGGAGGATGTGGATGGGGAGAGGATGGGGTTTGGTGGGACGGGCAGGAGGTGGGATGGGAAGGAGGTGGGTGGGGAGAGGACGGGGTTTGGTGGGACGGGGTTTGGTGGGGTGGGGAGGAGGTGGGTGGGGAGAGGACGGGGTTTGGTGGGACGGGGTTTGGTGGGACGGGGAGGATGTGGATGGGGAGAGGATGGAATGCCATTGCTCAGGAGAAGTAGGGGCCGCAGCTGCATATTTGGAAAATCGTAACGTGATCTGGCGGAGACGGAAGGGGTTTGTGAAGAGGGAGTGGTGTCGGACATGTGTGGGAGAGTTTCCTGAGGACATCTCCACCACAGTAGGTGGAAGGGACCAGGAGATGTTTTGTATTTGGACCTCCATCCGTGTTTGACCAGGTGCCACCAAAAGGTGAGGTGACAGGGTAAGAGCCGTGTGTGAAACGTGGATAGAGGGCTGGCTTTGGGCAGCGAGAAGGGGTAACGGTGACCTGTGACCTGTGAGTACCCCGAGGATCAGTGCTGGGACTGGAACTGTTTACAATAAATGTCATTGACTTGGAGGAAGGAAGTGAGTGTACACCAGCCACAGTTGTGGACAGCACAGAAACAGGTGGAAGGTTGGTTGTTGGTCGGTGTTTTGATACCAAGGGAATGAAGGATGGACCAACAATCTCAACTGGGAAAGAGAGAAGACAAGTTTGTTAGTCCAGCCTTGTTGGTTCGTCCTCAAAGTGACTTTGTTTCTTAGGCAGTCCCTCAGGATTGAGGGAGACTTGCTCCCCCTCCTTCATCAGTCCTGATGAAGTCTTCAACCCGAGAGATTAACTCCTTTTCTTGTGCCACAGTTGAGTGTTTCCAGAATTTTGTTTTCATTTCAGATTTTTGGCATCTGCAGTGTTCTGTTTTTCGAGGGAGCTGGGATGCTGGGATCAGGCAGAGGATCAGAATGCTGGAGCATGCCCAGTGCAGGCACATCCCTTCAGTCCTTGATTGCCAAGGAACGGGCAGCTTTGGATGAATAGGAAGTGTCCCATTCAAGGGAGTGAGGCCAGCAGCTGGGCTGGACATTGGGCTGGGCAGTGAACAGTGGGCTGGTCAGTGGATATTGGGCTGGACAGTGGGCTGGACAGTGAACAGTGAACAGTGGGCTGGTCAGTGGATATTGGGCTGGACATTGGGCTGGGCAGTGGACTGGGCAGTGTGCTGGTCAGTGGCTGGACACTGGGCTGGACATGGGGCTGGACAGTGGGCTGGTCAGTGGGCTGGACATGGCTTGGATTAGCTGGTCATTGGGCTAGTCATTGGGCTGGACAGTGGGCTGGTCAGTGGGCTTGACGGCTTGGATTAGCTGGTCATTAGGCTGGACAGTGGGCTGGTCAGTGGGTGGACAGTGGGCTGGTCAGTGGGTGGACATTGGGCTGGACAGTGGGCTGGACATGGCTTGGATTAGCTGGTCATTGGGCTGGTTATTGGGCTGGACAGTGGGCTGGTCGGTGGGCTGGACAGTGGGCTGGACATCGCTTAGATTAGCTGGTCATTGGGCTGGACAGTGGGCTGGTCAGTGGGTGATCATTGGGCTGGTCAGTGGGCTGGACATGGCTTGGATTAGCTGGTCATTAGGCTGGATATTGGGCTGGACAGTGGGCTGGACTTGGCTCGGATTAGCCAGACCACACAGCCACTGGTTTCAGTACAGGCCAGGAGGACGGAGAATCAGAGTGGAGTCACACATTGCGAATGGTTCCCGTTGCCAGTGAGGGGTTTCTCAGGCAGACGGTAATTTAATTTCTCTCGACACCCACACACAAACTTTATCTTGTTGATGGCTTTCAAACCAGCTGTTACAGCTAGCAGCCTTCAGAATAGCTATTAGATTTCTTCACTGGTTGAGGAGCAGCTTCATTTAGATTTCTTTTATTATCAATGTCGTTTAAACGTTAGTGATCTACAGTGAGTGCTTTTCTCAGCCCCATCCAAGTTTACCCATCCTGAGCTGAGCGTCAGCTGTGGCCCAAAGAGGGGATCCTCCGCCTCACACCGCTCACCCCACCACCCCCCCCCAACCCCCCAAGCAAGGAATCCATTGCCCTCACTGCACGCACCGTTTCCAGAGACAAGGTCTTCATCACCACTGGACCTGAGCCTCTGAGGCTCTGAGGCCCACTGCCCCACCCAGTTCCCAGCACCGCGGGGAAGTCTCATGTAGGCAGATGATGGACAGAGTTATACAGCACAGAATACCTGCCCTTCGGCCCAACGCATCTGTGCCAACCAAGTTGCCTTTCTAAGCCTAGCCCCATTTGCCCAGATTTGTCTCAATCCCTCTGCACCTGTCCGATCCAAGTGCCTTTTAAACGTTAAAAGTGTACCCACCTCGACCACTTCCTCTGGCAGCTCGTTCCACCTACCCACACCTTCTGTGTAAAAAGGTTTCTTTTTATGTCCCTTTTAAATCTTTCCCCTCTCACCTTAAACCTGCGCCCTCTAGTTCTACACTCCCCTACCCTGGGGAAAACACTGTGACCATTCACCTTATCTGTGCCCCTCGTGATTTTATAAACCTCCATAAGGTCATCCCTCAGCCTCCTTCACTCCAGGGAAACCAGTCCCAGCCCGTCCAGTCTCTCCCCGTAACTCAAGCCCTCCAGTCCCAATAACATCCTTGTGAATCTTTCTGCACCCTTTCCATTTAATGACATGGTTAGTGATGAGTTTGAATGATGGGGTTGTGTATAAAGTTCTTCCCTCAATGCCTCACCATCCTGCTGAGGATGTTGGTCTCCATCAGCTTGAGAAGCCCAGGGTGCCTACAGAACCAGCCTGGTACAAGGTGTATGCTTGGCCTACCCTCCTCATTACCGGCTGTAGAGTCAGAGAGCGCAGAAACAGCCCACCGTGTCTACGCCAACTATCGAGTACCCGTCCCTACCAGTGCTCGGACCATAGCCTGCCAGGCCCTGGTGGTTCAAGAGCTCCTCCATAAGTGTAGTAAGTGTAACTGTCTCCACCACCGCCTCAGGCTGTGTGTGGCAGATCGCAGCCACCCTTCTCAGATCCCCTCGCACCCTCCTCCCCCCCTTAAACCTGTAATCGGTAATGTGTGGCATTTATCCAGGGTCCATGTTCCTCAAAACTTAGCTCAGGTTCTGTGAATGTGGCAGGTTTCATGCAAGTTACATTCCAGTGCATCGCTGCCTCAGATCATTGGTTCCCCCCCACAGTGTGGAACTCCCTCAGTACTGCCCCTCCCACGGTGTGACCCTCTCTCAGTACTGCCCCTCCCACAGTGTGACCCTCTCTCAGTACTGCCCCTCCCACGGTGGAGCAAGTGGTGCCAAGCTCAGCTGTTTCTCTCTAATCTATTTGCCAAGTGACAGATTTATAGATTAATGAACGGTTCACTCCCACCCACTTCACGTCACTTAGCTGGAGTAACACTGCAAACCCTTGACTTTATTGATGGGCTGGAGCGTGCTGCCCCTTTAAATGATGGGCTGCCCCTTTAAGTGATTGGGTGGAGGGTGCTGCCCCTTTAAGTGATGGGCTGGAGCGTGCTGCCCCTTTAAATGATGGGCTGGAGTGTGCTGCCCCTTTAAGTGATTGGGTGGAGGGTGCTACCCCTTTAAGTGATGGGACGGAGGGTACTGCCCCTTTAGGTGATTGGGTGGAGGGTGCTGCCCCTTTAAGTGATGGGACGGAGGGTGCTGCCCCTTTAAGTGATGGGACGGAGGGTGCTGCCCCTTTAAGTGATGGGATGGAGGGTGCTGCCCCTTTAAATGCCTGCTGCTGGTGGCAGGCTGATTTGTAACTAGTGCATCCTAAATACGATGTGTTAAACGCGTTTGTCCTGATATCCACATCCATTATCATCTGATTACATTAGTTTCACTGTTACGTTTGTGCACCGGCCTGTACACTGCAAAGTAATGGGAAACTGCAAAAACAATTTAAGCATCAATCAAGGCAGCCAGAGAAGAAGTGATTTGCCATGATCATTTATTTCAAGGGCTGGGAGGATGTTAATCTGCTGACAGAACTTTGTGGGGGGAGATGTGACAGGGCGGTGTCAATGCGCTGATTTCCCTCCTCCTGCTCTATCTCTGTGAGTGGACTGACAGGCAGCTCAGGAAGGCAGCCAGGGTGTGATCCGCACTCACCCCTGATGCAGTGGCAGCAGCATTAATGGTTGGTTAGTGCAGTGTACAGAGCAGGCATCAGTGACACGCAGCTTTAACCACACCACATCCGTCTCTGACGGTTACTGTGTGAACCCTCTCACCCCGTGCCTCAGTGCCCCCACACCAGGGAAGGGAGAGAGGAAATGGCTTCGGCAGCACCTTCCCCAGAAGTGGCAGCCCCGTTGAAGGGCCTTCCTCAGCCTATCAGATGGCTGCGTTGGTTGAGCCAAGGCCCTCGACTGAGCCAAGCCCAGAGACAGTGAGCCCTCTGCCTCCATCCAGCACAGACACTGCAACCTGGAGCAAAGACACAGAACACTGAGAGTACTCAGCAGGTCGAGCAGCATCTGTGCAGGCAAAAGGTGCCAGTCGACATTACAGGTCGAGACCCTGCCTCAGGACCGAGAGAGAACAGGAAAGGTTGCCTGTGTATTAGCAGTAATTGTGCTGAGGCAGCTGGGTAATAGGTGGAACCAGACGGGCGGGGATGATGGGCAGGGTGAACCGGTCGGGGGGGGGGTGCGAGGATGGAACCGGTCGGGGGGGGTGCGAGGGTGGAACCAGACGGGCGGGGATGATGGGCAGGGTGAACCGGTCGGGGGGGGTGCGAGGGTGGAACCGGTCGGGGGGGGGGTGCGAGGGTGGAACCGGTCGGGGGGGGTGCGAGGGTGAACCGGTCGGGGGGGGGTGCGAGGGTGGAACCGGTCGGGGGGGGGTGCGAGGGTGGAACCGGTCGGGGGGGGGGTGCGAGGGTGGAACCGGTCGGGGGGGGTGCGAGGGTGGAACCGGTCGGGGGGGGTGCGAGGGTGAACAGAGGGAGAAGACTAGGTAGACGGTGAGTGTGTGTGGGAGGGGAGCGCCAGGGGGGTGGGTTACTGAAGTTGGTGCCACCTGTACCATTGGGTTGTGAGTCCTTCCAATTTTAGTTTTGCCCCCCTGTAGCACTGGAGAGGGCCGAGGGCAGACAGGTCGGTGTGAGGTGGGAAGCAAAGGTAAAATGACATGTAACCAGAAGCTCAAGGAGCTTTGACGTACAGAGAGATCTTGGAGTACAAGTCCACAGCTCCCTGAAAGTGGCAATACATGTAGACAGGGCGGTGAAGAAGGCGTACAGCACGCTTGCCTTCATCAGTCAGGCCATTGAGTATAAAAGTCGGGAAGTCGTGTTGCAGCTGTATAAAACTTTGGTCAGGCCACACTTGGAGTGTTGTGTGCAGTTCTGGTTGTCCTGTTACAGGAAGAGTGTGGAGGCTTTGGAGAGGGTGCAGGAGAGGTTCACCAGGATGCTGCCTGGATGAAAGAGTATCAGCTACAAGGAGAAGCTAGACAAACTTGTGTTGTTTTCTCTGGGGTGTCAGAGGCTGAGGGGAGACCTGATGGAAGTTTATAAAATTATGAGAGGCATAGATGGGGAGATGGAATCTTCTTCCCAGGGTGGAAGTATCAAATAAGGTGAGAGGGGAAAGTTTAAAGGAGATTTACAAGGTAAGTTTTTTTACACAGAGAGTAGTGGGTGCCTGGAACGGGCTGCTGGGGGAGGTGGTGGGGGCAGATACGATAGCAATGTTTAAGAGGCATTTAGACAGACACGTGAACAGGCCGGGACAGAAGGATACAGACCGTGTGCAGATGGGATTAGTTTCAATTGGCACCATGGTCAGCACAGACATGGTGGGCTGAAGGGCCTGTCCCTGTGCTGTACTGTTCTATGTTCAATGTGTGTGAATGAGAACTGCCCGTAGCCAGCCCCTCAGCAGATGTGAACTGGCGATGGACAGCCCACGTGACTGATTACAAAGGGCAGGGTTTGGTCTGGTTGCAGAGGGTGCAGGTACCCTGTGGCAGCCCTCGACCATGTTAGGGGGCAGGTCCCATCGGGGATTAACTGAGGGTCTGCATGCACCAGCTGAGGAAGTCCATTGGGCTAGGCTGACAGAAGCCAGTAGATCCGGTCACTGCACCAAGCTGGGGGATACAGTGACCGGATAAAATAACTTGGCCAAAGAACAGGAAGTGCCTTACGCAAAGGGAAATGATCCCCTCGGATGGACCAGAGGGAGGGACTGGTCTGAAGCAGAGACCGCTGTGTGGCTGCTGCTGTTCCCAGGTTACCTCATCATTAACCGTCTTGTGGAGACTGGGAGAAGAACAGGGCTTTGGTAACGAGGCAGTCATCGCACAGAATGCAGACAGTCTATGTAAATATCCCAGCCAGTCATGGAGAATCATTTCAGGTCTTTTTTTGAAAGTTGGTTAGGAGTGAGAACAAATTGCCATCAGTTTATCTCATTTAGCAGGTAATCACAGTCCGAGGACGCACTCTGAAATTGAATTTTAGCTGTTTTGAAGTGTCATAAATCAAAGGGTGCCTGTTGCGTGTTCCACAGGCAGCATCTTGAAGGATAAGTGGCAGAAACAGACCTCTCCGCTCTAATCCGCTCACCATCTCTGACAGACCACGCAGAGATAATGAACTTCTCATGTGCTTAAGAATGATGCAGGATGCATGGAGATTTTACTGACAGCTCTTAATACGTTTCTCAGCAGCTCCGAGAATGATGGGCTTTGTCTTAGTTATTTCCTCCTCTTTAAACCTACAGCAGAATTGATGGCCAGGGAAGATTCTGTTCTGGGGCGGTGTTTATGATTAATGCTGAGTGCCAGTGTCTGTCTCGAAAGCCTGGTGTAAATTTGCTGCATTTCAAATAACACGAGTTGCATCTTTTATACGGCGCTGTGTGAGAGATCACTTAAGCACTGAGGCACGGTCACATGCTGTCCATGCACTGGAAGGATTGGCCAGGACTGCGTGGGCAGGGGGTTACTGACTCTGTGTCCCTTCCCTTCCCAATCGCTTGGAGGTTGTAGCTGGGGAGCAGATTCCGGGCTCAGTCTCTGACCAGGGTCAGGTGTGGGGTAGCTCCGCGGGTAGCATTTACCTGCTGAGCTACATTTCACACCAGGTTCATGAGCACCTGGGCTAGACTAACTCCCATTTAGTCCAGAGCAGCGGGAGTTAAAGCATGAAGGTGTACCGAGGGATTTATTATAAATGGGAGGATATTGAGTGGTGTGGGGGGACAGAGGAGTGAGCATCCACAGATTCTTAAATGTAGCAGGACAGATCAGTAACGTGGCTCGCAAAACAGACAGGGTGCCCAGGTCGTAGGGGGGTCGTGCTGGAACTGTGCAGAGCACCAGTTAGACCACAGCTTCACTGTGGACCCTTCTGGTCACCACATTACAGGAGAGTTATGATTGTACTGGAGAGGGTGCAGAGGGGATCCACAGGATGTTACTGGAACTGGAAAACTATAACCATGAGGAACGGATACACAAATTAGGATCAGGACTAGGCCATTCGGCCCTTTGAACCTGCTCCACAATTTAATACGTTTATCTGTCTGCTGACCCATCTCTGTATGATAAATATTCAAAGACTGCCCCTTGAGGGAAGAATCACAACCCTGAGAGGTTACATCCCCTCTGTCCCAAGTGAGATCGCCTGTCTGCGTTCCCCACAGGCATGGAAACCACTCTCCACATCCACCCCCTCAACACCCTCAGCATCTTGTATGTTTCCAACTCCGGCGGGGACAGGCCTTGAGGGGGCTGGGGTTGTTTCCTCTGGAACAGAAGTGACGGAGGGTACTGGAGATGGATCAATGCTGAGGTGGTGAGATGGAGTAAATGGGAAGGATCTGGTTCCCTCAGCACACAGCTCGCAATCCCAGCCAGAGAGGTGGGCAAACTGCTTTCCCCAGAGGGTGGTGGGGGTTTGGAACTTGCTGCCTGAGACCCTCAGAGACCCTCGTCCCTTACCCAGTACCCGGGGGTGTCCTCAGAGCTGTGAGCTGCAGGGGCGACACGCCTAGTGCTGGAGGTGGGTCTAGGCTCCAGACCTCTCCATTGACCCGATTCTCCGACACACAGGGTAGTACCGGGGTACTCGACACTGTCAGGGGGGCAGCACCGTGCCCGAGGGGTGCAGTGCAGTACAGAGGGGCAGCCCCGTGCCCGAGGGGTGCAGTGCAGTACGGAGGGGCAGCCCCGTGCCCGAGGGGTGCAGTGCAGTACGGAGGGGCAGCCCCGTGCCCGAGGGGTACAATGCAGTACGGAGGGGCAGTCAGTATTTATTTTTAAGACAGCATCACTAAAAAGCAGATTATCCAGTCATTCTCATGGAACACAGTACAGCACAGGAAGAGGCCCTTCGGCCCACGCTGTCTGTGCCGACCATGATGCTGTATTAAACTACCTGCACGTGGCCGTACCCCTCCGTCCCGGCCTGTTCATGTGTCTGTCTAAATGTGTCCATAACACCACGATCAAATTTCTGAGGGGGATATACCA
This sequence comes from Pristis pectinata, assembly GCF_009764475.1. Lineage (NCBI taxonomy): Eukaryota > Metazoa > Chordata > Chondrichthyes > Rhinopristiformes > Pristidae > Pristis > Pristis pectinata. The sequence goes on along the minus strand of NC_067413.1, from coordinate 734,062 downwards.
GGGGATAGTGAGAAAGGTTTCCCCATAGCAAAGGTATCTAAAACCAAGGGCATAGGTTTAAGGCAGAGGGATTTTGAGGGGATGTGTAGAAGGATTTTGTTTGACACAGAGGGGGCTGGAATGCAGAAGGCACTGCCTGAGGGGGTGGGAGGCAGGGGCTCTCGGTGTTTAAGTCGTATTTCAATGAGCACCAAGGCACGGACTACAGACAAAGTGCTGGTAAATGGGGTTAGCATTGAGGGGTACTCTATGGTCAGCATGCACATGATGGGCCAAAGGGCCTGTTTCAGTGTTGTGTGAGATGCTGCATTGAGCTAATTGGCTGCTGTGCTTCCTACAAGGGTTGCAGTGCCTGGCACCCCCCCTTGGTTGAGAAGTCTTGGGGTGAGATTGAGTCTGTAAGGGCTACAGTGGACTCTTGCCCCAGTGCTGGTTTGGCAGATCTCAGAGCTGAGGAACGGATGTTCACCTCCTGACTGGGACAGTGTTCGGGCCATGGACCTGACAAATTGTTGTTGCAGGGAGAATGGATAGCCCAGTTGGGGGGCCGGAACTCACGGGTCTTTGTTTCAGTGGGGGTGCAGGGGTGAGGAACACGTTGTTGTAGGAAAACTACAGGGGGTTGGGAGTCCTCTGCCTCTTCTTCCTGTGAATGGGCAGGCTGTTGGAAACTCTGGACCTTGCAGCCGGACATCTTACCCTGGCTTTCCCTTAATTGCATTTAATCCGGTTGCACACGATAAATGTTTTGACAAATTGTGTTTAAACTGTGTTTGTAATTAGACCCTGTTCCTGCAAGTCGCTGCTGAAATTTTGTTTCCTTCAGGGCATTTTTAAAAAATAAATGGCAGCTGTGAAATGGAAATGGCACAATCTTGATGAGAGATGTTTCCGGAACCACTTTGTATCTTCTGTCACTCTCCCCTCTCGTTGCAATCTCTTTGGAGGAGGAACTCGCCGCAGAATGGGCTAATTGACATTTACCAGGGTAGATCTTGGTTGGGTCAGAATAAAATGGGTAATGCACAGTAGGTTAGTCAGCATCTGTGGGGAGATGGTCAGTCCTTCACGTCAAAGGCCTTTCACCGGAAAGGATTGGAGATGGGTGATCGAGGTTGAAACCCGTTATGCTGCCCTACTCAAGCAACCCTCCAGGCAGATGCAAACTGCCTGAAGGAGGCGAAGGAGATACCTTGTGGAGGTCCCTGACGCAGGGTCCTGTCACATTGTAGGGGCCTGACCACTCCTAATTCCCCCTGAGCAGGCCTAGTTGGACGATGAACACAGCAACTGAGCCTCCTTTGCCACAGGCATTGATCAGGTTGCTCTGTGGTGGTGGGCATGAGAGGGGGTAAGGTCACAACAGCTCATGCAGCATTGAGAGTTGGATCGATCCAGGGAGCATGGTGCAGGATCAAGGACAGAGAAAATCCTAGAGAAAGTGTCAAAGATGAATGTTAGTTCTACAGAGGCACTGAGTACAGGAGTTGGGACATCATGTTACAGCTGTACAAGACGTTCATGAGACCGCATTTGGAGTATTGGGTGCAGTCCTGGTCACCTGGGGAGAGGAAGGATGTGATTAAACTGGGAAAGGTGCAGAAAAGTTTCACAAGAATGTCCAGCGGGACTGGAGGGCTGGAGGTACGAGCAGACACCGCACAGGCTGGGACTGTTTTCTCTGGAGCAAAGGAGGCTGAGGGGTGACCTTATGAAGGTTTATAAATTCATGGGTGTAGATAAGGTGATTGTCACAGTCTTTCTCCCACAGTAGAGGAGTCTAAAACTAGAGGGCACAGGTGAGAGGGGAAAGGGGAAAGATTTAAAATAGACCTGAGGGACAACTTTTTCACTCAGAGGGTGGTGGGTATATGGAATGAGCTACCTGAGGAAGTGGTAGAGGCGGGTACGGTCACAATGTTTAAAAGATATTTAGACAGGTATTCAGATATTTAGGAAATGTTTAGAGGGGTATAGACCAAACAAAGGCAAATGGGGCTACCTCAAGTAGACAACTTGGTCGGCATGGACCAGTTGGGCCGAAGGGCCTGTTTCCATGCTGTGTAACTCTATGACAGGAAAACACAAAGCTGGGCCCAGCTCTTGGTCAGGAAAGACCAAAGCGGGTAGCAGACAGAGGAGCATTTAGGAAGCAGTGGCCTTAACATAATTCAGTCAGTGTTGAACTCGGCAGTGCTGTGACATCTTCTGGTTCATTTTTTGAAGTACTCCAGGACTGACCTACCGGCTGACCCTCTTCTGTTTGGTCTCCTCCTGTTCTGTCTCTGATGTATTCTTGCCTCACTGGCTCTCTTTATTTGCTTCTTCCATGAGATTGAGTGACAGTAGGTGGAAGGGAGTTGAGGGGTGGGGCAGGAAGGAGGGTCAGTTGGCTCTTTCCCAAACGTTATTCCGACATTGGTGATGGTGCAGGAGCTCTGTCTCCAGAGGGAATGTGTTGGTGGCAGGAATTGGATAGTGGGGCCAAGGGTAATGTGATATTCGGAAACTGATGTCCATGAAGTTCCTCCCTGATGTTTGTAGCCCAGCCAGTCATGGACAGGAACTCATGGGAGCTTCCTGGGCACAGAGCGAGTACTGATTCACTTGGGCAGTCTGGCATGATTAGAGGAGCTTTGGGGAGTGCTAACCAGAGCCTGTTGTTGAGGGAAGGGCTGGAACTGAGGGTGATGCTGATGGGGGCTGGGGAGGGGGTGAAGGACGAAGGGGGAGAAGGACGGAGGGGTAGGCCATTTTCAGTGCACTGGGCGATCAGCAAGTATGGCCTGTAAATTAGAAAGGACTGTAGAGGTGTTGAGTCCTGGAGTACTTTGTCTCCACACTTCCACATGGAAGTTGCCCTCCAATCTGCACACCATCCTGACTTGGAAATATATCGCCGTTCCTTCACCGTCGCTGGGTCAAAGTCCTGGAACTCCCTCCCTAACAGCATTGTGGATACACCACACCTCAAGGATTGCAGCAGTTCGAGAAGGCAGCTCACCACCACCTTCTCACGGGCAACCAGGGACGGACAATTAAATGCCGGCTCAGCCTGCAAAGCCCACATTGCTTGAATAAAAAAACTGTGTCAGAAGGCGGGGACTGCCTCTGTGGAGGTGGGGGATCAGCCTTCTACTTTGCTAATGAGGTTATTCCTTAAAAAGGCCAGCAGAGATCATGGACTGAATGGTGACCTCTGGAGCTGCAGAGTTCTCTGATTCAATTTGACTATTTTTCATCAATAATGACTGAGGAATGGTTAAAATCCAATATTCAGACGGTTCCTAAAGCTGGAATTTAACCCTGAATTTTAAAAATTGATGGCCTGCTGAGAAGCAACATCAGATAAGGTTTGTGCTGCTATCAGTCTCCATTAGACACACATGGCATTTATAAAACAGTGTCGTTGTGACAGGACACTGTTTGGTGTATTTGCATCTGTGTGGTTAAAGGGAGCCGCTGGTTCACCTCAGTGCGCTGGGCTAGGATCCCAACTCATTCAGCACAAGTCAGAGCACTCAGTTTACCCAGCAACCTCCTCTACTTCTCATTCTCTTGCTCTCCTGTTCCTGGCACTTTCCCCCAGGCCTGCATCTCCATAATGGCTGAGGTCTGATTGCAGTAATACAGGTTAGGAATATTGGGTGTAATGATCTGCAAAATGAGGAGGCTGTACGCTGACATTTACAGATGGTGGCTGCTTTGTTTGTGATTGCAGCACCTCTGCAATTTACTGTCCTCTCTCAGTCCCGATACACCTCCCTGTCATAATCAAATACACTCTCAGCCTCACAGCAGAACTTGGAAATAACTGTGGGCCTTCCCTTGCTGTCACTGGAGGCACGGAGACCTCTCAGTGTTGTTGGGCCCATTGTTTAGAGGCTCTGCTTGTCTGTAGGTGATGGTGTTGCCGCATCTGCCCGTTCATTGTGGGACTCGGTGCCAGTTCAGCTCCGGTGAAGTGTCAGAGGAGCCCTGGGTGTAAGCTTCTGAAGGCAGTCGCTTCTGTACATGGGCTGAACAGTCATCACTTTGTGTCTTGTACTTGTGTCTGCTGCTGCTCAGAACCAAATCAGCACCAGTACAGCAGTGACACCATCTGGTACAGAGAAAAGAGCACAAGGGATCAGGAGCTGTCTCAATAAACTACCAGAAACCAACCCCAGTCTGCCCTAACCCAAACCCCACCTTCCCACCGTCTGTCCAACCCACAGCTCCCCACCAAATGCCACAACCCCACCCTCAGCGCCCTCCAACAACTCCTTCCCACCCCACACCCCCATGCACCTTCTTAGGAAGTGGATTGAATGCAGTGATTTATTGCTGGGGAATTGGATGCAAAGGGAGGGGGGTTTTGCTTGTTGTATAGGGGCACTGATGGGATCACAGCTGGTGTAGCCTGTACAGTACAGACTTTGTTAACACACTGGGAGCAGCTCACAGGGGGGTTTACAGACGGCTACCTGGACTGGGCAGGGACATTAGGTTGTATCTGCTGCAGTGGGAAGATATTTCCTCCTGTGGGGAAAGCCAGAACTAGGGGTCATGGAGTGATACAGCACGGAATCAGGCTCTTCAGCCCAACTCGTCCATGCTGACCACCGTGCCTTTCCTATCTAGGTAGCTGCCTAAATGGCTTTTAAACATTGTAACTTTACCCACCTCCTACCTCCCCCTCTGGCAGTTCGTTCCATGTACCGTCTACATGGAAAAAATTGCCCCTCAGGATCCTTTTAAATCTTTCCCCTCTCACCTTTAACCTGTGCCCTCTAGTTTTAGACTCGCCTACCCTGGTGAGTCTAAAACTAGAGGGCACAGGTTTAAGATGAGGGTCCACCCTATCTGTGCCCCTCATGATTTTATAACCTCTATAAGGTCACCCCTCAGCCTCCTACACTTCACGGAGAACAGTCCCAGCCTGTCCAGCCTCTCCTTATAACTCCAGTCCTCCAGTCTCAGCCAAGTCATAGTGAATCTTTCTGCACCCTCTCCAGTTTAATCACACACTTCCTATAGCTGGGTGACCAGAACTACACACAGTGCTCCAGGTGCAGTCTCACCAACGTTTTATACACATGACATCCCAACTCTTGTACTTATTGCTCTGACCAAGCATACCACACACCTTCTTCACCACCCTGTCTACCTTTGTCACCACATACTTATCCCCCGGGTCTCTCTGTTCTACAACACTCCCCAGGGCCCTGCCATTCACCGTGTAAGTCCTGCCCTGGTCTAACTTCTCAAAATGCATCACTTCACACTTGTCTGAGTTAACTTCCATCTGCCATTCCTTTGTCCACTTTCCCAGTTGATCCCGATCCTGCTGTAACGTTAGACAACCTTCTCCACTAATTTTGGTGTCATCCGCAATCTCACTCACCGTCCCGACTACAGTCTCATCCAAAAAGCTCATTTAGATAACAAACAACGGTGGACCCAGCACCATTCCCTGCGGCACACCACTGGTCACAGGCCACCGATCTGAGAAACACCCCTCCTCCCAGCCCACCCTCTGCCTCCTCCCACCAAGCCAATTCTGTATCCAACAGGCTGCATGCCCTGAATCCCATGTGATCTCATCTTCAGGACCAGCCGACTAAGCGGGACCTTCGTCAAAGGCCTTGTTAAAGTCCATGTAGCCAACATCTACCACCCTGCCCTCATCAGTCCTCGTAGTCACCTCTTCAAAAAGCTCAATCAAATTTGTAGGACATCATTTCCCGTGCACGGAGCCATGATTTCTCAGAATCCCCTCCAGTAACATCCCCACCACTGATGTCAGGCTCCCCGGCCTGTAGCTCCCTGGCTCGTCCTTACAGCCCTTCTTAAATAAAGGCACAACATTAGCCACCCTCCAGGTCACTGTTTAGAACTAAGGACAGAAACAAGGCAATTTTTATCTCTCATTGGTTTTGAATCTTTGGAATTCTACAGATTACTGTTGGGTGGCAGTAATGGGCGGTGAAGAGGAGTTTGAGGCATTGTTTATTCCTCAACTAAAATGTCAGTGAACCAGATTATCAGGTCATGATCACCAGAATCTTGCTGTGACCTAATAGGCTGCAGCCTTTCCACAGTATGAGTACTGTCGGAGAAGGCTTTGGGAGGACTCGGGAATAGAGGACATGAGGGATGCAAGGCTGAGGGATCTTGGTGCCGGTCATGAAGGGGCGAGAGCTCCTTCACCCATTGGTTCCAGGGTGGTGAGGGTCCTGCTGTGCTGAGCTGTCACGGCCCGAGTGACCCTGTGTCAGCTTCTGGAGTGTGAAAGCAGCAGGATCAGACGCACGGTTCACAGTGACAGGTCACCACCCATTGCGCCCATGCTCCCCCCCGAAACTACGACCAGATCGTCTCATTTCTGTTCTACTGCCATCCGTTAATTAATGGAAAATGATATTTGCCCTTTTACTGCGGCTGACTTTGGTATTGGATTTAAATTGCATCTCTTCATCCATGCAACAGAGTGCCTCCTTCCTTAATTTACCTCTAATTTGAAAGCGTTTGTTGCTGGCATCGTGTTTGAGACAGGGTCACAGGGTTAACATGCATTACAAGCTGCAGGTTCTCTGATTCACTTTCAATGGTCTTAGGCTTTTAAAAACCTATTAAATAATAACGAGACTAGGTGCTGGATTGGATTGTTTTCTCTCGCTGCCCCCTAATTACTCAGGCAGTGAGTGCCTCGGTGTTCAGATTTGCTCCCTTCCTCCAGGGATCTGTATTCCCCATTGTTGGTGAGCACAGTGAAGCTACATCGGGAACGGCCGCACTGTGGAGTTTGAACAGTACTGTGGAGTGCTGCGCGATATCAGAATTGTTTGCCGATACAAGCTTAGAAATCAGCTAAAGCTCATTCGGGAACCACGTTTGATCCGTGTACACGTGGACTAACTGCGTGTGATGTGTGTCCAGTCCGAGAGAGACGACATGGAAATGGGCCATTTGGCGCACGAATCCGTTCTGACCATCAGCCATCCAATGACATGGATCCTACGTTAATTCCATTTTTATTCTCCCCACACTCTCAGCACCTCCCCCCACATTCTACCCCCCACCCAAACACTAGGAGCAATTTACAGCAGCAATTAACCCACTGACCTCCCGTCTTTAGTACGTGGCAGGAAACTGGGGCAGAGGGGGGAGTCCCACTGGGTCACAGGTCACCATGCAAACACCAGACAGGTTGTTGGAGCTGATGGTGAAGGTGCAGAGGGACGGTCAGGTCATTCGCCAAAGAAAATGGCCTCACTCTTGTTGGGATTGGCTCTGCCCCCGAGATACTGATCAATTCGCAGAGCTACCGTGGGTCCAAGAGAAGACGGTGATGTTGTCCATGTGCAGAGGCACTTTGACCTGAGTGCTGCCACTGCCTGGTGTTGGACCCCTCTTATGCACATGTCCTTCTTGATGGATTCAGCAAAAGGCTCAGTGTGACAGAGACAGGGCAGAGGAGAGAGACAGGGTTCTCTCCGTGCAGACAGGCTCAGTGCGACAGGGGCAGGGCAGAGGAGAGAGACAGGGTTCTCTCCGTGCAGACAGGCTCAGTGCGACAGAGGCAGGGCAGAGGAGAGAGACAGGCTTCTCTCCGTGCAGACAGGCTCAGTGCGACAGAGGCAGGGCAGAGGAGAGAGACAGGCTTCTCTCCGTGCAGACAGGCTCAGTGCGACAGAGGCAGGGCAGAGGAGAGAGCACCGTGCCTGACTCCAGAGCCAATGGGAAGCTGGTCTTTTATCCCAGCGCCACCTTTCTGCATAAACCCACACCCTTCAATTCCCAATATCCAAAGACCTATGGTAGGCAGGTCCAGAAGTTCGATCACATGGGATCCAGGGTGAGCCGGCCAGTTGGATACAGAATTGGCTCGGTGGAAGGAGTTTGCTGGTGGTCGTGGGGGAGACACAGAGGCTGCAGATGCCGGACTCTGGAGCAACACTGTTGGAGGGACTCGGCGGGTCAGTGGTGTGGAGGGTGTTTCTCAGATCAGAGGCTTGTGGTGTGCCGCCGGGATCGCTGCTGGTCCCTGTAGTTTGTCATCTGTATTAACAATATGGATAAGAATGTAGGTGTCGCGGTTGTGGATGACACCAGAATCGGTGGTGTGGTGGACAGTGAAGGTTGTTGAAGGTCACTGCAGGACAGGCTGGGACTATTTTCCCTGGAGTGAAGCAGGCTGAGAGGTGGCCTGAGAAGTAAAGTCTGCCTCCTATTGGCAGGGGTGTCTAAAACTAGAGGACAGAGGTTTAAGGTGAGAGGGAGGAGGTTTAAAGGGGACCTGAGGGGTATATATCTCACACACACAGGGTACTTGGTGTCTGGGATGAGCTGCCAGAGGAGGAGGTGGAGGCAGGAACAGGAACAACATTGAACCGGGACAGGGACTGGAATGAGCCCGGCAGAGAGGGAGGTGGAGTTAATGCAGGCAGGTGGGACTAGTGTAGATTGCCATGGTGGTCAGCATGGACATGGTGGGCCGAAGGGCCTGTTTCTGTACGGTACAACTCTGTGACTCAATGACCTTCCATCTCTGTTTTGAACAAACTCAGTGCCTGAGTTTCTTGTGCCCACTGGGCAGAGATTCCAAAGGATCCCCCTCCCCAGGTGAAAACATCTTCTCATCATTTAATCCAGACATTGACTGGAGTCCCATCAGAAGCCACACCACATCAAGGCAAAGCCAGTCACCTGCTACTGGCTGAGGTTTGGTCTCGAGGGTCACTGGACTGTGTAGCTCCAGTGTGTCAATGCCTGTGTGTGAGCTGGTGCCAGTGTGTGAGCCGATGCCAGTGCACGAGACAGTGCCAGTGCACAAGGAGCCAGTGCATGAGGCTGTGCCAGTGCTGGGATGGGTGAGACGCTGTGTGTCCAGGTTCTGCTTATGTTGAGTGTCTGTCAGCTTGATGTGCACTCGGCCACCCCAGATCAATCATGGTTCACACGTGACCCCATCCCGTGGGTGTTTGGGAAGTGTTGATCGGCAGTGCACCATTTGAAGGGGAGCTGTGGACTCTCTTCCTCTCTGGCTGCTGTCACTGTGTGTGTGTGGGATCTTGCTATGCAGCGATGGGTTGGCCATGTTGTTACCACAGAGGTGACTTGGCTTGACAGGCCTTGGGTCGTGCCACAGTCAGGAAAGGTGTGGGAGCTCCTTGGTGTGTCAGCAGGGAGCCCAGTGGAAGGCCTGGTCCATCAGCTGTGTGCAGACTGCGCAGACACCGTCCCTGCACAGACACCGTCCCTGTGCAGCTCAGACAAAGCCCCATGCTAATAAGAAGAGCAGAAATGTAATGACAAAAGCCTCCTGCTGTGCTGCTGTTTATTGGCAAGTTCCAAAAACCCATTGAGTTGTCGGACTGGTTTATCTAGCGTGAGATGAGAGAGTTCCATCTTCTAATCGTGCCCATCAGGAACAGCGCAGCTCGAGAGGTCCTGTCTTTTCTCATTATTTCAGGTATTCTAATGAGCACTCTGATTATTGAACGCCGCAGTCTGACTGGTTCAGGCAGATCAACCTCACTGGCGAAGAGCAACTGTCCCCAGACAGCGGTTCCAGCTCCCAGGGCACTGGATCCTCACGTCTCCCCGCTCCAGTCGACCACATCGGCCCACCCTGTTACCCCCACCTCACACAGCGGCCCACCCCCAGTTACCCCCACCTCACGCATCGGCCCACCCCCAGTTACCCCCACCCTGTTACCCCCACCTTACACAGCGGCCCACCCGTTACCCCCACCCCCAGTTACCCCCACCTCACACATCGGCCCACCCTCAGTTACCCCCACCCTGTTACCCCCACCTCACACAGCGGCCCACCCGTTACCCCCACCCCCAGTTACCCCCACCTTACACAGCGGCCCACCCCCAGTTACCCCCACCTCACGCATCGGCCCACCCCTAGTTACCCCCACCCTGTTACCCCCACCTCACACAGCGGCCCACCCCCAGTTACCCCCACCCAGTTACCCCCACCTCACGCATCGGCCCACCCCCAGTTACCCCCACCCTGTTACCCCCACCTCACACAGCGGCCCACCCCCAGTTACCCCCACCCTGTTACCCCCACCTCACACAGCGGCCCACCCCCAGTTACCCCCACCCTGTTACCCCCACCTCACACAGCGGCCCACCCGTTACCCCCACCCCCAGTTACCCCCACCTCACTCAGCGGCCCACCCTGTTACCCCCACCCCCAGTTACCCCCACCTCACACAGCAGCCCACCCTCAGTTACCCCCACCCTGTTACCCCCACCTCACACAGTGGCCCACCCCGTTACCCCACCCCCAGTTACCCCCACCTCACACAGCAGCCCAGCCCGTTACCCCCAACCCCAGTTACCCCCACCTCACACAGCGGCCCACCCTGTTACCCCCACCCCCAGTGACCCCACCTTACACAGCGGCCCACCCCCAGTTACCCCCACCTCACACAGCGGCCCACCCCGTTGCCCCCACCATCGAGGCAGGGCAAGGATGGTAGAGTGAAGGAACCGTGGTTGACACGAGATGTAGAATATCTTATCAAGAGGAAGAAAGCTTACCTGAGGTTTAGAAAGCAAGGATCAGACAGGGCTCTGGTGAGTTACAAGGTAGCCAGGAGGGAGCTTAAGAATGGACTTAGGAGAGCTAGAAGGGGGCAAGATGTCCTTGGCGAGTAGGATCAAGGAAAACCCCAAAGCTTTCTACACGTCTGTGAAGAATAGGAGGATGACTAGAGTGAGGGTAGGACCGATCAGGGATAAAAGAGGAAATGTGCCTGGAGTCGGAAGAGGTAGGGGAGGTCCTTAATGAATACTTTGCTTCAGTATCCACCAGAGAGAGCGACCTTGACATTTGTGAGGATGGTGTACGACAGACTGATACGCTGGGGCATGTCGACGTGAGGAAGGAGGATGTGCTGGAACTATTGAAAAACATTAGGACAGATAAGTCCCCGAGGCCAGACGGGATATATCCAAGGTTATTACGGGAAGCGAGGGAAGAGATTGCTGTGCCTTTGGTGATGAACTTTGCATCCTCACTGGCCACAGCGGTAGTGCCAGATGATTGGAGGGTGGCAAATGTTGTTTCTTTGTTTAAGAAAGGGAATAGGGGTAACCCTGGGAATTACAGACCAGTGAGTCTTACTTCAGTGGTGGGCAAATTACTGGAGAAGATTCTTAGAGACAGGATTTATGGGCATTTGGAGAAGCAGAGGCTGATTAGGGACAGTCAGCACGGCTTTGTGGGGGGCAGGTTGTGCCTCACGAGCCTGATTGAATTCTTTGAGGATGTGACAAAGCACATTGATGAAGGTAGAGCAGTGGATGTGGTGTACATGGATTTTAGTAAGGCACCTGTATTGTGCTGTAATGTTCTATGATTGAAGTATATAAAATTATGAGGGGTGTAGTTAGGGTGTACAACAGGAAACATTTCCCCTTCAAAGGGAGATAAAATAAATACATAGATTTAGTGTAAGGGAGAAGAGGTTTAGAGAGGTTTTGAGGGGACCTTCACCCAGAGAGTGGTGAGTACCTCACTCTCCTGGAGAGAGTGCTGGAAGCAGAGTCACTGCAAAATCGCCCAAGCATTGAAGTGTTGGGAGATGGGATTAATGCGGATAGGTGCCCACTGGTATGGACGTATGGCCTGTGTCCTTGCTGTATGACTCTCTTACTCTGTGCACAGATGCTCTGGTGATTATTACTTTGTTATGGGAGGATGGCCACCCTACAGAGGACCTTCATTGTCTGTGAGCAGCTTTGGATGTCCTGGGGTATGAAAGGTGCTGGAGGAATGGACGTCTTTGTCCTCTCCAATGGCAGGGTGTGCGCACCTTCACACAGCGAGTGCAGCGGTTCTTGCCATCGCTGACTTCTGAAGGACAGAAGGCGGTGGTCAGTAAATGCTGACCTTGCCAGTGATGCCCTGGTCACTCACTTGAAGTAGCTGGGTGCTGACCTCCAGACTCTCTCCTTGCTCCCTGGGAACGTGGTGCAGCGGAGAGGCCTTGTCTGTGCACGATTCTCATCTCCGACGGATGAAGTTATCAGTTGGAGTTGCCCAGCCGTGCAGTGATACAGATAATTTTTTGCTGTTTGTCTTGTGTAAAGCAATTGGCCGACAGCTTCCAGAGCTCAGGGAATGATGCATTATGCAAATGAGTATTGTATTTGCATAACCCTAATTAGGTAATTACTAATCTGTTTGCTATGAGATCAAGTATGTGTGAAGATGTATCATTCGCTATTCCCCGGCTCCCTTTGCCGATCAGATCTGAGGAGCGGCTCCTTTATGATAGGGTCGAATTTTGGGAGGGGTCAGGGTGCAAGGAGGGGCCTTGGACATGGCTCCTGTCTCTGTTGCTGCCTCTCTCCTGGCCCTGGTGCTGGCACAGCCTGTCCCTGTCCAGGTGGCCCCTGTACAGAGAGTGCGGAGAGAATCACTCAATCTGAGGGTGAAGACTCCACAAAGAGGAGGGAGATTGTGTGGCACACTTCACTCTCAGTCCCTGTAGGGTGGTGCGGCCTGGTTCACAACGCAGTGGTAATCACCCACGGCAAGGGATTCAAATTTCACACTGTTAAAGATGCATGGGAGGCTAGAGATGAACACATGGGGAGCTAGAGATGAGCACATGGGGGACTAGAGATGAGCACATGGGAGGCTAGAGATGAGCACATGGGAGGCTAGAGATGAGCACATGGGGGGCTAGAGATGAGCACATGGGGGGCTAGAGATGAACACATGGGGGGCTAGAGATGAGCACGTGGGAGGCTAGAGATGAACACGTGGGAGGCTAGAGATGAACACATGGGAGGCTAGAGATGAACACATGGGGGGCTAGAGATGAGCACGTGGGGGGCTAGAGATGAACACATGGGGGGCTAGAGATGAGCACGTGGGAGGCTAGAGATGAACACGTGGGAGGCTAGAGATGAACACATGGGGGCTAGAGATGAACACATGGGGGGCTAGAGATGAGCACGTGGGAGGCTAGAGATGAACACGTGGGAGGCTAGAGATGAACACGTGGGAGGCTAGAGATGAACACATGGGGGGCTAGAGATGAGCACGTGGGGGGCTAGAGATGAACACATGGGGGGCTAGAGATGAGCACGTGGGAGGCTAGAGATGAACACGTGGGAGGCTAGAGATGAACACGTGGGAGGCTAGAGATGAACACATGGGGGGCTAGAGATGAGCACGTGGGAGGCTAGAGATGAACACGTGGGAGGCTAGAGATGAACACGTGGGAGGCTAGAGATGAACACATGGGGGGCTAGAGATGAGCACGTGGGGGGCTAGAGATGAACACGTGGGAGGCTAGAGATGAGCACATGGGGGGCTAGAGATGAGCACATGGGGGGCTAGAGGTGAGCACAAGCGGTTTGGGGTGTGTTGGCAGTGTGATGAAGCTGCCGTTGAACCAGGTAGGAGAGGCAGGAGCTGGAGGGTGTATGGGATGGGAATGGACTGGAAGGCTTCTGGTGAGGGATTGGAGTTAGAGTGGGTATTAGATGGAGTGTGCATTCGCTGGGGTGTTATAGTCTAGCTGGGCATGTCGTTTGGCTCTGCATTTCACACACTCCCACATTCCTTTGTCTCTGTTCTCACTCTCTAACTGCCCCCATTCACATTGACCCAGTAACATTTACAGTTTATCCCATGGTCGCCCCGGTTTCACCCTGTCAGAGACACCCTCCCTGCAGCTTCACAAACTTCAGCTGTGAACAGGGGTCCCTATCCCGAAATGTTCCCTCTGTCTCCCTCCTCATGGATACGGTCCTGACCTGCTGAGTGTTTCCTGTTTATTTCGGAGGTTTCCAGCATCTGTCACTCTCCACATCTGCACGGTCAGGGCTCCCTGGGGTATCAGGTGTTTCAGTCGTCCCCCCTCAGTGGATCAGCCCAGTCCGACCGTCCCTTTAAGGGCAACCCACCCATTCCAGGCATTAGTCCAGTAGCCCATACACACTATCCAGGCAACCCCTCCATTGCAAGTACCTTCTCCGTGGAGACGTTTATCCTTCCAGAGGCAGTCTGTACAACTGGCGCAAGGCATTTCCCATTTTGTACTCAAATCCTCTTGCAGTGAAGGCCAACGTACCCCTGATCTTCACGATTATTTCCTGTACTGCTTTATGTCTTCACATTTCCCTTGAGATGTTGGTGCTGACCGCTGAGTGCCTTGTGCCTTGCTGAGTGCCCTGTTGGGCCAGTGTGGTGGGCACTGTAACTGCTCAGTGCCCTGCTGGGCCAGTGTGGTGGGCACTGTAACCTCTGAGTGCCCTGCTGGGCCAGTGTGGTGGGCACTGTAACCGCTGCCCTGTTGGGCCAGTGTGGGGGGCACTGTAACCGCTGAGTGCCCTGCTGGGCCAGTGTGGGGGGCACTGTAACCGCTGAGTGCCCTGCTGGGCCAGTGTGGAGGGCACTGTAACCGCTGCCCTGCTGGGCCAGTGTGGGGGGCACTGTAACTGCCAACCACATGAGGTGGGTCTGGGGGACCCAGGGAAGGAGGGGAACAATCCCGTGATCACCACAGAGACACAAGAGCTTCTGCAGATGCTCGATCACAAGGGAGCAGAAGTTAGGCCATTCGGCCCATCAAGTCTGCTCCAAAGAAAAGGAAAACAGAAAAAGAAATGAGAAATTGGGGGGTTGGGGGAGAAAAAAAAACTATTCTAATCCCAATTTCCAGCCTTATCCCCATATCCCTTGATACCCCGACTATTTAGATATCTATCTATCCCTTCCTTAAATGCCTCCAATGATCTGGCCTCCACTGCCGTACATGGCAAGGAATTCCACAAATTCACCACCCTCTGGCTAAAGAAATTTCTCCTCATCTCTGTTTTAAACCTGTACCCTCTAATTCTAAGATTGTGCCCTCTAGTCCTGGACTCACCCACCAAGGGAAACAGCTTGACCACATCTACTCTGTCCAGTCCTTTCAACATTTTAAATGTCTCTATGAGGTCCCCTCTCATTCTTCTGTATGCTAGTGAGTACAGTCCAAGAGCTGACAAACGCTCATCATACGTAAGCCCTTTCATTCTGGGAATCATCCTCGTAAATCTCCTCTGAACCCTCTCCAACATCAGCACATCCTTCCTAAGATATGGGGCCCAAAACTGTGCACAGTATTCCAAATGAGGCCTCACTAGTGCCCCGTAGAGCCTCATCAACACTTCCTTACTTTTATACACTATACCTCTCGAAACGAATGCCAACATAGCATTCACTTTCTTTACCACCGATCCGACCTGGTGGTTAGCCTTTAAAGTATCCTGCACGAGTACCCCCAAGTCCCTTTGTACTTCTGTACTTTGAATTTTCTCCCCTTCTAGATAATAATCTGCCGGTTTATTTCTGTTTCCAAAGTGTACAACTGCACACTTCTCAACATTGAATCTCATCTGCTACTTCCTTGCCCATTCTCCTAAACTATCTAGGTCTCTCTGCAACCTTCCTATCTCCTCAGTACTCCCTACTCCTCCACCTATCTTGGTGTCATCCGCAAACTTAGCCACAAAACCATTTACTCCATCATCCAAATCATTAATGTACAAGGTAAAAAGAAGCGGCCCCCAACACCGACCCCTGCGGAACACCACTAGTAACCGGTAGCCAACCAGAACAAGATTCTTTTATTCCCATCCTTTGCTTCCTGCCAACCAGCCAATGCTCCACCCATTCTGTTATCCTACCTGTAATTCCATGACCTCTCATCTTATTAATCAGTCTCTTGTGCGGCATCTTGTCGAAGGCCTTTTGAAAGTCTAAATACACAACATCTACCGCCTCTCCCTTATCCACCCTACCTGTGATTTCTTCAAAAAACTCCCATAGGTTGGTCAGGCAGGATCTTCCCTTCACGAAACTATGCTGGCTAGGACCTATCTTGCCTTGCACCTCTAGGTATTCCATAACCCCATCCTTGAGGATCGATTCCAATAACTTTCCCACCACTGACTTCAGACTAATAGGTCTGTAATTCCTTTTATGCTGCCTCCCACCTTTCTTATACAACGGAACTACATTTGCGACCCTCCAGTCCTCCGGAACCATGCCGGAGTCTATCGATTCCTGGAAAATTATCACCAATGCCTCCGCTATCTCTAAAGCCACCTCCTTCAGTACCCGGGGATGCACCTCATCCAGTCCGGGAGGCTTATCAGTCTTTAGCCCATTTAGTTTTCCTAGCACCTTCTCTCTAGTAATCTTAACTGAACTCAGTTCCATTCCATGAGACCTCTGACTAACCGGTATATTGCTGATGTCCTCCACAGTGAAGACCGATGCAAAATACTCATTGAGTTCCTCTGCCACCTCTTTATCATCCATTATAATCTCTCCCGCACCGTTATCGTTTGGTCCTATATCAACCCGTGTCTCTCTTTTACTCCTTATATATTTAAAAAAAACTCTTAGTATCCTTTCAAATGTTATCTGCCAACTTCCTTTCATAATTCATCTTTTCTCTCCTAACGACCTTCTTAGTTTCTTTCTGCAGGTTTTGAAAAGTTTCCCAGTCTTCTGTTTTCCCACTAATTCTTGCTTCCTTGTGTGCCCTCCCTTTTGCTTTTATTTTAGCCTTCACCTCTCTCGTTATCCACATTTGTGCCTTTTTTCCATTCAAAACCTTTTTTCTTGGAATATATCTGTCCTGCATATTACTTGTAGAAATTCCTTCCATTTCTGCTCCACCGTCCCTCCAGCCAGCTTACTCTTGCAATCAATTTGGGCCAACTCTTCTCTCATACCACTGTAATTTCCTTTGTTCCACTGAAATATCGATACACCAGCTATCAGCTTCTCCTTCTCAAATTTGAAACTGAACTCAATCATATTGTGATCACTAGTTCCTAATGGTTCCTTTACCTTTAGTTCCCTAATCACCTCCGGTTCGTTACACAGCACCCAATCCAAAACAGCCAATCCCCTGGTGGGCTCATCAACAAGTTGCTCCAAAAACCGTCCCGTAGACATTCCACAAACTCACTCTCCTGAGATCTACTGCCTTGCTGGATTTCCCGGTCCACCTTCATGTTAAAATCCCCCCCATAATTATCTTCACATTGTCACTCTGGCATGCTTTTTCTATTTCAAACTGCAACTTATCGTCCACTTCCTGACTGCTATTTGGGGGCCTATATATAACTGCTACTATTGTGCTTTTACCCTTGCTATTCCTTAGCTCCACCCATAAGGATTTCACCTCCTCTGACCCAATGTCCTTCCTTTCTATTGATTTGATATCATTACTGACCATCATGGCCACACCTCCGCCTCTGCCTACCCGCCTATCCTTCCTATACACCGTCCTGGTGAAGGGTCTCGGATCTTCGCTTCCCTCCATGGACGCTGCCCGACCCACTGAGTTCCTCCGGCACTTTGTGTGTGTTGATTTCTTCCACATCCTCTCCTTTCCCAGGGTCACCGGTGGGTCAGAGTCCGTTTGTGCGGAGGGAGGGAAGGGAGGGCATTGTGGTGGGGAGGAGGTGTGGTGGGGAGGGGATGGAGAGGGAGTATAGTGGGGAGGGGAGGGAGGAGAGGGGGGTGTGGTGGGGAGGTAGGGGGGTAGAGTGCTGTCTAGTGGGAGGAGGTGTGGTAGGGAGGGGAGGGGAGTGTGGTGGGGAGGGAGGGGAGGTCAGCTGTAAGGGGTGATGATGGAGTTTGGGCAGCTCCATGGAAACGTGCACTGTCCATCACTGACACCTCTGTCTTCCTCTTGACCTTACAGATGTGGAGGAAAGCTACGAGTTTGTCATTGTTTCGCTGACTGGCCAGACGTGGCACTTTGAGGCCTCGAGTTCCGACGAGAGGGAATCGTGGGTCCTGGCCATTGAGAGTCAGATCTTTGCCAGTCTTCAGTCGTGTGAAAGCAGTAAGAATAAGGTATGTGTGGGGCAGGGGATGCAGCTCACTGTTGGGTCTACTCCACCGCACGTGTCAAACTGGGAAAGGCCTGGGTGCCCTCCCTGGGCAGTGGGGAAGTTGGAGCACCTTGATCCTCGGAGCCATCGTCTGCCGGAACATTCGCCGCTCCCCTCCCTCCATGTAACCCCCAACTGATCCCCTGACCCCAGCCCCTAACGCAGGGAACCATTGTGTAAGGGGGAGAGGGTAGATTGCGATTCACATGCTGTAGTGACTGGAGATTCATGGAACTGTAGTGACATTACAGCACTGAGATTGCTCATTGCTGTCGTGGGTGTCGACCCATGGACAAGCCCCTCCTGGGAATCGGTCCTGAGCCCAGTGGAACCACACCGTCAACTGGCTTCCTGTCACTGAGACACCATCAGCCACAGCCGTTGCTTCCTGTCACTGAGACACCATCAGCCACAGCCGTTGCTTCCTGTCACTGAGGCACCATCAGCCACAGCCGTTGCTTCCTGTCACTGAGACGGTGTTGGACTGAGATTTGCTTCTGTCTTTGCCCCTTCGACCACCCGTCAAAAGCCTCGCTACCGTTCCTGAACTTCCTCACTACCTCAGAAGCAGTTTCCAATCCAGGCCTTGGATTAACTGACAGGCCACCACCTTACCCGGAGCAAACTGCAGAGGCTCCCACTGTCAATTCCCTCCCTCCCTGGACACAGGAACGTGCTGGAGGATCAGAGGACGGACAACACGGCACCATTCATTACAAAACCAAGTGAGGGATAAATTGAAACGTTTAACTTCAGTGGTGGGAAATGATTGCAATTATTTCTGGACCTTTGTTTGGAAAGGCACCATGAATCTGGCACAGTCCACACCGATTTGTATCTGCTCCCACCACCTCCCCTGGCAGCCCGTTCGAGGCACACACCGCTCTCCCGCTTCGTACATCTCTAAACTCCCTCCCCCCATCTTAAAGTTGTGCCTCTGGTGTTTGACGTTTCCACCCTGGAACAACTCTGACTGTCTACCTGCCCACGCCTCTCATTGTTTCCGAACCTTCTATCAGGCTGCTGTCAGCCTCTGATGGGGGCAGGGCAGTGGGTATTGTCTCCATGGACTTCAGTACAGCTTTTGACAAGATTCCCCATGGCATCTGATCCAGAAGATTAAGGCACACGGGATCCATGGAGCCTTGATTCAAAATTGGCTCGGCTATAGAAGAGAGAGAGTAGTGGTGGAGGGGATTTATCCTGACTAGGGGTCTGTGACCAGTGGTGTTCTGCAGGGATCTGTACTGGGACCTCTGCTGTTGGTGATGTATATAAATGACTTGGACGAAAATGTAAGTGGTCTGATTAGTAAGTTTGCAAGCAATACAAAAATTGGAGGAGTTGTAGACAATGAGAAAGGTTAACAAAGGATTCTGCAAGAGGTAGACCGGATGGAAATGCAGGCAGAGAAATCGCAGATGGAGTTTATTCTGGACAAGGGTGAGGTCTTCAACTTTGGGAGGTCAAATGCAAGAGGGAAGTACGCAGTGAATAGCAGGACCCTGAGGACCACTGATGTACAGAAGGATCTTGGGGTGCAAGTCCATAGCTCTGTGAAACACAAGTAGATAGGTTGGTAGAAAATGCATAGGCATGTTTGAGGTACTGAGTATAAGAGTTGGGAAGTCAGGCTGCAGCTGTATAAAACTTTGGTCAGGCCAAATCTGGAGTATTGTGTGCAGTTCTGGTCGCACCGTTACAGGAAGGATGTGGAGGCTTTGGAGAGGGTGCAGAAGAGGCTCACCAGGATGCTGCCTGCATTAGAGGGCATGAGCTATAAGGGGAGGTTGGACAAACTTGGGTTGTTTTCTCTGGAGCGTCAGAGGCTGAGGGGAGAGCTGATTGATGGATGTAAGGCGATGAGAGGCACAGACAAGGCAGACATTCAGAGACTGTTTTCCAGGGTGGGAATGTCAAATACCAGAGGGCAGAGGTTTAAGGTGAGGGGGGAAAGTTTAAAGGAGATGTGCAGGGCAAGGGTTTTACACAGAGAATGGTGGGGGCCTGGTACAGGCTGCCGGGGTGGGGGTGGAGGCAGATCCGATGGCAACGTTTAAGAGGTTGTTAGAGAGACACGTGAACAGGCAGGGACGGAGGGGTACGAACCGTATGCAGGCAGAAGAGATTACTATGGGTTGGTATCATGGTCAGTACAGATATGGTGGGCTGAAGGGCCTGTTCCTGTACTGTTCTATGTTCTGTTTCTCTCTGCCATTTTTCCACCCAAATTTACAACTGATCGATATCCTGCTGTATCCTTTGACAACCTTCCTCACTGTCCACAATCCACCAATGTCCGTGTCCTCTGCAAACTTACAAATCAGATCATCTACATTTCCATCCAAGTCATTTAAATATATCACAAAGAACAGAGCAGAGCCCGCTGGTGTCTCAGGTACTCTGTGGTCCGGTACAGTCTGTGGTCAGAACCATAGAACCATACAGCACAAAACAGCCCCCTTGGCCCACCATGTTGTGCCGTCCATCAAACCACCCTCACACTATCTAACCCTTTCCTCCCGCATATCCCTCCATCTCACATTCCTCCATGTGCCTATCCAACAAACTCTTGAACCTGTCCAATGTATCTGCCTCCACCACAACCCCAGGCAGTGCATTCCATGCACCAACCACTCTCTGGGTGAAATACCTCCGCCTGACATCTCCCCTGAACCTCCCACCCATAACCTTAAAGCCATGCCCTCTTGTCTTGAGCATTGGTGCCCTGGGAAGGAGGCGCTGACTGTCTAATCTAGATATTCCTCTCAATATCTCACGTACAATTAAGTACACACTGTGGTCCGGTACAGTCTGTGGTCAGGTACACTCTGTGGTCAGGTACACTGTGGTCAGGCACAGTCTGTGGTGAGGTACACTGTGGTCAGGTACACACTGTGGTCCGGTACACTGTGGTCAGGTACTAACTGTGGTCAGTACACTGTGGTCAGGTAGACACTATGGTCAGGTACACTGTGCTTAGGTACACACTGTGGTCAGGTACACTGTGGTCAGGTAGACACTGTGGTCAGGTATACTCTGTGGTCAGGTACAATCTGTGGTCAGGTACAGTCTGTGGTCAGGTACTCTCTGTGGTCAGGTACACACTGTGGTCAGGTACACTGTGGTCAGGTATACTCTGTGGTCAGGTACACTCTGTGGTCAGGTACTCTCTGTGGTCAGGTACACTGTGGTCAGGTAGACACTGTGGTCAGGTAAACACCGTGGTCAGGTACACTCTGTGGCCAGGTACAGTCTGTGGTCGGGTATCCTCTGTGGTCAGGTACACTGTGGTCAGGCACAGTCTGTGGTGAGGTACACTGTGGTCAGGTAAACACTGTGGTCAGGTAAACTCTGTGGCCAGGTACAGTCTGTGGTCGGGTATCCTCTGTGGTCAGGTACACTGTGGTCAGGTACACTCTGTGGTCAGGTACAGTCTGTGGTCAGGTACACTGTGGTCAGGTAAACACTATGGTCAGGTACACTCTGTGGTCAGATACACACTGTGGTCAGGTACACTGTGGTCGGGAACACTCTGTGGTCAGGTACACTCTGTGGTCAGGTTGTGGTCAGGTACACTGTGGTCAGGTACTCTCTGTGGTCAGGTACACACTGTGATCAGGTACTCTCTGTAGTCAGGTACACTCTGTGGTCCGGTACACTCTGTGGTGAGGAACACTGTGGTCAGGTACACTGTGCTCAGGTATACACTGTGGTCGGGTACACTGTGGTCAGCTACACTCTGTGGTCAGGTACACACTGTGGTCAGGTATACTCTGTGGTCAGAAGCACACTGTGGTCAGGTACACTCTGTGGTCAGGTACACTCTGTGGTCTGGTACAGTATGTGGTCAGGTACAGACTGTGGTCAGGTACACTATGGTCAGCTTATATCGGTGGTCAGGTACACACTGGTCAGGTAGACTGTGGTCAGGTACAGTCTGTGGTCAGGTACACTCTGTGGACAGGTACGTTGTGGTCAGATACACTCTGTGGTCAGGTGCACACTGGACAGGTACACACTGTGGTCAGGAACAGTCTGTGGTCAGGTACTCTCTGTGGTCAGGTACACACTGTGGTCAGGTACACTGTGGTCAGGTAGACACTGTGGTCAGGTATACTCTGTGGTCAGGTACACTCTGTGGTCAGGTACTCTCTGTGGTCAGATACACACTGTGGTCAGGTACACTGTGGTCAGGTAGACACTGTGGTCAGGTACACACTGTGGTCAGGTACTCTCTGTGGTCAGGTACACTGTGGTCAGGTAGACACTGTGGTCAGGTAAACACTGTGGTCAGGTACACTCTGTGGCCAGGTACAGTCTGTGGTCGGGTATCCACTGTGGTCAGGTACACTGTGGTAAGGTACACTGTGGTCGGGTACTCTGTGGTCAGGTAGACACTGTGGTCAGGTACACACTGTGCTCAGGTATACACTATGGTCAGGTAAAGTCTGTGGTCAAGTATACTGTGATCAGGTACAGTCTGTGGTCAGGTATACTGTGGTCAGGTACACTCTGTGCTCAGGTACACACTGTGGTTGGCTACACTGTCGTCAGGTACACACTGTGGTCAGGTACATACTGTGGTCAGGTACATACTGTGGTCAGGTACACATTGTGGTCAGGTACAGTCTGTGGTCAGGTATAACCTGTGGTCAGATGCACACTGCGGTCAGGTACACTCTGCAGTCGGGTACAGTCTGTGGTCCGGTACACTCTGTGGTCTGGTACAGTCTGTGGTCAGGTACAGTATGTGGTCAGGTACACTCTGTGGTCAGGTACACTGTGGTCAGGCACAGTCTGTGGTGAGGTACACTGTGGTCAGGTACATACTGTGGTCCGGTACACTGTGGTCAGGTACTAACTGTGGTCAGTACACTGTGGTCAGGTAGACACTGTGGTCAGGTACACTGTGCTTAGGTACACACTGTGGTCAGGTACACTGTGGTCAGGTAGACACTGTGGTCAGGTATACTCTGTGGTCAGGTACAATCTGTGGTCAGGTACAGTCTGTGCTCAGGTACTCTCTGTGGTCAGGTACACACTGTGGTCAGGTACACTGTGGTCAGGTATACTCTGTGGTCAGGTACTCTCTGTGGTCATGTACACACTGTGGTCAGGTACTCTCTGTGGTCAGGTACACACTGTGATCAGGTACTCTCTGTAGTCAGGTACACTCTGTGGTCCGGTATACTCTGTGGTGAGGAACACTGTGGTCAGGTACACTGTGCTCAGGTATACACTGTGGTCGGGTACACTGTGGTCAGCTACACTCTGTGGTCAGGTACACACTGTGGTCAGGTATACTCTGTGGTCAGGTACAGTCTGTGGTCTGGTACAGTCTGTGGTCAGGTACAGACTGTGGTCAGGTACACTATGGTCAGCTATATCGGTGGTCAGGTACACACTGGTCAGGTAGACTGTGGTCAGGTACAATCTGTGGTCAGGTACAATCTGTGGTCAGGTACACTCTGTGGACAGGTACACACTGTGGTCAGGTACTCTGTGGTCAGGTACACTGTGGTCAGGTACGCTGTGGTCAGTTACACTCTGTGGTCAGGTGCACACTGTGGACAGGTACACACTGTGGTCAGGAACAGTCTGTGGTCAGGTACTCTCTGTGGTCAGGTACACACTGTGGTCAGGTACACTCTGCGGTCAGGTCCAGTCTTTGGTCCGTTACAGTCTGTGGTCAGGTACAGACTGTGGTCAGGTACACTGTGGTCAGGTATATCGGTGGTCAGGTACACACTGATCATGTAGACTGTGGTCAGGTACAGACTGTGGTCAGGTACACTGTGGTCAGGTACAGTCTGTGGTCAGGTACACTCTGTGGACAGGTACACACTGTGGTCAGGTACAGTCTGTGGTCAGGTACACTGTGGTCAGGTACACTGTGGTCAGATACACTCTGTGGTCAGGTGCACACTGTGGACAGGTACACACTGTGGTCAGGTACTCTCTGTGGTCAGGTACACTCTGTGGACCGGTACACACTGTGGTCAGGTGCTCTCTGTGGTCAGGTACAGTCTGTGGTCAGGTACACTGTGTTCAGGTATACTCTGTGGTCAGGTACACACTGTGGTCAGGTACACTGTGGTCAGGTACAGTCTGTGGTCAGGTAGATACTGTGGTCAGGTACACTGTGGTCAGGTGCACTCTGTCGTCCGGTACACTCTGTGGTGACTAACACTGTGGTCAGTTACACTCTGTGGTCCGGTACACTTTGGTCAGGTAAACACTGTGGTCAGGTACAGTCTGTGGTCAGGTATACTCTGTGGTCAGGTACACTCTGTGGTCAGGTACAGTCTGTGGTCAGGTACACTCTGTGGTCAGGTACTCTGTTGTTATGTACACACTGTGGTCAGGTACACTGTGGTCAGGTAGACACTGTGGTCAGGTATACACTGTGGTCAGGTACACTCCGTGGTCAGGTACAGTCTGTGGTCAGGTATAACTGTGGTCAGGTACACTCTGTGGTCAGGTACTCTCTGTGGTCAGGTACACACTGTGGTCAGGTACACTGTGGTCAGGTACATACTGTGGTCAGGTACACACTGTGATCAGGTACACTCTGTGGTCAGGTATACTCTGTGGTCAGGTACGGTCTGTGGTCAGGTACACTGTGGTCAGGTATACTCTGTGCTCAGGTACACACTGTGGTCAGGTACACTCTGTGGGTCAGATAAACACTGTGGTCAGGTACTCTCTGTGGTCAGGTACACACTGTGGTCAGGTACACTCTGTGGCGAGGTTCACTGTGGTCAGGTACACTCTGTGGTCCGGTACACTCTGTGGTGCGGAACACTGTGGTCAGGTACACTCTGTGGTCCGGTACACTGTGGTCAGGTGCAGTCTGTGGTCAAGTACAGTCTGTGGTCAGGTACACACTGTGGTCAGGTACAGTCTGTGGTCAGGTACACACTGTGGTCAGATACACACTCTGGTCAGGTACAGTCTGTGGTCAGGTACACACTGTGGTCAGGTGCACTCTGTGGTCAGGTACAGTCTGGTCAGGTACACACTGTGGTCAGGTACACACTGTGGTCAGGTACACTGTGGTCAAATGGACTGTGGTCAGATACACTGTGGTCAGGTACAGTCTGTGGTCAGGCACAGGTCAGTCTGTCAGCTGATGCACTGTCGTCTGTATCAGGCCGCAGGAAACTTTGGCACTTGTAATGTTACTGTAATCACAATCATGGTGTTTGTGGAAACTCCAATCAACTGGCTGGAATTGTATGCAGGGATCCCGGGACGCAGCTCAGGGTGAGGGCTTTAGTGACAGGAGCTGAAATCCTTCCACCCTTTGCAAGGGATGAATTTACCCGCAGAAAACGTCCAATGGGACGAGGCAAGTGCATGTGATTCAGGAGGGGAAGGCAGTGTGGGAGGTGATGCATGTACGGCAGAGGCTGCTTTAGTGAATGGGACGTCGGTCAAAGTCCCCCTCAGGTGCCGAGGATCGGGGTCGCATCCAGTAACCTTTAGAACCATAGAACCATAGAACAATACAGCACAATACAGGCCCTTCAGCCCACCATGTTGTGCCGTCCATCAAACCACACCTAAGACTATCTAACCCCTTCCTCCCACATATCCCTCTATCTTAAATTCCTCCATATGCTTATCTAAGAATCTTTTGAACTTGCCCAACGTATCAGCCTCCACCACCACCCCAGGCAGCACATTCCATGCACCAACCACTCTCTGGGTGAAAAACCTCCCTCTGACGTCTCCCTTGAACTTCCCCCCATTACCTTAAAGCCATGTCCTCTTGTATTGAGCATTGGTGCCCTGGGAAAGAGGTGCTGGCTGTCCACTCTATCTATTCCTCTTAATATTTTGTACACCTCTATCATGTCTCCCCTCATCCTCCTCCTCTCCAATGAGTAAAGCCCCAGCTCCTTTAGTCTCTCCTCATAATCCACACTCTCTAGTTTCCTCTTTCCTCTGTTTGATGCAGTCTCGACTGGGAAGCCAGAGCGATGCTGTTGCCATCCAGTCCATCCGGAACGTGCGGGGAAACAGCTTCTGTGTTGACTGCGACGCACCCAGTGAGTATTGTGTTGGGACCGCTCTGGATTGCACTGAGGGCTCGTGCGAGCCTGTTATGAAGGATATGGTGCAGGAGGCAGTAATGAGGGACAGTGTGGGATGTAGTCACACAGCATGGAAACAGGCCCTTTGCCCCAACTGGTCCATGCCGACCAAGATGCCCCGTCCAAGCTAGTCCCATTTGCCAGCATTTGCCCCATAAACTTCTGAACCTTTCCAATTCATGTACCTGTCCAGCTGTCTTTTAAAAGTTGTCATCGTACCTGCCTCAATCACTTCCTCTGGCAGCTCGTTCCACGTAGATACCATCCTCTGTGTAAAAATGTTGCCCTCAAGTTCGTATTAAATCTCTCCCCTCTCACCTTAAACTTGTGTCCTCTAGTTCTTGATACCCCACTCTGGGAAAAAGACTGAGTGCATTCACCTCATGATTTTATACACCTCAATAAAATCTTTAGAAGTCTCCTATGTTATAACAAATAAATTCCTAGCCTGTTCATCCTCTCCCTATTGACTCAGTCCCTCAAGTCCTGGCAACCTCCTTGTAAATCCTTTATGCATCTTTCCAGTTTAATATCATCTTTCCTGTAGCAGGGCGACCAAAACTGAACACAATATTCCGAGTGCGGCCTCACCAGCGTCCTGTAGAATCTCACCATGACCTTTCAGCTTTTATACTCAATGCCCTGACTGATGGAGGCCAGCATGCTAAAAGCCTTCTTCACTACCCTGTCTACCTGTGATGCTACTTTCAGGGAACCATGTACTTGTACTCCAAGGTCTCTCGGTTCTACAACACTGCCCAGGGCCCTGCCGTTCACTGTGAAAGTCCTACCTGGACTTGACTTACCAAAATGCAACACCTCGCACTTATCCAAATTAAACTCCATTTGCCATTCCTCGGCCCACTTACTCAGCTGATCCAATCCCCCTGTAATTTTTGATAACCTTCCTCATTGTCCACTATACCACCCATTGTAGTGTCATCTGCAAACTTACTAACCATGCCTTGTACGTTCTCATCCAAATCATTGATATGGATGACAAACAACAATGGGCCCAGCACCGACCCCTGAGGCACACCACTAGTCACAGCCTCCAGTCCAAGAAACAACCTTCCACCATCCTCCTCTGCTTCCTACCATGCAGCCAACTGGGTATCTTCATACCTTTCAAGACATCAAGCACCACCTCTAGTCAGGGACAATGTGGGGCTGTAATGAGGAACGAGGTGGGGCTGTAATGAGGGATGGTGTGGGCTGTAGAGGTGGGGCTGTAGAGGGACAGTGTGGGGCTGTAATGAGGGTGGGGCTATAATGAGGGACGTTGTGGGGCTGTAATGAGGGGCAGTGTGGGGCTGTAATGAGGGACAGGGTGGGCTGTAATGAAGGTGGGCCTGTAGAGGGACGGTGTGGGGCTGAAATGAGGGTGGGGCTGCAATGAGGGATGGTGTGGGGCTGTAATGAGGGACGGGGTGGGCTGTAATGACCATGGTGCAGGACAACTGCACCTTGTGCCCCCTGTTGAGGGTTTGAGCTCCTGAGTGTTTGGAGAAGGTCAGTAGGGGTGCTGGTCAGCTTGTCTCAGAGGAAGCAGGAGTCCAGTCACTGGTCGGACTCGAACTGAAACAAAAATGAGTCAACAGACAATTTCCCTGAGCCCACCACGCCCCCAATCCCACCCTGCAGTCCTCCGGCACACAGTGGCACTCAAAGTCATAGCGCAATACAGCACAGATACAGGTCCTTCAGCCCAACCAGTCCATGCCGACCACGGTGCCCACCCAGCTAGTCCCAATTTCCTGCATTTAGCCCATATCCCTCCAGGCCCCGCCCCTCCATGTACCTATCCAAGTGCTTCTCAAATGACACTGTTGTACCTGCCTCACCCACTTCCTCTGGCAGCTCGTTCCATACACTCACCACCCTCTGCGTGAAAAAGTTGCCCCTCAGGTCCCTTTTAAACCTTTCCCCCCCTCAACCTAAATCCATGTCCCCTAGTTTTGAACTCCCCTACCCTGGGGAAAAGGCTCTTATCACCTTATCCATGCCTCTCCGTCTAATTCAGGCTCTCCAGTCCTGGCAACATCCTCAGAAATCTTCTCTGCACTCTTTCCAGTTTTAACCACGACTTTCCTGTAACAGGGTGACCAAAGCTGTACAAGTGCAGCCTCACCAACGACTTGTACAACTGCAACATAATGTCCCAGCTCCTATACTCAATGCCCTGACTTGAAGGCCAGCGTGCTAACTGCCCTTTCACCACTCTGTCTACGACGAACTCTGCACTTGTACTCCTGGGTCCCTCTGTTCCATTACACTTACTAGTGCCTTACCATTATATATATATCCAAGGATATTACAGGAAGCGAGGGAAGAGATTGCTGTGCCTTTGGCAATGATCTTTGCCTTCTCACGGGCCACAGCAGTAGTGCCAGATGATTGGAGGGTGGCAAATGTTGTTTCTTTGTTTAAGAAAGGGAGTAGGGGTAACCCTGGGAATTATAGACCAGTGAGTCTTACTTCAGTGGTGGGCAAATTACTGGAGAAGATTCTTAGAGACAGGATTTATGGGCATTTGGAGAAGCATAGGCTGATTAGGGACGGTCAGCATGGCTTTGTGAGGGGCAGGTCATGCCTCACGAGCCTGATTGAATTCTTTGAGGATGTGACAAAGCACATTGATGAAGGTAGAGCAGTGGATGTGGTGTACGTGGATTTTATTAAGGCATTTGATAAGGTTCCTCATGGAAGGCTCATTCAGAAAATCAGGTGGCATGGGATCCAGGGAAACTTGTCTGTGTGGATTCAGAATTGGCTCGCCCATAGAAGACAGAGGGTGGTGGCAGGTGGAGCGTATTCTACCTGGAGGTCAGTGACCAGTGGTGTTCCACAGGGATCTGTTCTGGGACCCCTGCTCTTTGTGATTTTCATAAATGTCTTGGATGAGGATGTGGAAGGGTGGGTTAGTAAGTTTGCTGATGATACAAAGGTTGGTGGTGTTGTGGGTAGTGTAGAAGGTTGCTGTAGATTACAACAGGACATTGATAGAATGCAGACCTGGGCTGAGAAGTGGCAGATGGAGTTCAACCCGGATAAGTGTGAAGTGATACACTTTGGAAGATCGAATTTGAAGGCAGAATACAAGATTAATGGCAGGACTCTTAGCAGTGTGGAGGAACAGAAGGATCTTGGCGTCCACGTCCATAGATTCCTCAAGGTTGCCGTGCAAGTTGATAGGGTTGTCAAGAAGGCGTATGGAATTTTGGCCTTCATTAGTCGGGGGATTGAGTTCAAGAGCCATGAGATGATGTTGCAGCTCCATAGAACTCTGGTTAGACCACACTTGGGAGTATTGTGTTCAGTTCTGGTCGCCTCATTATAGGAAGGATGTGGAAGCTTTAGAGAGGGTGCAGAGGAGATTTACCAGGATGCTGCCTGGATTGGAGAGCATGTCTTATGAGGATAGGTTGAGCAAGCTAGGGCTTTTTGGAGAGAAGGAGGATGAGAGGTGACTTGATAGAGGTGTACAAGATGATAAGAGGCATAGATCGAGTGGACAGTCAGAGACTTTTTTCCAGGGTGACAATGGCTAACACGAGGTGATTGGTGGAAGGTATAAGGGTGATGTCAGGGGTAAGTTTTTTTTTACACAGAGAGCGGTGGGTGTGTTGAACGCACTGCCAGCAGAGGTTGTGGGGGCAGATACATTTGGGACATTTAAGAGACTCTTAGACACATGAATGATAGAGAAATGGAGGGCTGTGTGGGAAGGAAGGGTTAGATAGAACTTAGAGCAGGATAAAATGTTGGCACAACATTGTGGGCCGAAAGGCCTGTACCGTGCTGTAGTGTTCTATGTTCTATCTTTTTATCTTCTATCTCCATGTTACAGGCAGCTGCCTCTGTTGTATCTCCAGTGTTACAGGCAGCTCTGCCTGTTGTACCTCCATGTTACAGGCAGCCCCGCCTGTTGTATCTCTGTGCTACAGGCAGTTGTGCCTGTTCTCACTTCCACCAAGGGTGAACATTCCCTGTATTCTCTCACAGATCCCGATTGGGCGAGTTTGAACCTCGGAGCCTTGATCTGTATAGAATGTTCTGGCATCCACCGGAACCTGGGCACTCACCTGTCACGGGTGCGTTCATTGGACCTGGACGACTGGCCAGTCGAACTGATCATGGTGATGACTGGGATCGGGAATGCCATGGCGAACAGTGTGTGGGAGGATTCGATGCAGGGGCTGATTAAACCCAACCAGGACAGCAGCAGGTAAGGCCCTGGTCCCCGGTGCAGGGAAAGCTTGTGTCTTGGGCCCTGAGAGTGTGTCTGGATATGTGATCGGTGTGTGTGTGTGTGTGTGTGTGTGTGTGTGTGTGTGTGTGTGTGTGTGTGTGTGTGTGTGTGTGTGTGTGTGTGTGTATACACACAGTGAGGTGTAACTCCTGGCAGTGGGAGCAGTTTCCTGTGGAAAGGCTGGAGGACTGTGTTCTTCCA
The DNA here is from genome assembly GCF_009764475.1 of Pristis pectinata. Lineage (NCBI taxonomy): Eukaryota > Metazoa > Chordata > Chondrichthyes > Rhinopristiformes > Pristidae > Pristis > Pristis pectinata. Next base: position 703,582 of record NC_067413.1, on the reverse strand, counting down.
CTGTTGTTATTGGTGGGGAGTTAATGTGCAGACACTGGAAACCTGAAATAAATACAGAAAATGTTGGGCGGCATCTGTGGAGGGAGAAGCCGAGTGAACAAGGCCGGAACATTGGCAGTTTGCAAATTGTCAGGCACCAGCTCTGAGTCTGAAGGTGTTTGGGAGATGGTGGCTGGGGCTCTGCAGTTCCCTGCCTCCCTCCCCTCAGTGACCGATGGACCAACTGGTTTAACCACCCTAACTGCAGCTGGTCCTTCTGGTACCTGCTCACCTGTGTGTGTGTGTGTGTGTGTGTGTGTGTGTGTGTGTGTGTGTGCACGTGCACGTGTGTGTGTGTGTGCACGTGCGCATGTGTGTGTGTGCACGTGCACGCGTGTGTACATGCGTGTGCGTGCGCGCGTGTGCGTGCGTGCATGTGCGTGTGTGCATGTGTGTGCGTGTGTGTGCGCGCGTGCGTGTGTGTGTGTGCGCGCACGTGTGTGTGTGTGCGCGCGCGTGTGTGTGTGTGCGTGTGCACATGTGTGCGCCTCCCTTTGGGGAGACTCCAGCAGCATCTTGCTCCTCAGTGACTGGTGTAAAGTCCACAATGAGTACATTTCCTTTTTGCCTCTGACCAGCCTTCCCACTCCGTTTTCTACCAATCTCCACGTCACTCACGTGTGGAATATTCCAGTTTGCAGAGGCAGAGGCATGTGGTTGTAGTTCAGGGTTGGCCGTAGACCCTGTTCCTGAGTCAGTGGCACTGAGTGCTCTGCAGTTTGCACACAGTGCCCTTGTGCTGCTGCTCTCCCTGTCGTACTGACAGAAACCTTTCAGGTCTTCCAAACACAAACTGATCAGATACTCCTCTGAGGCGTTGACTGCCTCTCTGTCCCATGTTCACCCCCTCCCTTCCTGGTGCTCAGTGGGGTGGGTTCTGGGTGTTGGATGGTAACCCTCTCACCTCACAGCCAGCTGTGGCTGAAGGGGACGTCCCCAGTACCACCACGCATGGTCCGTGCTGATGTTGTCGGTGTGGCTCATAGCCTGAGGACTGGTTCGTACATCTGAGTTCCACCCTGTCCCAGCACCCTGTCGGTGGGTCCACACGGAGTTAACCGTCAGTGAGATCTGCAGTGTCGCCAGGGGCAGCTTGGTCAGTTTAAGCCTCAAGAACTGCTCTCATAAAGGCCTGGTCCCATTAATCTTATCTGTGGCAAATCAATAAAGCTAGCTGTCTGAGTGAAGAGGTGGCAGAGACCTGTCAGGCTGAGTACCCGTTGCCGTGATGCTGAGGGCTGGCACCAAGCCAGGGAAGCCTTCCCTCCCACTGGAGGCTCAGTCCTTCCCTCCCGCTGGAGGCTCAGTCCTTCCCTCCCGCTGGAGGCTCAGTCCTTCCCTCCCTCCAGCTGGTGTGCAGCCGGCCCGCTCCTCACTGCTCCTTTCTGCATTGGGTTTGGGATGAGAAGAGGCAGTGAAAGGTTTCCTCAAAACTAACGCACGACCTGCTTCCCTGTGTAGTCAGTTCCTGCAGCCACAAACAATGACTGCTCACTCTCCTCATTTCTTGCCGCTGAGTCTCACCTTTGTGAATCATGCACGGGAAGCCCCAGAACCCCCACATCGCCAGGCTCCACTCTCTCAACATTCACACGGTATCATTAACGTTCCCTCCATGATCAAACCTTCCACACTCCCCCCACCCCCCCACAGTCCCATATCCGTGTAGCCTCCCAATGCCTCCTCACAGTGAATGTTCCAACACCCCCTTTGTGTCAGCAACAACCAACCTTCATGCCATGATGTACATCATTTATATAAACGGGAGAGTTGTGGTCCCAGCACCGATCCCGGGGCACATTACTTGGCAGCCAAAGGAACACTCATTCATGCCAACCGGCTGTTCCCTGCAGCCAGCCGATCTTCTGCCGCACGGATACGTTGCTCCGACACCGAGATTTTCCATGGTGTGGCACCTTATCAAATGTCTTGGGTGAAGTTGGGAGACGGAGGTAGGAGGTTATCTATCTGCTTCCCCCGATCCTCACCCTGTCCGGTGGGGATCTGCTTCCCCCGATCCTCACCCTGTCCGGTGGGGATCTGCCTCCCCCGATCCTCACCCTGTCCGGTGGGGATCTGCTTCCCCCGATCCTCACTATGTCCGGTGGGGATCTGCTTCCCCCGATCCTCACCCTGTCCGGTGGGGATCTGCTTCCCCCGATCCTTCCCCCTGTCTGGAACATCAGCTGCAAACAAACAAGAAACGGATGGTTTTTACATGAGAATAAAAACTAATGAGGCGATTTTTAATGAGTTAAAGCAGGGAACCTTGTAAATGCATTAAAATGCCAGGAGCTTGCACGGTCAGGCATTTGACTGCTTTTACATTCAGTTTTGAGTGATTGCTCGTCAGCTCTTTATATTCAGAGAGTTCTGAGCACGGTGAGGGAACACGTGTTCTACATGCCCAGGGTTCCTGCAGCCAAACCAACAGGTGGTCCAAGTGGTCCTTCAGGACAAACTTCCAGCACTAGGTGAGGCTAGCGCAGATCCCAGCGCTGCTTCCCGGGGTTAGGGGAGGAAAAGGTCTGTAAGAAGCAGAACCGGGAGTTGGCCATTCCGCACTCAAGCTCGTTCCAACCTTCCACAACATCCAGCCCACGTTTTACCTCAGCACCACCCTCTGCCCGAACCTCATCGCCCTTCATCTGTGGGACGTCCATCCTGAGTATCCTCAGTGACACTGTCTCCACAGCCCCCTTCAGCCAGAGTCCCTGATCACACCTACTGAGAAGCTTAGAGGGGACACCAGCCAGGGTTCCTGCCCTGCCCACTGCTTGTCACCCTGCTGCATTGTGTGTGGGCTAAAGGCTGGTCCTTGTGTGTTGCTGCTCTGTCCCTGAGAAGGAAAGTTGGCGCTTGGTGAATTGCTTCTGTGATGCTGGAGTTGGACATTTCCCCACAAAGTGTGAGGTGTCAGGGAAGGCCAGGGGGCAGGTTTATTGATCCTGGTGGCAAGGATCTGGCAGCCAAAAGGTTAATTGGTGCTGAGTAAATGAGAAGTGTTGGTATAATTTCACTGCAACCTCTAATGCAGATTGAAGCACAGTCGCTTTAATTATCGGAGAGGTTTCACTGTATTCCCCTGACAGGTGTAATTAACTGCAGGGAATGTTGTTGGTTTGTGTGGATGCCAGAGACCCTGTCTGCCCCACTACATTAGTCTTGCCCTCCTCATTAATCTCCTCACCTCTGCTCTCCGCTCTCTGTACAATATTGCTCGCCATCTCTCATCCTTTACAGCTGTCCTATCAGGTGTCGCTGCGCTCTCGGCCCCCTGGGCTAGGCAGTAAACAGTTCTGATCAGCAACCTCCACTTTGTCTCACAACTGATTTTCTGACCTGTCTCCTTGCGGGTGTGTCTGGTAATGAGGTCTGCGCCGTTAACCCTGTCCTGCCGGTCTCCAGGTTCCCTGCACTCCTCAGTGGTGGCCCTGCATCCTGACGTATCCACGGAGAGGCCTGCGTTCTGGGGAATGGAGCAGTGCAGGTCCCAGAGAGGGAGAGGATGGGGATCCCAGAGAGGGAGAGGATGGGGGTCCCAGGGAAGGAGTGGGGTGGGGGTCCCAGAGAGGGATGGGGGTCCCAGAGAGGGATGGAGGTCCCAGTGAATGAGGGGGTGGAGGTTCCAGAGAGGAAGAGGGATGGGGGTCCCAGAGAGGGATGGGCGTCCCAGAGAGGGAGTGGGGTGGCATGGGGTCAGTGAGAGGGATGGAGTTTCCTGGACCATGCAGGGCAATGTGTTTGAAATCGGTCAAGGAAGGGAGGAAAGGTAACAGGGGCATGAGGGAGGAGCTGGCCAGAGTTGACTGGAAGGGGACCCAGCAGGGATGACGGTACAGCAGCAATGGCAGGAGTTTCTGGGAGTAATTCGGAAGATGCAGGATCAGTTCATCCCAAAGAAGAAGCAGCTTTCTAAAGGGAGGATGAGGCAACCGTGGCTGACGAGGGAAGTCAAAGACTGCATAAAAGCAAAAGAGAGGGCAGAGAATATTGCAAAAATTAGTAGGAAGCTGGAGGATTGAGAAGCTCTTAAAAACTAACAGAAGGCAACTAAAAAGCAATAAGGGGAGAAAAGATGAAATATGAAGGTGAGCTGGCCAATAATATAACAGAGGAGACCAAAAGTTTTCTCAGATATATGAAGAGTAAAAGAGAGGCAAGAGTGGACATCAGACCATGGAAAATGATGCTGGAGAGGTAGTAATGGGGAACAAAGAATTGGCGGATGAACTGAATAAGTATTTTGCTTCACTGTGGAAGACACCAGTAACTTGCCAGAAATTCGAGAGAGTCAGGGGACAGAAGTGAGTGTAGTCACTATTACTAAGGAGAAGGTGCTTGGGAAGCTGAAAGGTCTGAAGGTGGATAAGTCACCTGGACCGGATGGCCTGCACCCCAGGGTTCTGAAAGAGGCAGCTGAAGAGATTGTAGCGGCATTAGTGGTGATCGTTCAAGAATCACTAGAGTCAGGAACGGTTCCGGAGGACTGGAAAATCGTAAATGTTACTGCAATGTTTAAGAAGGGAGGGAGGCAAAAGCCAGGAAATTATAGGCCAGGAGCCTGACCTCAGTGGTTGGTAAAATGTCAGAGTCCATTATTAAGGATGAAATTTCGAGGTTCTTGGAAGTACCTGATAACATAGACCAAAGTCAGCATGGTTTCCTTTAGGGGAAATCTTGCCTGACAAATCTGTTGGAGTTCTGTGAGGAAGTAACAGGCAGGATGGACAAAGGAGAGTCAGTGGACGTTGTTTACTTGGATTTTCAGAAGGCCTTCAACAAGGTGCCACACATGAGGCTGCTAAACAGGATAGGAGCCCACGGTATTTCAGGAAAGGTACCAGCATGGGTAGAAGATTGGCTGACTGGCAGAAGGCAAAGAGTGGGAATAAAAGGGGCCTTTTTCTGGTTGGCTGCCAGTAACTCGAGGTGTTCCGCAGGGGTCGGTGTTGGGTCTGCTACTTTTCACGTTATATGTGATGAGCTGGGTGACGGAATTGTTGGCTTTGTGGCCAAGTTTGCGGATGATACAAAGACAGGTGGAGGGGCAGGTAGTGTTGAGGGAGCAGGGAGTCTGCAGAAGGACTTGGACAGGTTGGGAGAATGGACAAAGAAGGAGGTTGACGGGTGCTTGATTAGTGAGGGTATCAAAGGTTATGGGGAGAAGGCAGGTGAATGGGATTGAGAGGGAAAAATAAATCAGCCATGATCAAATGGCGGAGCAGACTCGATGGGCCGAATGGCCTCATTCTGCTCCTATGTCTTATTATGGTCATAGCATAGAAACACAGTTCACAAGAAAAACATAAATGAATTATAAACTATACATAATCTTCACAAGAAAGAACACAATTAGAACAAAAACTCAAAGAGCATTGCAGTGCAAACTGGTCCCAGTGTTGCTGTACTGAGGTAGTGATTAGGGTTGTGCCGGTTGGTTCAGGAACTGAATGGTTGAAGGGAAGTAGCTGTTCCTGAACCTGGTGGTGTGGGACTTGAGGCTTCGGTACCTCCTGCCCGACAGGAGCTGCCTGGAGATGAACCTTGTCTGTGTGAGCCGATCCCCTCACGTTGTCACTCACTCATGGACCAAGTCTCACACCACACACCCTCAGCCCTCCGCCGATTACACACGATTAATGTTTGGTTAAATGTTAATCTATGGTTTCTTCTCGCTCCCTCCCTGAGCCACGTTAATTAATCTGCTTCTGTTCTGCATCCTGCCTTTTCACTCTGCTCCCTTTACCTCTCACCTTGTTAATTTAATTACCTAGCCCTTCACCTGGTCACCTTGTATTACTAATGAGATCTGTGCTACGGACACACTCGGAGACTCATTAATCCTCAGGAGCCCAGCGAGCAGGGCACGTAGTAGTTCTGTAATTCTTTCACGTGTGTTGTGTTATATCCACAGGGACTCGCCCCATTTCGAAACTCTCACTGGGGGAGGGGTCCCACGCACACCGACTGTCACTCCCCCTCAGCCAGACCCTTTCCCTCTGTCTCACTGACCTCATACAGTGACTGTGTGGTAATGATCTACGGTGTGCTGCAGGGGGAAGGGGGGAGCCACAACATCGTTACTGTTCAACAGCAACTCGATAAGTTGTTGGGAGCCCTGGGAAGAGGCAGGGGAGAGACTGGCTGCATTGTTCTTTCATAGAGCTGGCATGCACTTGATGGGTTGAATGGCCTGCTTCCTTTAACCATTCTGTGATTGACCCCAGGCTGGGATTCTGAACCCACCCACCTCCACTCCAAATCCTCAGCCCTCCACCCACCGTTGTTCCAACCCTCTGCCGACCAAATGTGCCCCCAACCCTGACCCACTCCACCCCCTGCCACACCCCACCCCAACCCACCCCCCACCCAACCCCGCTCCACCCCACCCCCTGCCACACCCCACCCCAACCCACCCCCCACCCAACCCCGCTCCACCCCACCCCCTGCCACACCCCACCCCAACCCACCCCCCACCCAACCCCGCTCCACCCCACCCCCTGCCACACCCCACCCCAACCCACCCCCCACCCAACCCCGCTCCACCCCACCCCCTGCCACACCCCACCCAACCCCGCTCCACCCCACCCCCTGCCACACCCCACCCCAACCCACCCCCCACCCAACCCCGCTCCACCCCACCCCCTGCCACAGTCTGCCCCGCCCCATCCTGCCCCGCCCCAACCCACCCCGCCCCACCCCCAACCCCGCCCCATCCTGCCCCACCCCCACCCACCCCGCCCCACCCCCAACCCCGCCCCATCCTGCCCCGCCCCAACCCACCCCGCCCCACCCCCAACCCCGCCCCATCCTGCCCCACCCCCACCCACCCCCAACCCCGCCCCATCCTGCCCCACCCCCACCCACCCCGCCACACCCCACGCTGCCCCAGCCCCCAACTCAACCACACCCTGCCCTCCCCACCCCGCCACACCCCGTTCCAACCCCACCCCATCCCCGACCCCTGCCACCCCCGCCCCACCCCCCAACCCCACCCCATCCTGTCCCGCCCCACCCCACCACCCGCCACACCCCCCACCCCCGCCCCACCCCCAACCCCACCCCATCCCCGACCCCTGCCACCCCCCGCCCCACCCCCCAACCCCACCCCATCCTGTCCCGCCCCACCCCACCACCCGCCACACCCCCCGCCCCATCCCCATCCCCATCCCCCCACACCCCGCCCCACCCCCAGCCCCACCCCAACCCCAACCCCACCCAATCCCGCCCCATCCTGCCGTGCCCCCACCCCCCACCACACCCCTCCCCACCCCACCCCCTGCCACACCCCGCCCCACCCCAAACCGCCTGATCCTGTGCTGTACTGACCACAGGGCCTGATCCTGTGCTGTACTGATCCACCTTCCGTGTTCTGTGTAAGGCAGAAACATTCACAGCCACCATCAGCGTGCTGTGGATCCATCTCACCCCTCTGGATATTGGGGACGTCCCAGGAGACAGGTTCAGGCCAGTGTCACTCACCCTGTGTCACGTGAAGCAGCTGAGGACACCGGACACACCAGGTACTGTGGGGTCTGGTGACATCCCAGTGGTAGCACTGAGGACTGTGCCTCCAACCACCCTGTTCCAGTACAGGGTCAACACTGGCATCCCCCTCAGTGAGGAGAACTGCCCAGGTAGGTCCTGTTCAAAAAGAGCAGGACCAATGACCAATCCAATCCAGCCAGTTACCCCCCCACCTCTCGGTCAGTCTCCTCTTGGCCGTCAGCAGAGTGCCAGGAGCTGTCGTCAACAGTTTGCCTGGCAGCTCGGACTCACCAGTGACCTGTTCACCAGTTCTCCTGACTCCGTCACCGGCTGGGACCAAACATGGGTCAAAGAGCTGGGATCCAGAGCAGAGGTGAGAGTGAGTGCTCAGCATCAGGGGAAGGTGACTGGGTGTGGCACCAAGGAGCCGGTGGGCATCAAAGGGTTAAACACCAGCGCTGGAGCCAGGCCTGACACAGGGGATGGTGGATGTGGTTGTTGCAGCTCAGTCACCCCAGCCTGGGTTCCTCGGGGCAGTGTCCTGCACCCAACCATCTTCAGCTGCTCCATCAGTGACCTTGCATCATATGGTCAGAGGTGAGAAGGTTGCTGATGGTCGTACAATGTCCAGTTGTGCAGTTGCTTGGCAAATGAAGCAGCTCATGTTGGTATTGGTTTATTACTGTCACTTGTACTGAGCTGCAGTGAAAAACTTGTCCTGCACACCGATCGTACAGATCAATTCATTACACAGTGCATCGAGGTAGGACAGGGTAAAAACAATACAGAATGCAGAATAAAGTGTAACAGCTGCAGGGCAATGCAGTGCAGGCAGACAATAAAGTGCAAGGCCATAATGAGGTAGATTGTGAGGGTAAGGGTCCATCTATCATATAACGGAACCATTCAATAGTCTTATCACCGTGGGCTAGAAGCTGTCCTTGAGCCTGGTGGTATGTGCCCTCAGGCCCCTGTACCTTCTGCCTGATGGGAGGGGGGAGAAGAGAGAATGACTCGGGTGCGTGGGGTCTTTGATTATGTTGGCTTCTTCACCAAGGCAGCGAGAGGTCCAGGCAGAAGGCAGTGAGAGGTACAGATGTATATCTGACCCAGGCAGGGTTCAGGCACAGGCTGAAGTAACATTCCTGCCATCACCAGCACACAGTGGCTGCACTGTGCACCGTTTACACAATGCACTGCAGTTATTCACCCAACAAACTCCGACAGCACCTCCCAAACCACCACCTCTCTCACCAACAGTGATGAGGGCAGCCGGTGCAGGGGAATCCCTGTTTCCCTCTGAACTGTACATTTTAAACGCTCCAAGTTTGAACTTTTAAACAGATTGGCAGACAGCACGGGGGATGGAGACTGTGGAGGGCTGTGTGTGTAACAGTGCTCTGCTGGGACATCTATAGTACGCTGCATGTTCCTGCATGTGCATTTGGGATGTGTATGTCGCCAGCGAATCTGTAGACTTCTAACACTTGTTAGTCCTTGGCTCTTCCCTTGCACTTGACGTAGTCTATCAAATCTGATCAGTTATTGAATGATTTAGGTGGAAACTTCACTAAGACTGCGGAGTATCTTGTGTTATCGATCGGGCTGCTTAGCATCAGTGATTGGCTGAGTCTCGGCATAGCAGGTGAGGGCTTCACGGAGCTGGCAGCAGCTCAGTCTCGGGAGCAGCGAGTCCCTGTGGGCTACTGGTAACGTACACTCACAGTCTCATTCCAATTCCATTCACATTAAAAAGCTCATAGCAAAGAGGGCAGCAACGGAAAGTGATTTGTGTTTCCCTATTAAAATGTGTTAGGAACTAATTAATCAGTAGTTATGGCACTTCCCAAAACCCAGCCTTTGGAATGACTCCAGTCAGCGAAGTGAAGCTTGATATTAATTCTAATTATAGGCTCCCTTTAGCTGAGGGCTGTGTGCTGCCGGAGTTACAGGCTGGACCCTTAAAGGGACAGTAATCAAAAAGCAAACAGTTGCAAATGCTGGCAATGTGAAATAGTTTGGACAACTCCGGCAAGGTCTGTGTAGAAAGGAATAGGGTTAACATCTCAGCTAAGTCACCTTCCATCAGAGCTGGGACAAGCTTGTTTTACTTTGCACGAGGTGGGAGAGGGGAAGAGCAGAGGGAACTGCGGCCGGTTAATGCAACAGGTTGGTGACTCTCCCGGGAATCCCCGCAGGCTGGCTGTTCCTGATCCGAAGATTGGGTTCTGTTCTCCGGGCTCCTGCCCTCAGATCCGACTAAATGTGGTTAGATCCTGTACGGACCCTGTCGTGGGTACCCATCCTGCCAATGGATGTGGGGGGTTGTGCAGAGGGAGCAATGGGCCTTCTCTGCTGAGGTGGAGGGGATGAAGTTGGCCTCAGAGATGAAGTGGAGGGCAGTGATCACTGCTGCTTCACTGTCCGTGAGCTGTGTGTCGGGTGTGAGGTGGGGATGTCCAAACACCTTTCCCCTCCGGTGTCCAGAGGTGTGTTGGTGCACGCAGTCCAGCACCTTGCTGCCCTGTGAGATGTGCAAGTGGTGCACATGTTCCAGGTGAACCTTCACTGGCGGGGGCAGTGGTGCGGAGCGGGCGCAGGGGTGCAGAGTGGGGGTGGGGATGCGGGGTGGGGGAGGGGGTGCGGAGTGGGGGAGGGGTGCGGAGTGGGGGAGGGGATGCGGGGTGGGGGCAGGGGTGTAGAGCAGGGGAGGGGGTGTGGAGTGGGGGCGGCGGTGCAAGCCCGTTGTTTTAAAACACAGTGTAAGGCCATTTTCTGGGTCCCTGCCATGTTCTGGATACCCTGCCGTGTTCTGTGTACCTCTGCCGTGTTCTGGATACCCTGCCATGTTCTGTGTACCCTGCCGTGTTCTGGATACCCTGCCGTGTTCTGTGTACCTCTGCCATGTTCTGTGTACCCTGCCGTGTTCTGTGTACCCTGCCGTGTTCTGGACACCCTGCTGTGTTCTGGGTACCCTGCCATGTTCTGGATACCCTGCCGTGTTCTGTGTACCTCTGCCATGTTCTGTGTACCCTGCCGTGTTCTGGGTACCCTGCCGTGTTCTGGATACCCTGCCATGTGTGAGCCCAGCAGAGGACAGTCCTGGCCTACACAACCTCTCCTTGTAACTCTGGCCCCCATTGGTACAGGTAGGTTGTTTCATGATAAGTAAAGAGTGACTGGTGAGTGGGATGTGTGGGAACAAGCAGGAGGAGAGCGAGTGACCAACTCCTGCTCCCATCTCACAGATATCACTGGTGACCGGGCTCAGGAATGGGTACAGACTCCCTCCCTGAAGGCCATCACTGAGGTGGCTGGCTTAGTGAGACAACCACAGCCGTCCCAAGCTGCCCTGCTGGAGTTTTTTCTTCCTTCTCTGGCAGAGCTGATCCCTGGTGTTCCTTCGTGTCTGGCCCTTCATCTGGCAGACTTGGCAACGTATCCTCGGCAGCCTGCTGTGCTGTGTCCTGAAAGGGTTAATTATGTAATGACATTGATAAGTGGAAGGGTGGTCTCGGAGGGGCTGTGTGTTGTGAGGCAGTATCAGGCCAAGCCTCTGTCAGTCACTCATTCAGACAACAGGACAAGCAGCCTGGCGTCTGTAAACCTTATCAGTGAATGCAGAGGGTCAGAGGTTGGCTGAGCACTGAGCATGCTCCTGCATGGCCATCATTCAGTGTATTGATTCCATTTGTGAGACAGATCCTGATGGATAAGAGTTATGAAGCGAGATGGATTTCTTTTTGTCAACAGTGACTTGGACAGTGTGGGTGTATTATTCTGCCCGATCGATTCTGCGCTCCCTTGGGCGGTTAACAGCGGGAGGCTTTGTGAGTGGCACCTCGAACGCACGAGACAAGTGCCGTGCGGACTTGGAAGCTGCTGATAAAATGCTCAGCTCCGCTTTGTCAGGGTGATGGCGGAGATCACACCGCCACACTCCACTCAATCACTGACCTTTACAGCCTCTCCAAGTTTAACTCCTCTTTGTCATTGCCTCCCAAACATCAGGGCCAATGAAGACGCCCGTGGTACCGGCAGTCCTGGGGGCTGAGACCACCACAGCAGCACCGTCCCCGGCACATGCCCCTCTCAACCGTCACCGTCAGACCAGGGGGTCTCCCTGCTTCAGTGAGGAGTGTGGGAGGGCGTGCCGGGAGCACCAGGCATGTCCACCCGGTGAAGCCGCCACCCAGGACAATACCGTGCCCCGAACAGCGAGTTACTGAGCGAATCCTGAGTCCATCCAATCAGATGAAAGCTCTGCAGTCCGCCAACATCGCTGTGAACGGTGGGACAATGAAACATCTAACGGGAAAAGGTGGGCAGGGACGTCTCCAATCTCAGCGATGCTCACTCCCAGCGTGTGTGTGCTGGAGACATGGAGCACCACAGGGCCTGATCCTGTGCTGTACTGACCACAGGGCCTGATCCTGTGCTGTACTGATCTACCTTCTGTGTTCTGTGTAAGGCAGAAACATTCACAGCTGCATTCAGCATGCTGTGGATCCATCTCACCCCTCCGGAGATTGGGGACATCCCAGGAGACAGGTTCAGGCCAGTGTCACTCGCCCTGTGTCACATGAACCAGCTGAGGACACCGGACAAACCAGGTACTGTGGGGCCTGGTGACATCCCAGTTGTGGCACTGAGGACGTGTGTCCCAGGGCGAGCTGTGCCTCCAACCACCCTGTTCCAGTACAGGGTCAACACTGGCAACCCCCCCCCCCCCCCCCCGGGGGGAGAACTGCTCAGGTAGGTCCTGTTCACAAAGAGCAGAACCAATGATCAGTCCAATCCAGCCAGTTACCCCGCCCCCGTCAGTCTCCTCTTGGCCGTCAGCAGAGTGCCGGGAGCTGTCGTTGATAGTTTGCCTGGCAGCTCGAACTCACCGGTGACCTGTTCACTGGTGCCCAGCATGGGTTTCACCAGGACCGCTCGGCTCCTGACTCCGTCACCGGCTGGGACCAAACATGGGTCAAAGAGCTGGGATCCAGAGCAGAGGTGAGAGTGAGTGCTCAGCATCAGGGGAAGGTGACTGGGTGTGGCACCATGGAGCTGGTGGGCATCAAAGGGTTAAACACTCCAGTGTGGGAGTCAGACCTTGCACAGGGGAAGGTGACTGGGTGTGGACCCATGGAACCGGGGTAACCCAGAAGGCAGTGGGGATCACCCACACCTCACACAGAGGGAGCTGGTTGTGGGTGTTGGAGGTCGGTCATCCCAGCCCCAGGACATGACTGCAGGAGCTTCTCAGCATTGTTACCAACGCCTGCCCGTCTGCAGCTGCTTTACCAAAGACCTTTCCTCTGTAAGGAATGTGTGCTGATGACTGCCCAGTGTTCAGTTCTCCTCACACTGCAGACTGAGTCGGTGCATCGAGGGCAGGAGAGTGTTGAGTAATGTTGGTGCAGCTCAAATGCCAGGCAATGAATATCTCTGGCTGACCACCGCCTGATACCCCAACGGCTCTGCTCAAGGCCCCAGGAGGACGCAGAGAGCTGTAGACACAGCCTAGCCCATCACACAAACCAGCCTCCCCTCCACTGACTCCGTCTCGACTTCCTGCTGCCGCAGGAAAGCAGCCGACAGAATTAACGGCCCCTCCTACCGTGGACATTCTCTCTTCTCCCCTCTCCTCGGGCAGAAGATACAAAAGCTTGTGACCACCTACCACCAGGCTCAGGAACAGCTCTGTCCCGCTGTTCCTGAGCCTTGAACAGCCTGAACTCTTGAACAAACCTCTCACGTGCTAAAGATGAACCTTGATCTCCCAGTCTACCTCGTCATGGCCCTTGCACCTTATTATCTGCCTGCACTGCACTCTCTCTGTAACTGTAACACTGTATTCTGCATTCTGCTTTCCCTTCTACGACCTTGACATATGGAGTGATCTGTCGGGATGGCACGCACACAGCCTTTCACTGTCTCAGTACATGTGACATTAATAAACCCAATACCAGCTCCCACTGTATAACCCAGAGCTGGGTGTGCTGCAGCAAGTGGCCCACCTGCTGAGTGCTCGGAGCATTTCCCTGTTGAGGTGGAGCTCTCCACTCGCATGGATGAGTTCAGCTTCAGCAACAGCAGCGAGCTGCTTCAATAACCAGCTCAGAACCAGCTTCAGGAGTTGGGGATGGGCCATAACTGCCGGACTAGCCTGCGGGGAGCTGAAGAACTGGGTCAGCACTGGGATAACTGCTGGACTAGCCTGCGGGGAGCTGAAGAACTGGGTCAGCACTGGGGGAGACAGTGTTTGACCAGCTGAGTGTAACCAAGGGTCACAGTTCAGGAAGCCCATGGCAACACTCAGTGCAGGTGTGGAAGCAGGAGCTGGGTAACGTGCCCTCCGTGCCTCCCACCCAGTACTCTCAAAGGCATTTGGTGAACGCCATGTCAAAGGTTATTGCAGAAAGTAACAGCTCACAGTGCAGCCAGTAACATTGGAAAAGAGAGAACGTTGGCTGGCTAGTTCAGGATAATGAGTGTGTTCGATCTCGGGTCAGTGAGTGTGTCAGGGATCAGTCGATGAGTGTGTCAGGGATTGGTCAGTGAGTGTGTTCAATCTTGGGTCGGTGAGTGTGTCGGGGATTGGTTGGTGAGTGTTCGATCTCAGGTTGGTGAGTGTGTCAGGGATCGGTTTGAGTGTGTCAGGGATCAGGCAGTGAGTGTGTCGGCAATTGGTCAGTGAGTGTGTTCGATCTCGGGTCGGTGAGTGTGTCGGAGATCAGTTGGTGAGTGTGTTCGATCTCGAGTCGGTGAGTATGTCGGGGATCGGTCAATGAGTGTGTCAGAGATCGGGCAGTGAGTCTGTCGGGGATCGGTTGGTGAGTGTGCTGGGGATCGATTGGTGACTGTTCGACCTCGGGTCAGTGAGTGTGTTCGATTGCGGGTCGGTGAGTGTGTCGGGGATTGGTTGGTGAGTGTTTGATCTCAGGTTGGTGAGTGTGTCAGGGATCGGTTTGTGAGTGTGTCAGGGATCAGGCAGTGAGTGTGTCGGGGATCGGTCGGTGAGTGTGCTGGGGATTGGTCGGTGACTGTGTTCGATCTCGGGTCAGTGAGTATGTTCGATCGTTGGTCGATGAATGTGTCGGGGATCGGTCGGTGAGTGTGTTTGATCTCGGGTCAGTGAGTGTGTTCGATCTCGGGTCAGTGAGTGTGTCAGGGATCAGTGAGCGTGTCGGTTATTGGTCGGTGAGTGTGTCAGGGATTGGTCAGTGAGTTTGTTGGGGATCAGGCAGCGAGTGTGCCGGGGATCAGTCGGTGAGTGTGTTCGATCTTGGGTCGGTTAGTGTGTCAGGGATCAGTCAGTGATTGTGTCGGTGATCGGTCGGTGAGTGTGTCAGGGATCAGTCAGTAAGTGTGCTCGATCTCGAGTCGGTGAGTGTGTCAGGGACTGGTCGGTGAGTGTGCTGGGGATCGGTCGGTGAGTGTGTTTGATCTCAGGTTGGTAAGTGTCAGGGATCAGTGAGTGTGTCGGGTTAATGCCAGAGCTGCCTTGTGTTCATCTCACTGTCCTGTAGAGAGGAGAAGGAGCGTTGGATCAGAGCCAAGTACGAGCAGAAGCTTCTCCTGGCCCCACTGCCTCAGTCGGACATCCCGCTTGGACAACAGCTGCTCCGAGCTGTGGTGGAAGATGATCTGCGTTTGGTCGTCCTGCTCCTGGCTCATGGCACAAAGGAAGAGGTGAACGAGACGTACGGGGATGGCGATGGGAGGACCGCGCTGCACCTCTCCTCGGCCATGGCCAACGTTGTCATCACCCAGCTGCTGATATGGGTAAGCCCGCCGTTCCCCCTGGAGCTGCCGGCTGCTCTCTGGGTGTAACCCCAGCTACAGTTCTCCAGTGTCCACAGTCTGTTCACTCCTCTCCTCTCGCAGTACCGCAGCTGCAGCTACATTTCCCCATGCGATCCAGCATAGCCCAGCTTTGCACAGCTTCCAACCCCTCAGTGTCGTGGTGAGCTGAGCCCACCCTCTGGTCTCTACACTCAGAGTTGGACAGCACAGAAACAGGCCCTTCGGCCCCACTAAGCTTCCTTCCTGAGCTAGTCCCATTTGCCCACGTTTGGCCCATTTCCCTCTGAACCTTTCCTGTCCATGGACACGTCCAAATGTCTTTTAGATGTAGTTATACCGTCTGCACCACTTCCTCTGGCCGCTCGTTCCATGTACGGACCACCCTCTGGGCGAAGAGGATTCCCCCCAGGTCCCCTTTCAATCTTTTCCCTCTCACCTTCAACCTTTACACTCCCCTACCCTGGGGAAAGACTGTGACCATCACCCTATCTGCGCCCCTCATGATTTACAGACCTCTGTGAGGTCACCCTCGGCCTTCTGCGGGCCAGGGGAACCAGCCTGTCCCTCTCCAGTCTCTGCTGAGACCTCAGCCCTGGCAGCACCCTCTCCAGCTGACCTACATCTCTCCAGTCTCAGAGTTGTACAGCACGGGAACAGGCCCTCCGGCCCAACATGTCCATGCTGATAAAAGGTGCCATTCTGAGCCAGTCCTATTTGCCTGGATTTGGGCTATATCCCTCCAAACCTTACTTATCCATATACTTGTCTAAATGTCTTTTAAACATTCTAACTGTACCCGCCTCTACCACTTCCTCTGGCAGCTCGTTCCACACACCCACCACCCTCTGTGTGGAAAAACTTGCCCCTCAGGTCCCCTTTGAACCTTTCTCCCTCACCCTGAACCTGTGCCCTCTGGTTTCAGACTCCCCTACCCTGGGAAACAAGACCGTGACCATCCACGTTATCTGTGCCCCTCATGATTCTATAAACCTCCCCTCACCCTCCTTCGCTCCAGTGAAACAAGTCCCAGCCTATCCAGTCTCTCATAACTCCAGCCCTCCATGCCGGTAATATCCCGGTGAATCTTTTTGCACCCTCTCCAGCTGAATCCCACCCTCCCTATAGCTGGGTGACCAGAACTGCACCAATACTCCAGCTGCAGTCTCATCAACATCTTGTACACATGATACTACGAAGGCCAGCGGGTCAGATGCCTTCTTCATGACCCTGTCTGCCTGTGTCACCCCTTCCAGACAACCGCGTACCTGTACACCTAGGTCTCCCTGTTCTATATACACTCCAGACAGCCCCTGTGGCACCTGCATCGGGCTTCAGAGCATCTCTCCCATACATCTGTACCTTGGAATGGACGTGCTAAGACTCAGGCGCTCACAATGTCTCACAGATATCCTGCCCAGGCACCGCACGTTCAACACACCCAACAGCTGCAGACATTACACTGCACACACACTGCACATCACACTGCACACACACACACACACACACACACCATGCACATCACACTGCGCACACACACACCGTGCACATCACACTGCACACACACACACACACACACCATGCACATCACACTGCACACACACACCGTGCACATCACACTGCACACACACACACCATGCACATCACACTGCACACACACACACTGTGTACATCACACTGCACACACACTGTGCACATCACACTGCACACACACACCGTGTACATCACACTGCGCACACACACACACACACACACCATGCACATCACACTGCACACACACACCGTGCACATCACACTGCACACACACACACCATGCACAT
Organism: Pristis pectinata; assembly: GCF_009764475.1. Classification (NCBI taxonomy): domain Eukaryota; kingdom Metazoa; phylum Chordata; class Chondrichthyes; order Rhinopristiformes; family Pristidae; genus Pristis; species Pristis pectinata. The sequence goes on along the minus strand of NC_067413.1, from coordinate 686,435 downwards.
CACACTGCGCGCACACACACACACACACACCATGCACATCACACTGCACACACACACCGTGCACATCACACTGCACACACACACACACACACCATGCACATCACACTGCACACACACACCGTGCACATCACACTGCACACACACACACACACACACACCATGCACATCACACTGCACACACACACCGTGCACATCACACTGCACACACACACACACCATGCACATCACACTGCACACACACACACACACACACACACTGTGTACATCACACTGCACACACACAACGTGTACATCACACTGCGCACACACACACACACACACACCATGCACATCACACTGCACACACACACCGTGCACATCACACTGCACACACACACACACACCATGCACATCACACTGCACACACACACACAGTGTACATCACACTGCACACACACTGTGCACATCACACTGCATACACACACCGTGTACATCACACTGCACACACACACACACACACACACGCTGTACATCACACTGCACACGCACTGTGCACATCACACTGCGCACACACACACCGTGCACATCACACTGCACATCATACTGCACACACACACCATGCACATCACACTGCACACACACACACACACACACACTATACATCACACTGCACACACACACCGTGCATATCACACTGCACACACACACTGTGCACATCACACTGCACACACACACTGCACATCATACTGCACACACACACCGTGCACATCACACTGCACACACACACACACACACACACACACACACACACACAAACTGTGTACATCACACCACACACACACACACACACACACACACACACACACACACACACACACACACACACACACACACTGGGCACACACTGTGTACATCACACTGCACAGCTCAGGGGGATAAGTTGTAGACTACCCAGGCAGAATATGAGGTGCTATTGCTCTGGTTTGAGCTGGGCCTCCCCTGGCAGTGGAGGACGGACAGGTTGGTGTGGGAATGGGGAGGGGTGACGAAGTGGCATTCATCGGCCAGCTCAGGGTGAGCGTAACGATCGCCAGTCTGCGCTTGGTCTCGCTGATGTAGAGATGTGGGGGAGGTGCACGTAAACCTCTGCCTCACCTGGATGGGCTGTTTAGGTCCCTGGATGGTGGGGGGAGGGGGTTGTGGGGGGTGGTGTTGAAGGGACGTATTCCGCCTCCTGTGGTTGCAGGGGCAAGTGTCAGGGGTCAGGGAGGTGTGGGTGGGGAGGGATGAGTGGACCAGGGGTCACGGAGGGAGTGGTCCCTGTGAAAAGCAGGGTTGGAGGGGAGAGGGGGGACGTGTCTGGTGGTGGATCCTGTCGGAGATGATGGAAGTGAGGATGACGTGCTGGGTGTGGAGGTTGGTGGTGGTGGAAGGTGGGGACCAGGGGAGCCCTTGTTTCTGTTCTGTCTGGGGAGAGAGGGAGTGAGAGCAGAGGTGCAGGGCATGGAGGGCTTCATCAGCCAAGCCAGAGGGGAAGCCTCATCCTGAGAGTAGATGTGGTGGAGACAAAGAAACTGGGAGAAAGGGATAATGGAGAAAGACTGCAGATGCTTGAATCTAGATGAAGAACACGATGCTGGAGGAACTCAGCAGGCCAGGCAGCATCTGTGGAGAAAAGCAGGTCGTCAATGTTTGGGGTCAGGACCCTTCTTCAGGACTGAAGATAGGAAGAGGGGAAGCCCAATATATAGGAGGGAAAAGCAGAGCAGTGATAGGTGGACAGGAGAGGGGAGGTGGGGTGGGCACAGGGTGGTGATAGGTAGATGCAGGTAAGAGACAGTGATGGGCAGGTGCGGGGGAGGAGGGGAGAGCAGATCCACCGGGGGAGGGGTCACAGGTACGGAGAGAGAGGAAAAAAGGCTGGGGAAGGGAAGAAGAGAAGAAGCACGGTGGGGGGGGGGGGTGGAGTTTGTGGGGGGGGGGGGGCGTGGGGGAGGTGAGAGAAAGGGCTGGTGTCCTTGCAGGAGACCGGAGTGGAGATGTGGTCGAGGTAGCTGAGGGAGTCTGTGTTTTGTAGCAGCATCAGTGGACGTCTCCTGAGAGAGGTCCAGCAGTAGCGAAGGTGTCGGATGGTCCAGGTGAATGAGGGACAGGGTGGAAGTTGGTGACAGAGGTGAGAACAGTGACAGGTTGTGCACGAGTGCAGGAAGCTGCAGCAATGCAGCAGTCGATGTGTGACACTGCACACATGCAGCACACCCGCAGCACACGTGCAGCACACCCACACCACACGTGCAGCACACCCACACCACACGTGCAGCACACCCACACCACACGTGCACCACACGTGCAGCACACCCGCACCACACCCGCAGCACACCCGCACCACACGTGCACCACACCCACACCACACCCGCACCACACCCGCAGCACACGTGCAGCACACCCACACCACACGTGCAGCACACCCGCACCACACGTGCAGCACACCCACACCACACGTGCAGCACACCCACACCACACGTGCATCACACCCACACCACACGTACACCACACCCACACCACAGGTGCACCACACCCACAGCACACCCACACCACACGTACACCACACCCACAGCACAGGTGCACCACACCCACACTACACGTGCACCACACCCACACCACACGTTCACCACACCCACACCACACGTACACCACACCCACACCACACGTGCACCACACCCACAGCCTGTGAACAGTGCCTGCATTTCACTGGACACACACAGCCCACTCACACTCTTCACGTGTATCCTGCCTTTGCACTGGTGGCTGGTGAGGACTGGTTGGCCAAAACTGAACCTTGTTCGTTAAAGTCTTCCAATGCCCGGACCTCCTCCCTTCCTCCCTCTCGCTCAGTCCTGGTCACTCGCCACTTCCTCACTCATTTCCTCCCCAACCCCCACATCTCTCTCTCCCTCTCTCCACTCTGACTTCCTCACTACCTTTCTTTCTGTCACCATCCATCTGTTCTCTAACACACTCTCACACTCTTTCCGTTTCTCTGGTCCTCCCTCTCCTCTCTGTCTCCGTGTTCCCAGCCATGGCTCCCTCTCCTCTCCGTCTCCGTGTTCCCAGCCATGGCTCCCTCTCCTCTCCGTCTCCGTGTTCCCAGCTATGGCTCCTTATTCTGTGCCCCTGGGACAGAGGTGTGTGAGTGATGGTGCTCCCCTTGCCTTGCAGTACGGAGTGGACGTGAAGAGCCGCGATGCTCGAGGACTGACGCCATTGGCGTACGCTCGCCGTGCAGGAAGTCCGGAGTGCATCGAGATCCTCACACAGCACGGCTGCCCCAGTGACAACTTCATCCCGATCCCGACTCCAAACCTGTCGCGTCGGAACACCAACGTAAACAACAACTCGCAGTCGGAGCTGTATCGGAGCGCCAGCATCATCTAATGTAGCAACACTGAGACCCTGGTCCCAGCCGCGCTCTGTGTGACTGACCCACTCCTCCCTCCGCACCCCTCGTACCCCCCCACAGACCGGTGTCGCCCACTCCTCCCTCACTGCTGCTGTGTCAGTGACCCCCACCCCCCCCACACCCCTCATATGCCCCCACGGACCGGTGTAGCCCACTCCTCACTCACTGCTGCTGTGTCAGTGACCAGTGCCAGGCCGGGCTGGGCCCGCAGACCCCAGGCCCACCAACCTCCCAGCCAGCGGCTGTGACTCCCAGCAGGTGGGAGGCAGCACGGACGGCAGGGGGACTCGGCCCTGTAGGGGGGGCTCGGCCCTGCAGTGGGGGTAACACCCAGTGTCACCAGGACCACCCCCCCCATAGACGGACCCCCTCACTACCCACCCCCTCACTGACACCCCCTCCACTACCCTCCTCACCCCCCACTGACCTCCTCACTGACACCCCCTCTACCACCACCCACCACTGACCCTTCCACCCATAGATGGCGCCCCTCTCCCTCAGTCAGAGCCCCTCCCACCCACAGTCGGAGCCCCTCCCCCTCACTCAGAGCCCCTCCCCCTCAGTCAGAGCCCCTCCCACCCAGTCAGAGCCCCTTCCCCAACCCCCCCCTCCCCCCACTGCTGCTGTGTGTGGTGGGGGTGACTGTTGTGGTGAGGACCCCTCCCCACTGAGCTGTACATACAGAGCGGTAAGTGGGCAATGGGGCTGTGGGTAGTGGCAGAGCCACACCAGGGCAGGTCGGTCCACGCTGTGCTGGGGAGGCAGTGACACCGGCTCAGTCCCATGGTCCTGTCCCCGTGACCCTCCAGGTAACAGCAGCAAGTAGGGTTGTGGCTGGGGCTGTCAGTCAGTGACGCCTGCACTGTGTGGTGTGGGAACTGTGAGGCTCACTCTGCACACTCACACACACCTGCTGTGCACACTCACTGTGCACACACACCTGCTGTGCACACACACTCTGCACACTCACGCAACCTGCTGTGCACACTCACTGTGCACACTCACACACACCTGCTGTGCACACTCACTGCGCACACACACCTGTGCACACTCACTGCACACTCACTCTGCACACAATCGCACACCTGCTGTGCACCCTGCTGTGCACACTCACTCTGCACACCCACTGTGCACACTCATGCATACCTGCTGTGTACACTCACTCTGCACACATTGTGTACACTCTTCACACTCACTGCACACTCACTCTGAGCACTTATTTTGCAAACACATTGCACACTTGCACTGTGCACTCATTCTGCACATTCACTGCACTCTCTCTGAATACTCATTCCGCACACATTGCACACTCACTGTGCACACTTACTGCACACTTCTCTGCATACTCGCTGTGGGGTGGTGAATCCTGGCTGGGTTTGAGATAGGATACAGACTTTGCCTCGGATGCAGGGTCCCAGCTCCTGCCTATGCCGTTCACTTACACTGCACACTCCTTGCTCAGCTCCCGTCCTCTGACTGTCTGCACCTGTCTGCGTGCACAGGAGTGCAACTGAGTCTGTGTGTGCGAGGGTTAATAGGGAATGAGTGTGTGTGTGTGTGTGTGTGTGTGTGTGTGTGTGTGTGTGTGTGTGTGTGTGCTCGCTCACTTGTGAGAGAGTACGATTGCATGAACAAAGTTTGAAACAAAGAATTAGTCAAAAGCATCAATCAGGTTAGAGGTACTTTGCTGAATTAATTTACAGCCCTGGAGGAGTCCCCTCCCTCCCTAGGGTTGTGTCCCGACCTCTCCCTGGGGAGAGGAGATGAAGCATTCCCTCTCTGCCCCCAGGGGTGGCTCCTGCTCCCTTGCCTGGCCTTCTCACTCTGAAGCAACAAGCTGTACTGTGGCAGTGTGCCCCATCACTGAGATCCACAGGGTGTTAACTCCCAGCACAACACTGGCAGCGAGACAGCTCTGAGCTCAGACAGACAGGGACCAGCCGTGTGGTGAGGGTTTGCTGGGCATTGCTCTGGGTTCAGGCATCACTGGGTACAATTAATGGCAGCCTCAACAGAGGAGGACGTCTGTCACCTGTCTCTGGTTACAGGTACAGACCAGGTATTGGTGTAGGTACAGGCACCTTCCGGTGACAGGTCACCGTGGGTACAGACACCTTCCAGTGACGGGTCACCGTGGGCACGAACACCGTCTGGTGACAGGTCACCATGGGTACGGACACTGTCTGGTACCGGGTCACCGTGGGTATGGACACCGCCCAGTGACGGGTCACCGTGTGCACAGATACTGTCCGGTGACAGGTCACCATGGGTACAGACACCGTCCAGTGATGGGTCACTGTGGGTACAGACACCGTCCGGTGATGGGTCACTGTCTGTATGGACACTGGTATCTGTGCAATGTGCTGGTGCTATTACTGGGAAGAAATGTCCTCAGTGTGTGTCCAAGTCCCTGGTGTGTGCCGGGACCCCAGTGTACGTCCAGACCCCTGGTGTGCGCCGGGACCCCAGTGTGTATCCGGACCCCTGGTGTGTGCCGGGACCCCCAGTGTTCGGGGCCCCCAGTGTGTGTCTGGTCCCTGTGCTCACACTGTTCACTGAGACACACTCACCAAGGCTGTCTGTGTATGGTGCCCAAATCATTGTGTGTTCCCACCTCACCCCCTCCCCTTGGCCCACCCCTGTCCCCACTGCGAAGCGATCATTGTCCTGGATTAGAACCCTCCCATAGTCTGGTCTTGTTTCCCCTCCACCCCCCCCCGTTACATTTGCCTGTCCCAAGCAGCCTCCAGCCCAGTGGATGGTCTTTGGGTATCGGGGCTCCCACTCTGGTCTGCAGCTGTTGCCCTGTGCAAAGGAAGCCCTGAACTAGTACAGGGATCCCTGTGAAAGGGAAGACTGGTTTGAGCCCAGCACAATAACTGGGTCGGATCACCCCGTGCCCTCAGCACCCCTGCTCCCTGCTGAAGGGTGGGCTAATCATAGTAAATTGTGTTCTAATTCTCTTCTGTCTGAATCAGTCGCCGCTAACAATCGTGGATGAACTTGCACCCAATGCTGTGTGTGGGCTTCTGTTAATCCTCTCATCTGGTTTTAATTCCCAAGCAGCGTGATATACTGGAATCATCGCACAAAACACTAGAACCCCTTACACTTTAGCAATTAGGTTGGTATTACCGTATTTATACATCACTCACCATAAAGGTACCTGTGTATAATATGTATATTCAAAATATTTATATTTCCGGCTGTAAATATTGTTTGGATGTTGCTGTGTTCAGTTTTTTGCTGTATGCTTGGACAGTTCCGACAGATCCATACACAGCTCAATAAAACAACCGCAGCTGTGCTCAGTTCCTGGGGTGACCCACAGCCTCTGTCTCTGTCTCTGTCTCTGTCTCTCTCTCTCTCTCTCTCTCTCCCCCACCCCCCCTCTCTCTCTCTCTGTCTCTCTGTCTCTCCCCCACCACCCCCCCCCTCACACACACACACACACACACACACTGTCTCACACCCACTTTAGTTAGTAAGCAATTTCAGATTGGCTTATTATTGTCACATGTACCGAGGTGCAGTGAAAAACTGTTCTGCACACCATCCACATAGATCAATTCAGTATTGGTATTGGTTTATTATTGTCACTTGTACCGAGGTACAGTGAAAAACTTGTCTACAAACTGATCGTACAGGTCAATTCATTACACAGTGCAGTTACATTGAGTTAGTACAGAGTGCATTGAGGTAGTACAGGTAAAAACAATAACAGTACAGAGTAAAGTGTCACAGCTACAGAGAAAGTGCAGTGCAATAAGATGCAAGGTCACAACAAGGTAGATCGTGAGGTCAGAGTCCATCTCATTGTATAAGGGAACTGTTCAATAGTCTTATCACAGTGGGGTAGAAGCTGTCCTTAAGTCTGGTGGTACGTGCCCTCAGGCTCCTGTATCTTCTACCCGATGGAAGAGGAGAGAAGAGAGAATGACCCGGGTGGGTGGGGTCTTTGATTATGCTGGCTGCTACACCAAGACAACGAGAGGTAAAGACTGAGTCCAAGGAGGGGAGGCTAGTGTCCGTGATGCGCTGGGCTGTGTCCACAACTCTCTGCAGTTTCTTGCGGTCCTGGGCAGAGCAATTGCCGTACCAAGCCGTGATACATCCAGATAGGATGCTATCTATGGTGCATCGGTAAAAGTTGGTGAGAGTCAAAGGGGACAAACCAAATTTCTTTAGCCTCCTGAGGAAGTAGAGGCACCGGTGAGCTTTCTGGGCTGTGGCATCTACGTGGTTGGACCAGGACAGATGATTGGTGATGTTTACACCAAGGAACCATTGATTTGAGAGCATGAGGGCTGAGGGTGTCGTTGTGAGAGCAGGGAAGGTGGGACACATGAGCTCATGAGTGGTGGGGCAGGTCAGCAAACCGTGGCATCGGGGGCCTGGAGCTTGTGGACTGAGGATGTGCCGAAGTTCCAGCCCATTGCAAATGAGCCCAGAAACTCAGAGTGAGTGAGCCAGCCAGGTGAAACTGCTCCATGGCATCAGTGAGGGCTGGCGCCTCATCAAGTGACGGTGGTGTCCACGGTGATGCTGAGCAGGACAGATGTTGCTGGGAAGTGACTGGTCAGTGCGCCAGAGGTTAAAGGCCAGAGTCTGTACCACTGATACTGCCCCTGTCGTGTCTGTACAAGTCACTGCTCCCCATGGATTGGAGTGGTGGAGAGGTCACACTGAGGCACAGGCAGGCAGAGAGCAGAGAACCACCTCCACGTCACTCGCAGAGGGCGATCGAGCTGAAAAGGAGACTGGCCAGTGAAGGTCCAATGATTCTCATCACCACGGAATGTTTCCATTGGTGCCCAGCGTGCCCAGGTCCTGGTAGTTGGTTCCTGTAAACTGCACTGATCACTGCTGGATTACAGGGTCCCAGGAGCATCAGCAACTCTCCATCAGTAGCAGTGATAACTCTCCCTCAGTAGGCAGCAGTGATTACTCTCCCTCTGTAGCATTGACAACTCTCCCTCAATAGCAGTGGTAACTGTCTCTCAATAGGCAGCAGAGAGCACTCTCCCTCTGTAGTTGGCAGTGATATCTCTCCCTTAGTAGAAGTGGTACATCTCCCTCAGTAGGCGACAGTGATAACTCTCCCTCAGTAGCAGTGATATCTCTCCCTCAGTAGCAGTGATAACTCTCCCTCAGTAGCAGTGATAACTCTCTCTAATTAGGCAGCAGAAATAACTGTCCCTCAGTAGGTGACAACGATAACTCTCCCTCAGGCGGCAGTGATATCTCTCGCTCAGTAGGCAGCAGTGATAATTCTCCTTCAGTAGGTGGCAGTGACAACTCACCCTCAGTAGCATTGATAACTCTCCCTCAGTAGATGGCAGTGATAAGCCTCATAAGCCTCCCTCAGTAGGTGGCAGTGATATCTCTCCCTCATTAGAAGTGATAACTCTCCCTCAGTAGAAGCGAAAAATCTGCCTCAGTAGGCAGCAGTGATTACTCTCCCTCTGCAGCAGTGATAAGTCTCCCTCAATAGAAGTGATAACTGTCTCTTAGTAGGCGGCAGAGAGCACTCTCCCTCAGTAGTTGGCAGTGATATCTCTCCCTCAGTAGGTGGCAGTAAAAACTCTACCTCAGTAGTTAGCAGTGATAACACTTCCTCAGAAGGCAGAAGTGCTAACTCTCCCTCAGTAGCAGTGGTAACACTCCCTCAGTAGAAGGCAGTGATAACTCTACCTCAGTAGGCGGCAGAGATAACTGTCCCTCAGTAGGTGACAGTGACAACTCTCCCTCAGATGGTGGCAGTGATAACCATCCCTCAGTAGGTGGCAGTTTTAACTCTCCCTCAGTGGGAGGCAGTGATACCTCTCCTTTAGGAGCAGTGATAAATGTCCCTCAGTAGGCGGCAGTGATATCTCTCCCTGAATAGCAGTGAAAACTCTCTCTCAGTAGCAGTGATAACTCTCCCTCAGTAGCAGTGATAACTCTCCCTTAGTAGGCGGCAGTGATAACTCTCCCTCAGTAGCAGTGATAACTCTCCCTCAGTAGCAGTGATATCTCTCCCTCAGTAGCAGTGAAAACTCTTCCTCAGTAGCAGTGATAACTCTCCCTCAGTAGCAGTAATAACTCTCCCTCAGTAGGCGGCAGTGATAACTCTCCCTCAGTAGCAGTGATAACTCTCCCTCAGTAGTAGTGATATCTCTCCCTCAGTAGGCGGCAGTGATAACTCTCCCTCAGTAGCAGTGATAACTCTCCCTCAGTAGCAGTAATAACTCTCCCTCAGTAGGCGGCAGTGATAACTCTCCCTCAGTAGCAGTGATAACTCTCCCTCAGTAGTAGTGATATCTCTCCCTCAGTAGGCGGCAGTGATAACTCTCCCTCAGTAGCAGTGATATCTCTCCCTCAGTAGCAGTGAAAACTCTCCCTCAGTAGCAGTGATATCTCTCCCTCAGTAGGCGGCAGTGATAACTCTCCCTCGGTAGCAGTGATAACTCTCCCTCAGTAGCAGTAATAACTCTCCCTCAGTAGGCGGCAGTGATATCTCTCCCTCAGTAGCAGTGAAAACTCTCCCTCAGTAGCAGTGATAACTCTCTCTCATTAGGCAACAGAGATAACTGTCACTCAGTAGGTGACAGCGATAACTCTCGCTCAGTTGGCAGCAATGATAACTCTCCCTCAATAGCAGTAATAACTCTCCCTCAGTAGGCGGCAGTGATAACTCTCCCTTAGTGGCAGTGATAACTCTCCCTTAGTAGCAGTGATAACTCTCCCTCAGTCGGCAGCAGTGATATCTCTCTCTCAGGAGCAGTGATAACTGTCCCTGTGTAGTTGGCAGTGATATCTCTCCCACATTAGAAGTGATAACTCTCCCTCAGTAGCAGTGATAAATCTGCCTCAGTAGGCAGCAGTGATAAGTCTCCCACAATAGAAGTGATAACTGTCTCTCAGTAGGCAGCAGAGAGCACTCTCCCTCAGTAGTTGGCAGTGATATCTCTCCCTCAGTAGAAGTGATACCTTTCCCTCAGTAGGTGGCAGTGATAACACTCCCTCAGAAGGTGGCAGTGCTAACTATCCCTCAGTAGCAGTGGTAACTCTCCCTCAGTAGGCGGCAGTGATAACTCTCCCTCAGTAGGAGGCAGTGATAACTCTCCCTCAGTAGCAGTGATAACTCTCTCTCATTAGGCAGCAGAGATAACTGTGCGTCAATAAATGACAGCGATAACTCTCCCTCCGTTGGCGGCAGTGATATCCCTCAGTAGCAGTGATATCTCTCTCTCTCAGTAGCAGTGATAACTCTCCCTCAGTAGCAGTGATAATTCTCCCTCAGTAGGCAGCAGTGATAACTCTCCCTCAATAGCAGTGTTAACTGTCCCTCAGTAGGTGGCAGTGAATACTCTCCCTCAGTAGCAGTGATAGCTCTCCCTCAGTAGGCAGCAGTGATAACTGTCGCTCATTAGGTGGCAGCTATAACTCTTCCTCAGTAGGTGGCAGTGATAACTCTCCCTCCGTAGTTGGCAGTGATATATCTCACTCAGTTCAAGTGTTAGCTCTCACTCAGTACCAGTGATAACTCTCCCTCAGTCGGCAGCAGTGATAATTCTCCCTCAGTGGGTGGCAGTGATAACTCTCCCTCAGTAGGCAGCAGTGATAACTTTTCCTCCAGAGGCGGCAGTGATAACACTCCCTCAGTAGTCGTGATAAATCTCTCTCAGCAGGCGGCAGTGAAAACTCTCCCTCAGTAGGCGGCAGTGATAAATCTCCCTCAGTAGCAGAAACAACTCTCCGCCGGTATTTACCAGTGATTACTCTCCCTCAGTAGGTGGAAGTGATAACTCTCCCTCAGGAGGCGACATTGTCCCACCGTAGGCAGCAGTGATATCTCTCCCTCAGTAGAAGTGATAACTCTCCCTCTGTAGGAGTATAACTGTCTCTCAGTAGGTGGCAGTGAGCACTCTCCCTCTTTGTTGGCAGTGATATCTCTCCCTCAGTCGGCACCAGTGATAACTGTTCCTCAGTAGCAGTGATAATTCTCCCTGAGTAGTTTGCAGTTATAACTCACGCTCAGTAGCAGTGTTAAATCTCCCTCAGTAGGTGGCAGTGATAATTCTCCCTCAGTAGCAGTGATCACTCTCCCTCAGTCAGCGGCAGGGATAACTCTCCCTCAGTTGCAGTGATAACTCTCCCTCAGTTGCAGTGATAACTCTCCCTCAGTAGGTGGCAGTGATAACTCTCAGTTGGCAGCAGTGATAACTCTCCCTCTGTAGTTGGCAGTGATATCTGTCCCTCGGTAGGTGATAACTCTCCCTCAGTCTCAGTGATGAATCTTCCTCAGTAGGCAGCAGTGACACCTCTCCCTCAGTAGGCAGAAGTGATAAATGTCTCTCAGTAGGCGGCAGTGAATTATCTCCCTCAGCAGAAGTGATAAATCTCACTCAGTAGCAGTGACAACTCTCCCTCAGTAGGCGGCAGTGATACCTCTCTGTCAGTTGCAGTGATAACTGTCCCTCAGTATGCGGCAGTGATAAATCTCCCTCAGTTTAAATGATATCTCTCCCTCTGCAGGTGTTGGTGATAACTCTCTCTCAGTTGGCAGCAGTGATAACTGTCGCTCTGTAGTTGGCAGTGATATCTGTCCCTCGGTAGGAGATCACTCTCCCTCAGTAGCAGTGGTAGCTCTCCCTCAGTAGGTGGCTGTGATAATTCTCCTTCAATAGGTGGCAGTGATATTTCTCCCTCAGTAGGTGATAGTGATCTCTCCCTCACTTGCAGTAATAACTCTTACTCAGTAGCCGTCAGTGATAACTCTCCCTCTGTAGTTGGCAGTGAAGTCTCTCCCTCAGTAGAAGTGATAACTCTCACTCAGTATCAGTGATAACTCTCCCTAATTAGCAGTGATAACACTCCTTCAGTAACAGTGATAACTCACCCTCAGTAGGCAGCAGTGATTACTCTCCCTCAGTCGCAGAGATAACTCTCCCTCAGTAGGCGGCAGTGATACCTCTCCCTCAGTGGGTGGCTGTGATACCTCTCCCTCAGTAGCACTGGTAACTTTCCCTCAGTAGTGGGCAGTGGTAACTCTCCCTCAGTTGGCGGCAGTGATAACTCTCCCTTAGTAGCACTGGTAACTTTCCCTCAGTAGTGGGCAGTGGTAACTCTCCCTCAGTGGCAGTGATAACTGTCCCTCAGTAGGCAGTGACATCTGTCCCTCAGGAGGCAGCAGTGATAACTGTCGCTCATTAGGAGGCAGCTATAACTCTTCCTCAGTAGGTGGCAGTGATATTTCTCACAGTTCAAGCGTTAACTCTCACTCAGTACCAGTGATAACTCTCCCTCAGTGGGTGGCAGTGATTACTCTCCCTCAGTAGGTGGCAGTGATAACTCTCCCTCAGTAGGCAGTGACATCTGTCCCTCAGGAGGCAGCAGTGATAACTGTCGCTCATTAGGAGGCAGCTATAACTCTTCCTCAGTAGGTGGCAGTGATATTTCTCACTCAGTTCAAGTGTTAACTCTCACTCAGTACCAGTGATAACTCTCCCTCAGTGGGTGGCAGTGATTACTCTCCCTCAGTAGGTGGCAGTGATAACCCTCCCTCAGGAGGTGACATTGATAACTCTCCCTCCGTAAGCAGCAGTGATATCTCTCCCTCAGTAGAAGTTATAACTCTCCCTCTGTAGCAGTGATAACTCTCCCTCAGTAGGAGTATAACTGTCTCTCAGGAGGTGGCAGTGAGCACTCTCCCTCTTTTTTGGCAGTGATATCTCTCCCTCGGTAGCAGTGATACCTCTCCCTCAGTAGCAGTGATAACTCTCCCTCAGTTGGCGGCAGTGATAACTCTCCCTTAATAGCACTGGTAACTTTCCCTCAGGAGGCGGCAGTGATAACTCTCCCTCAGTAGGAGGCAGTGAATACACTTTCTCAGTAGTAGTGATAACTCTCTCTCAATAGGCGGCAGTGATAACTGTCGCTCAGTAGGTGGCAGTAATATCACTCCCTAATTAGGTGATAACTCTCCCTCAGGAGCAGTCATGAATCTCCCTCAGTCGGCGGCAGTGATAACTCTCCCTCCATAGGCGCCAGTGATAACTGTCCCTCAGTTGCAGTAATAACTCTCCCTCAGTATGCAGCAGTGATATCTCACCCATAGTAGATGGCTGTGAATGGTCTCCCTCAGTAGGTGGCAGTGATAACTCTCCCTCAGCAGCAGTGATAACTCTCCCTCAGTAGTTGGCAGTGATAACTGTCCCTCAGTATCAGTGATAACTCTCCCTCATTAGCAGTGATACCTCTCCCTCAGTTGCAGTGATAACTGCTTCGCAGTAGGCGGCTGTGCTAACTCTCCCTCAGTAGGCGGCTGTGCTAACTCTCCCTCAGTAGGCGGCAGTGATAACTCTCCCTCAGTTGAAGTGATATCTCTTCCTCAGCAGGTGGTGGTGATAAATCTCCCTCTGTAGTTGGCATTGGAATCTCTCCATCAGTAGCAGTGATAACTCTCCCTCAGTGGGTTGCAGTGATAACTCTCCCTCAGCAGTGATAACTCTCCCTCAGTAGCAGTGATGATTCTCCCTTAGTAGGTGGCTGTGATAACTCTCCCTCAGTAGGTAGCAGTGATAACTGTTCCTCAGTTGCAGTAATAACTAGCCCTCAGTAGGCGGCAGTGATAACTCTTGCTCCATAGTTGGCAGTGAAGTCTCTCCCTCAGTATAAGTGATAACTCTCACTAAGTAGCAGTGATAACTCTCCTTCAGTAACAGTGATAACTCTCCCTCAGTAGGCGGCAGTGATAACTCTCCCTCAGTAGAAGTGATAACTCTCCCTCAGCTGCAGTGAAAGCTCTCTGTCAGTAGGCAGCAGTGATAACTCTCTCTCAGTAGTTGGCACTGAAAACTCTCCCTCAGAAGCAGTGATAAGTCTCCCTCAGTAGCAGTGATAACTTCCCTTAGTAGGCGGTGATAACTCTCCCTCAGTAGCAGTGATAACTCTCACTTAGTAGCAGTGATAACTATCCCTCAATAGCAGTCATAACTGTCTCTCAGTAGGCGCCATGATCACTCTCCCTCTGTAGTTGGCAGTGAAATCTGTCCCTTAGTGGAAGTGATAACTCTCGCTCAGTTGGTGGCAGTGACAACTCTACCTCAGTAGTTGGCAGTGAAAACTCTCCCTCAGAAGCAGTGATAACTCTCCCTCAGTTGGCAGCATTGATAACTCTCCTGTGTTCCCACCCTGTGTTCCCAGCCTGTGTTCCGTCTGTGTGTTCCCAGCCTGTGTTCCCTGTCTGTGTGTTCCCAGCCTGTGTTCCCTGTCTGTGTGTCCTCAGCCTGTGTTCCCTGTCTGTGTGTTCCCAGCCTGTGTTCCCTGTCTGTGTGTTCCCTGTCTGTGTGTTCTCAGCCTGTGTTCCCTGTCTGTGTGTTCTCAGCCTGTGTTCCCTGTCTCTGTGTTCCCAGCCTGTGTTCCCTGTCTGTGTGTTCTCAGCCTGTGTTGCCTGTGTGTTCCCAGACTGTGTTCCAAGCCTGTCTTCACAACCTACCTGTTCCCAGCCTGTGTGTTCCCAGCCTGTGTTCCCGCCCAGTGTGTTCACAGCCTGTTCTCAGCCTGTTCCCAGCCTGTGTGTCCCCAGCCTGTGTGTTCCCTGTGTGTTCCCAGCCTGTGTTCCTGCCCTGTGTGTTCCCAGCCTGTGTTCCTGCCCTGTGTGTTCCCAGCCTGTGTGTTCCCTGTGTGTTCCCAGCCAGTGTTGCTCTGTGCTGATGTCTGCTGTCCTAGCAGACATTTCCCAGCCACAGTTGTGGTGTTGGCCTGTGGTTCCTCTCCCTTCTCCCTTCTTTCGACAGTGGAAGCAGGTCGGGCAGCATCTGTGGAGGGAATGGACAGTCGACGTTTCAGCTCATGACCCTTCAGTGGGACCAGGTGAGGGGTCTCGACTGTCCGTTTCCCTGCAGAGACCCTGCTCGACCCGCCGAGTTCCTCCAGCACTTTGTGTTGTTGCGGATTCTACAGACGCTCTTGTGTCTCCATGGAAACATGTCAGCTCCTTACCGCCCTCTGGCGCACAGTTGGAGAAGGTGTTGGGAGGTGACAGCCGGACTCTGCTTCTGTTAAACCCGGGGATAACATTTTATCCAGAGCAGGCAATTCATCCACGTGTGTGCAATGCTTCACACTCTTCACATCATTGCCCCAGCAACGCCTCCCTGAAAGCAGTAGAACTTTGCACCATCTCTCAGGACGGTGTGTGGTCACTAACAGAACCTACTCTTTCTCCAACTCTGCAGCTACTTCTGCAACATCTCAGGGATTCCTTCTGCCAATATTTTTTGCCCATCTTATGTCCATTTTAACCACCTCTGCAGCTTGGTATTGGTATTCGTTTGTTATTGTCACTTGTACCGAGGTAGAGTGAAAAACTTGTCTTGCATGCCGATCATACGGGTCAATTCATTACGCAGTGCAGTTACATTGAGTTAATACAGAGCGCATTGATGTAGTACAGGTAAAAACAATAACAGTACAGAGTAAAGTGTCACAGCTACAGAGAGAGTGCAGTGCAATAAGGTGCAAGGTCACAACAAGGTAAGCTTGTCCCCTATGCCCAGACCTTCGCTGCACTGGGTTCTCGGTGTCTCTCGTGCTTCCTGTTATTGCTTTATCCCACCATGCCTGTCCCTGGGAATTGGGAATTCCCTGTTATTGGGAAGGACTTGTTCCCGAATGTTTGCCATTGCTACTTTCCAAGTAGTTGCTTCTAATCTGTTTTTGCTCAATAGTACCACATCCATAACCTCGCCTTACCCCAAGGTACAATTTAGAGTCATGGAGCACGACAGCACAGAAACAGGCCCTTTGGCCCATCTAGTCTATGCCAGCCTGGTGTTCTACCTAGTCTCATCCACCTGCGCCCAGACCATATCCCTCCAAACCCCTCCCGTCCATGAACCTGTCCAAACTTCTCTTATATGTTACAATTGAACCGCATCCACCACTTCTGCTGGCAGCTCGTTCCACACTCGCACCACCCTCTGAGTGAAGAAGTTTCCCCTCAGATTCCCCTTAAATATTTCACCTTTCACCCTAAACCTATGACCTCTAGTTCTAGTCTCACCCAACCTGAGGGGAAAAAGCCTGCATGCATTCACCCTTTCTGTACCCCTCATAATTTTGTATACCTCTATAAGATCTCCCCTCGTTCTCCTGCGCTCCAGGGAATAAAGTCCTAACCTGTTCAGCATTTCCCTGTAACTCAGATCCTCAAGTCCCAGCAACATCCTTGTAAATTTTCTCTACACTCTTTCAAGCTGATTGATATCCTTCCTGTAGGTAGGTGACCAGAACTGCACACAGTACTGCAAATTCAGCCTCACCGACGTCTTGTACAACTTCAACATAACATCCCAACTCCTGTACTCAGTGCCCTGATTTATGAAGGCCAATGTGCCAAAAGCTCTCTGTACGACCCTGTCTACCTGTGACGCTGCTTTCAAGGAATGATGGATCTGTATTCCCAGGTCCCTTTGTTCTACCGCACACCTCAGAGCCCTACCATTCACTGTGTAAGTCTTACCCTGGTTTGTCCTCCCAAGGTGCATCACCTCCCACTTGTCTGCATTAAACTCCATCTGTCATTTCTCAGCCCATTTTCCCAGCTGGTCAAGATCACGCTGCAAGCTTTGATAGCCTTCCTCGCTGCCCACTGCACTGCATCAAAGGATACAGCAGGACATAAATCAATTACAGTTAGGGGAGGAGAAGTGGGAGATGGAGTTTAATCTGGGTAAATGTGAGATGTTGCACTTTGAGAGGTCAAGTGTGAGGGAGAGTGTACAGTAAATGGCAGGAACCTTAACAGCATTGATGTACAGAGGGATCTTGGGGTCCAAGTCCATAGCTCCCTGAAGGTGGCCACACAAGTAGGTAGAGTGGCAAAGAAGCCATATGGCACACTTGCCTTCATCGCTGGGGCAAAGAGTACAAGGGTCAGGAAGTCACATTGCAGCTGTATAAAACTTTGGTTAGGCTGCACTTGGAGTATTGTGTGTGGTTCTGGTCGCCCCGTTACAGGAAGGGTGTGGAGGCTTTGGAGAGGGTGCAGAAGAGGTTCACCAGGATGCTGCCTGGATTAGAGGGCGTGAGCTATAAGGAGAGGTGGGCCAACTTGGGTTGTTTTCTCTGGAGCAGCGGAGGCTGAGGGGAGAGGGTTATAAAATGATGCGAGACACAATGGAGTAGACAGTCAGAGCTTTTTCCCACAGTAGAAATGTTGAATACCAGAGGGCATGGGTTTAAGGTGAGAGGGGAGAGATTAAAGGGGAGACACAAGAGACTGCAGATCCCGGAAATCTGAAGCAACACACAAAGCCCATCTGACCATCAGACATAGGAGCAGAATTAGGCCATTCAGCCCATCGAGTCTGCTCCGCCATTTGATCATGGCTGATTTATTTTTCCCTCTCAACCTCATTCTCCGGCCTTCTCCCCTTAACCTTTGACACCCCTACTAATCAAGAACCTATCAACCTCTGCTTCAAATACACCCAATGACTTGGCCTCCACAGCCATCTTTGGCACTGAATTCCACAGATTCACCACCCTCTGGCTAAAGAGGTTCCTCCTCATTGCTGTTCTAAACGGACGTTCTTCTATTCTGAGGCTGTGCCCTCTGGTCCTAGACTCTCCCATTACTGGAAACATCCTCTCCACATCCACTCTATCCAGGCCTTTCAATATTCGGTAGGTGTTGGTGGAACTCAGTGTGTCAGTGGGCAGCTTCCCAGCCCTGATGAAAGGTCTCGATCTGAAATGTCAACTGTCCATTTCCTTCCAGACATGCTTCCTGACCCGCTGAGTTCCTCCAGCGTTTTGTGTGTTGTGTAAGTTTAAAGGAGATGTGTGGGGCAAGTGTTTTTACACAGAGAGTGATGGGTGCCTGGAACGGGTTGCCAGGGGTGGGGGTGGAGGCAGATATGATAGTGGTGTTTAAGAGGCACTGGGTCAGACACATGAACAGGCAGGAATGGAGGGCTACGGACTGTGTGCAGGCAGATGAGATCAGTTTAATTTGGGATCAGTTTAATTTGGCATCGTGATCAGCACAGACACGAAGGGCCTGTTCTTGTGCAGGACTGTTCTAGGTCATATGTTCGATGTTTGAGGCTGATATAAAACTCTGGCTTTTCAAATCCCAGTCCCACCTGCCCTCGTTAATTTAAATCCTCCCCTATTGCCAACTCCCCAGCCACATGTTCATATTTACTGTCCTGTTTCTGTGCTCACTGTTGCTTGGTTCCCTGTAACCCCTCACTCCGTGTAATCTGCCTGCAGACCGGATCGTTCCACCTACCTGCGTCAGTGGTACTGACGTAAAACACCTCTGTTCACTCTCCTCCCACAGAATGTTGTGTTGCATTGGAGAGATCCTTCACCCTGTGTGTTCCCAGTGTGTTCCCAGCCTGTGTGTTCCCAGCATGTGTTCCCTGTGTGTTCCCTGAGTGTTCCCAGCCTGTGTGTTCCCAGCCAGTGTTCCCAGCCTGTGTGTTCCCAGCCTGTGTTCCCTGTGTGTTCCCAGCCTGTGTGTTCCAAGCGGGTGTTCCCTGCATGTTCCCAGCCTGTGTTCACAGCCTGTGTTCCCAGCCTGTGATCCCAGCCTGTGTTCCCAGCCTGTGTTCCCAGCCTGTGTTCCCTGTGTGTTCTCAGCCTGTGTTCCCAGCCTGTGTTCCCTGCGTGTTCCCTGCATGTTCCCAGCCTGTGTGCTCCCAGCTGGTGTATTCCCAGCCTGTGTTCCCTGTGTGATCCCAGCCTGTGACCCCAGCCTGTGTTCCCAGCCTGTGTTCCCTGTGTATTCCCAGTCTATGTTCCCAGCCTGTGTTCCCTGTGTGTTCCCAGCCTGTGTGTTGCCAGCCTGTGTTCCCAGCCTGTGTGTTCTTAGCCTGTATGCCCAGCCTGTGTTCCCAGCCTGTGTGTTCGCAGCCTGTGTTTCCTGTTTGTCCCGTGTGTTCCCAGCCTGTGTGTTCCCAGCCTGTTCCCAGCCTGTGATGCCTGTCTGTGTTCCCTGTGTGTTCCCAGCCTGTGTATTCCCAGCCTCTGTGTTCCCAGCCTGATCCCAGCCTGTGTTCTGTGTGTTCCCTGTGTGTTCCCAGCCTGTGTTCCCTGCGTGTTCCCAGCCTGTGTTCCCAGACTGTGTTCGCAGCCTGTGTGTTCCCAGCCTGTGTGTTCTCAGCCTGTGGTCACTGTGTGTTTCCAGCCTGTATATTCCCAGCCTGTGATCCCAGCCTGTGTTCCCAGAGTGTGTTCCCAGACTGTTCCCAGCCTGTGTGTTCCCAGCCTGTGTATTCCCAGCCTGTGATCCCAGTCTGTGTTCCCAGACTGTTCCCAGCCTGTGTTTCCAGTCTGTGTTCCCTGTGTGTTCCCAGCCTGTGTGTTCCAAGCCTGTGTTCCCAGCCTGTGTGTTGCCAGCCTGTGTGTTGCCAGCCTGTGTCCCCTGAGTGTTCCCAGCCTGTGTTCCCAGCCTGTGCATTCCTGCCTGTGTTCTCAGCCTGTGCTCCCAGCCTGTGTGTTCCCAGTCTGTGTTTCCTGTGTGTCCCGTGTGTTCCTGGCCTGTGTGTTCCCAGCCTGTGTGTTCTTAGCCTGTCTGTTCCCATCCTGTGTTCCCTTTGTGTTCCCAGCGTGTGTGTTCCCAGCCTGTGTTCTCCCAGCCCGTGTTCCCAATGTGTGTTCCCAGCCTGGGTTCTCTGTGTTCCCAGCCTGTGTGTTCACAGCCTGTGTTCCCTGTGAGTTCCGAGTCTGTGTTCCCTGTGTTCCCAGCCTGTTCCCTGTGTATTCCCAGCCTGTGTTCCCTGCGTGTTCCAAACCTGTGTTACCTGTGTGTTCCCAGCCTGTGTTCCCTGCGTGTTCCCAGCCTGTGTTCCCAGCCTGTGTGTTCCCAGCATGTGTTCTCTGTGTGATCCCTGAGTGTTCCCAGCCTGTGTTCCCTGTGTATTCCCAGCCTGTGTTCCCAGCCTGATTCCAGCCTGTGATCCGAGCCTGTGTTTCCAGAGTGTGTTCCCAGACTGTGTTCCCAGTCTGTGTTCCCTGTGTGTTCCCAGCCTGTGTATTCCCAGCCTGTGTTCCCTGTGTGTTCCTTGTGAGTTCCTCCAGCAGATTGTGTGCGCCCTCCCTCCCTCCCATTCCCGATCTGTGGTTATTTCTGAGCTGATAGTTGTACCCTCTGTGGTGAGTACCTACTCAGTTCTTCTGCCTTGTCCTGGTTTGTCGGTTCCCAGGCTCGTTTTCCAAAGAATTCACTGTGTAAACTTTTCTGCTGAAATATCTACCGAGGTTCTTGCTTTCTGCTATGATATTTCCGCCCAGCCTCACCCAGTTGTCTTCTCCTCAGTGACTGGTTTGTCCTCTCTCGCTCTGTTTACCTGCTCACTGGCTGTCCAAGTCTGACTCTGTCCCTCGCTTGGAATTGTCCGGTCATGTGGGCTCCTGTACTGTGCACTCCATGTATCCCTGCAGTGCTGCCTCTCGTCTGACTGACCCGTCACCGAACCTGGCAACCCACTCCGGCTCTCTCCGGCCCTGTGCCCTCGGACATCTGCTTCGTTTAAACCCCGTGTCGGACCCTCAGACTGAACGCACAAACTGCCACCTCAGGATACCTTCTCGCTGTGGGTGTTACACCAGGTCTGGGTCCAGAACACGCTGTTCTGAGACCCTGTCCGAGAACACTCCAGGAATTCCTGATCCCGGGTCCGCTGCCTTTGACGGCTCCGGTCCGAATCTGGATTCAGATCCGCTGTCACTTTCCTCTGACCAGTTCCGAGGCTGCAGATCTGGGCATCACACACAATGCCGGAGCAACTCGGCGGGTCAGGCAGCGTCTGTGGAGCCTTCATCTCATCTGCTTTTCCGTCAGCTGTCGCTCTGTGACCACGGACTCAATCCTGCACCATCATCGCAAATGAAGACTAGATACCTCACAAGGCACTAAAGCAGGGACCCTTCGGCCCGCTGTGTCTGTGCTGACCCACCTACACTGATCCCACTTATCAGCATTTAATCCATAACTTCTAGACTTCTATGATTGAAGTGTTCATCTAAGTACGGGATCTGTTGCCGCCGCCCCCTCGGGCAGTGCGTCCGAGATTCCTAAAGTCTCCCTCAGATCCCCTCTGTATCTTTCATCCCTCATCCTGAAGCCCTGCCCCCTGGTTTTATATACAGCCCTCCCCTCCTCACATGTTACAGAGGGCTTGTGTAACCAGAAAACTGGCCGTGTCCTGATTTTCCACCGTGTGAGCCCTTGACAAGAATGGACGTGTCGTGTTTCACATTCCACGTTTAGTTTTTTTCCCCATTCTATAACAATATTTTATTCTGTACCTCAGTGATTTGTGAGTTCTGTAAGGACCAATTTCTCTTACCCAAACTGCTACGCCCTATCTCTTCCGAGGAAAAAAATCTCTATCTACCCCTCTCTATGCCCCGTAATTTTGTATACCGATATCAAATTCCCCCCTGAGCCTCGCTCCAAGGAAATCAAACCCAGACTCTCTTCAGGATGCTCCATCGCAGGCAATATCTGCCGGATCCCTCCTGCACACTCCACAGTGTGGTGACCTGCCTTGCACACGGTTCTCCAGCTGTGGCCTGACCTATAACGTTGTACTAGAACCTCCCTGCCCCTATTCTCTGCCCTGATCAATGAAGGCCAGTATCCCACATGCCTGTGCGGACACCTTCAGCAACGTTTTGCCTTGTACACCAAGGTCCCTGTGTGTTCAGCACTCTAGGACCCTGCATTCATTGCATATGTCGAGGCTTATTAACCCCTCCTGCCCAAAACTCAACATCTCACATTTTTCAGGCCCAACTTACCAGCTCACCAGTACTCCTGGAGGTGAGGACTACAGAGGCCTTCAAAGGCGAAATTTTGAGAGTGCAGAGTTTGCATATTCCTGCCAGGATTAAAGGCAAAGTTAACAAGCATAGGGAACCTTGGTTTTCAAGGGATATTGGCGATCTGCTTAAGAAAAAGAGAGAGGTGTATAGCAGGTATAGGCAACTAGGAACAAATGAGGTACTTGAAGAGTATAGAAAATGTAAGAAACTACTAAAAATGGAAATCAGGAAGGCAAAAAAGACGACATGAGGTTGCTCTGGCAGATAATATGAAGGGTTTCTACAAGTATATGAGGAGTAAAAGGATAGTAAGGGACAAAATTGGTCCCCCAGAAGATCAGAGCGGTCGTCTATGTGTGGAGCCTCAGGAGATGGGGGAGATCTTAAGCAGTTTTTTTTGCATCAGTATTTACTCAGGAAACTGGCATAGTGGATATGGAAGGAAGGGGAACGAGCAGTAGTGTCATGGAACATATAGAGATTAAAGAGGAGGAGGTACTTGCTGCCTTACAGCGAATAAAGGTAGATAAATCCCCTGGGGCTGACAAGATATTTCCTTGGACCTTGAGAGAGACTAGTGTAGAAATCGCAGGGGCCCTGGCAGATATATTTAAAATGTCCTTAGCCACGGGTGCGGTGCCAGAGGACTGGAGGGAAGCTCATGTTGTTCCGTTGTTTAAAAAAGGATCTAAAAGTAAACCAGGTAGTAACAGGCCGGTGAGCCTGACATCAGTAGTGGGTAAATTATTGGAAGGTGTTCTGAGAGATCGGATATACAAGTATTTGGACAGCCAAGGGCTGATTAAGGATAGTCAGCATGGGTTTGTGCGTGGTAGATCGTGTTTAACGAACCTTGTCGAGTTTTTCGAGGAGGTTACCAAGAAAGTAGATGAAGGAAAGACTGTGGATGTTGTCTACATGGAATTTAGTAAGGCCTTTGACAAGGTCCCACATGGGAGGTTAGTTCAGAAGGTTCAGACACTAGGTATCCATGGAGAGGTTGTAAACTGGATTCGAAATTGGCTGTGTGGGAGAAGACAGAGAGTGGTTGTGGATGATTGTTTCTCAGACTGGAGGCCTGTGACTAGTGGTGTGCCTCAGGGATCTGTGTTGGGGCCATTGTTGTTTGTTGTCTATATCAATGATCTAGACGATAATGTGGTAAATTGGATCAGCAAGTTTGCTGATGACACTAAGATTGGAGGCGCAGTGGACAGCGAGGAAGGCTTTCAAAGCTTGCAGAGGGATCTGGACCAATTGGAAGAATGGGCCAGAAAATGGCAGATGGAATTTAATGCAGACAAGTGTGAGGTGTTGACATTTTGGAAGGACATATCAAGGTAGGACATACACAGTAAACGGTCAGGGCACTGAGGAGTGCGGAGGAACAAAGGGATCTGGGAGTTCAGATACATAATTCCCTGAAAGTGGCGTCACAGGTAGACAGGGTTGTAAAGAAGGCTTTTGGTATCCTGGCATTCATAAATCAAAGTATTGAGTATAGGAGTTGGGATGTTATGGTGAGGTTGTATAAGACATTGGTGAGGCTAAATTTGGAGTATTGTGTGCAGTTCTGGTCACCTAACTATAGGAAGGATATCAGTAAGATTGAAAGAGTGCAGAGGAGATTTACTAGAATGTTGCCTGGGTCTTCAGGAGTTGAGTTACAGGGAAAGATTGAACAGGTTAGGACTTTATTCCTTGGAACAGAGAAGAATGAGGGGAGATTTGATAGAGGTTTACAAAATTATGAGGGGTATAAACAGAGTTAATGCGAGTAGGCTCTTTCCACCTAGATTAGGAGAGATAAGTACGAGAGGACATGGCTTTAGGGTAAAAGGGGAAAGGTTTAGGGGGAACATTAGGGGGAACTTCTTCACTCAGAGAGTGGTGGGAGTATGGAACGGGCTGCCATCTAATGTAGTAAATGTGGGTTCGCTCCTGAGTTTTAAGAATAAATTGGATAGATACATGGATGGGAGAGGTCTGGAGGGGTATGGACCGGATGCAGGTCAATGGGACTAGCGGAATAAAGTTTCAGCACAGACTAGAAGGGCTGAATGGCCTGTTTTCTGTGCTGTAGTGTTCTATGGTTCTACTATCCTCACTATTGAACACCATCCAACTCCCAACACTGACTTTCATATTATTTGAGAACTCCCTGATGATACCTGCAGTCAGATTGTTAATGCACACAGCAAGGGTACCAGCGCCGCTCCCTGTGTTAACCACTGGTCACAGGCTTCCAATCACACCAACGTCCCTCCTCCATCACCCCGTCTCCTACCACAAAGACAATTTTGGATGCAATTTGCCAACTGGCCTTGGATCCCATTAGCTGTGAACGTTTGGACCAGTCTC